>NC_143551.1:88908750-89227500 GCF_054136105.1 Typopeltis vanoorti
TATGTTTTATGGTTTTTTCAGACGGGGTGGTATTGGGAGCACAATCTAGCATTGCGTTGATCAGATGCCAGGTTTGTTGTTTTGTTTTCTGCGGAGGTTAATTTGTCTCTGTAGTAGTTTCTTTTTGCATTTCTTATTTGCGTTGTAAAGCAATTCCTTGTTATCTTATATTCGGTTTTTAAAGCTGCGCTATTTGGATATCGCTTTAATTGTTTCCATAGGATATCCTTTCTGTGCATATCTAGGATTATGTTTTGCATTATCCAAGGATTTTGGCTTGTTTTTGAACGAATTCTGACTTTCTTTGCAACTTTCTTATATATTTCATTCAGTGAGAGTTTAATGTTGTTGTATAAGGTATCTATTGAATCTGGTAGCGCCATGTATTTGCAGTCGATTTTTTTTATTTCGTGTTGACTATTTCTTCGTCTATGTGTTGTTTGCGTTTTGTGTTGCTTTTCATCTGTGGGACATTGTACCGGTATTGTCTTGGTGTGCAGGTATAGAGCGGTGAAGTAATGGTCTGCTACTTTGCACTTTATGACTGACGCAGTGTAACTGTTTGGTGGTGCTGACGTTTATATGATCTAGACAGGAGGCAGCGATAGTATTTCCGAATATTTCTTCTCTAGTACATGATGTTATTGTTGGTATTAGGTTATACATGTGTCTAGGTATTGTACACTGTTGTTCTGGTTTTCGTTTGCAATATTTATGTTTATGTCTCAGATTATCATTAGGTATTCGGTTGAGCATACATCCTCTGTCCAAAACGAAACCGAACTTTTGATAGAAAATAAAACATAGGCGAATTATAATTATTCAAATCATTTATTTCAATCAATATACTCTCCCTCAGCTTCGATACAACGTTTGACACGGTCAATTAATTTGTTAAATGAGTTTTTTATATCGGTTTTTGGGATACTGTTGAGGGTCGTAGTTACTGCCGCTTGAACATTTTCAATGGTGTCATATTGCTTTCCTTTCATCGGCAAATGAAGTCGGGGAAGAGAAAGAAGTCACAGGGTGCTACATCAGGTGAATATTGCGAGTGATCCAACACACAAACTTGGTTTTTGATCAAAAACTGTCTCACAATGTTCGAACGATGAGATGATGCATTGTCGTGCAAAAGTGATCAGCTGCCTGTATCATGAATTCTCGCTATCAATCGCTTCAAAACGTCGAGATAAAACTCACTATTGACCGTTTGGCCAGGCGGAACGAATTCTTTGTGGATAATACCCTTGGAATCGTAGATACAAATCAGCATTGTCTTTACTTTTGACTTCGCCAAGCGACTTTTTTTCTGATGTCCCTCTTCTGGTGGTCTCCACTCAGCCCTCTGGCCCTTTGTTTCGGGTTCATACTCCAAAGACCACATTTCGTCACCAGTAACGATCGTTTCAAGAAAGTCTGAGTCTTTACGAACGATTTTAATGAGGTCCTTGCAGTGTTCAAATCGATTCATTTTTTGGTCGTCGGTCAACTTGTGGGGAACAAATTGCGAATTCAATTTACGAAGGCCCAAACTCTCGGTCAAAATGTTTGTGCACAGTTGATTTTGGAATCCCCAATTCATCTTCAATCAATCTCACGGACGATTTTGGGTTTTCTTCGATGAAATCACGCACCTTTTGGATGTTAACTTCGCTCAGTCCAGTTTTTGGGCAGCCAGGCTTTTCGTCGTCCTCAAGCGTCTCACGACCACTTTAAAATCGCTTAAACTACTTGTAAACTTGAATACGGGATAAGCATTCATCACCGTATGCTTTTTGAAGCATTTGATGCGTTTCGGTAAAACGTTTACCAAGTTTAACACAGCTCTCTCTCTGTTTGAAACTCATTTTCCGACCGTTCGCCAAAACACACTGTCACTCTTGGCACTATAACTCGGTTTATAATGAAACAAATGTCATAAGCAGTTCATACAACACTAATGAAGGTTGCGGTTTTCCACAACAAAAAGATACAACAGGTGGCGTCACTAGTTTCTTATATTTTTCGAAAAGTTCGGTTTCTTTTTGGACAGAGGATGTATTTCTTGGCGTGGAAGCCAGCAATTGAGTTCGTGCAAGAATTTTATCACGTTTAAGTTTAGTGGCCTGTAAACTGCATTTAGTATTAAGGGATGCTGTCGACTGGTGGTATTAATGATTTCGATGCAAAATGATGGATTTCAGCATGCTCAAGTTGATAAACAGTTTCTTTTGTTATTAATTTATGTTCGATAAGTATTAATATCCCCCCCCCTTTTTTGTTTCGCGGCAGGGTCTATGTTGTTGAAAGCCTAGAAGTTGGAAGGGAGTTGCTTCATCGTTAGTAATGGATACCTCTGTATCAATAACACTGGTATAATTCTTCAGATAAGCTTGTAACATTAACCAATATTTTCAGATGTTTCTGATGTTAATATGCAGGATGGACAGTCCTTTCGTTTGAACTGTGTTTTTTTCATGCATCAAGTGAGCGAAAAGTACAATCGCTGATATATTCTGGTGTTATTACATCTGTCTGATGGTACACATTCATTTTTGTTGTGTTGAGTTCTTTTTTTGGACTAATTTGGAGTCTTTTGTTTCACTGTGGCAGCCTATCTATGTCTTCCGAGCTTTTTATTTCTATCAACTTTGATCCTTGTGACTTTCTCAATAATATCTTACCATCTCTGATCCAAAAATGAAAAAAAAAAAATCAAAAATTGATACTTTTTTCTGTTTTTGCTTGATACAATAGATTCTGATTGAATGGTGCTAAATACTCAGATAGAAAGATTGGTGTATTGCCTTGCGATGCGTTTAAGTCCTTGGCAACTAGTTTTTCTGTCTGCTGGCTTTTATGAGATTGTCTCTTGTGGATTTGCTTGTCAGACGAACTATGACTGGTGCGGTTCGGGGCAAGCCTTGTTTTTTGTTCTTCTTGGGAATCCGATTTACGGTCTGAATGTCTTTATGCTGTGTGTGTGTGTGGGGGGGGAAGTCAATAATAATAATAATAATAATAATAATTTTAACAACAGTTTATTATCTTTCAAAGAAATTACATGGCTATTGTATATATTTTTCTACACGTCATTACACTTATTATAATTAGGACAACATAATATTATAATTAATGTTACTATTAATAGAACTCATAACGTGAACAATTTACTGTTAGAGTTTTACATTAACACAGTTATACAGTTATTTTTGCATTTTACCATTTACATTCATATTTCAATTTGGCTTATTTTTTATTCACAATTTACATTTGGATAGTCTTTTTTGTTAGCAGTGGGGGATGCTGAATGCGTTAATTTCGCTTTTTCCCTATACACTTTTATAAATCGGTAATATTTTTAATAATAAGATTTTAATAACAATAACATTAATACTCTTATTAATCTTCGAGAATAGTTACACCTTTTTAACACCACGATACAAAGATTTCATTGCTAGATACTTCATTTTTCTTATAGTAAGTAAAATTAATACATGCAATTATTATTGATAGTATTAATAACAGCTTTTTTTAAAATAGTTATTCAAACTTCGTAATTCGTACGTATCATTACAATTTATACGTTGCACATAAGTGCAAGTAAATACTTGTTAGATTCATATTGCTATTCCATCTTGATCATCATCTTGCATACATTGTATGTTTTATACGCAACTAAGATATGGTTACATTATTTCCACTCCACAGGGATTAAATGTACAATTCTGAACATATTTTTATAACACATATTTTTTATAAATATATATTTCACAGAGATAGATAGATAGATAGTGAGGATAGTGAGAGAGAGAGAGAGAGAGAGAGAGAGAGAGAGAGAGAGAGAGAGAGAGAGAGAGAGACTCTTACTATGATTCAGGCTATTTACAAAAACTATTTGCAAAACTCTACATCATTGCAAAAATCCATCATATTAAAGAGCATTGTCGACAACCTTATAAAAAATACGGACTAGAATTGCCTACTCAAAATAAATGGCTTCATACGCGAACTTTCAACTAATGTTCACAGAAATATGCATAAAAGCAACAAAACCTACATAAACGAAGCGATAAAAGGACAATAACCCATGGATAAATAGCGACATTGTAAATAGTATTACTGTAAAAGAAAATCTATGGGAAAAAATTAAAAAAGTCATCCAGCAACACTCATCTACAAACATTACACAAAAACACAAGAAATTAACTTACAACAAAAATTCGTAGGGCAAAGAAACGCTGCTACTTTAAAAAATTTTAGGAACATAATGGCAATATGAAGAAAACTTGGGCTACACTTAACGAATTATTAACTCGAAAAAAATAAAACTTTAGCACAAGATTTTATTGCAAAAAGCTTCGGTCAGGACATAAACCATGAGGAACTAGCAGACGCATCAACCACACCTTCAAAAACAATATCACACAACTCAAAAAAGACAATCTACCAACGATCAACAAAAAACTTCCGACACAAAGTCAACAGCAAACTATGTATTTTCCTCCTGTAACAAAACAGGAACGGGACTGAAGGAAGCACTCTTACAGCTAAAACCAAAGATCACTCCAAGGATAGACAAAATAAGGCTCATAGACCTTTTAACCCAATTTGAACAAATAAATCCTATACTTTTGAGACTCGTAAACATAATATTCGACACAGGCATTATTCCACAACAACTAAAAACTGCGATAATTACTACAATTTACAAACACAGTAAAAGAAATGATACACAGAACTACATACCAATAGCTAACCTACCAGTCATCTCAAAACTTCTTGAAAAAATAACACACACACACCAGGCTACAGAATGATTTTCAGAAGTACAACATCATCTGACAAAACCAATACGGTTTTTAGAAAACAAAAAGCACCATCACTTTATTAGAAGACATCGCCAACTTTAACCATAAAGCCATAAACGAAACCCTCGATAAAAATAAGTACGCCATCTTGTTTTTATCGAGATGTATTTATCAAGGTACTTCTTGACTTAACCAAAGTTTTTGATATACTTGAACATGACATACTACTGACCAAACTATACTCATTCGGAATAAGAGGAACGCTGCATTTCTTGGTTCAGGAACTACCGCTCAAACAGAACACAAATAACAAAAATAGGCACATCACATATTACAGTTGGTTATACAAAAAAAACACGGTGTCCAACAAGGCGCCATATTATCACCTACTCTTTTCAACATATACATTAACGATGTTCATAACTTTGCCACACGAAGTCAAATATATCAGTACGCAGATGACACTGCGTTACTAGCGGTCCACACAGACATCAACACGCCTCTCGCCAAAGCACAACAAAACCTAAATGAAATCACAATGTACTTCTACCAAAACTTAATTGTAATCAACGGCACGAAGTCTCGGATTATGCATTATTAGCATCTGTGTCTTGGTGCCGTTGATTACAATTATGTTTGTAATTGTAATCAACGTGCGCCCCGCACCACTAGCGATACACTGTCACACACCGATTGTCCTGAAATCAAACCCGTATTCAAAATACCTTGACTTTTACATAAATTGCCACCTGAAATGGACAAAACATACAGAATACTTACACACTAAACTCCGCATCATCGCAGCAACCCTTCCAAGTAAAAGACACGATTCCATCTAACATTAAAAAAAAATCCTATATCACGATATTTGCGAATCTCTACTCGGGTAGTACGATATAACAGTCTACGCAAACACACCAAGCAATCACCTAACAAAATTAAAAACATTATAGGAAAATTGTGTGAACAGTGATTTGGAGACCTTATATACAAGTCAATATCAGACCAGCACATGGCGATACACAGAATCCGTTATATACGTTATAAAAATTATTATTATTATTATTATTATTATTATTATTATTATTATTTAAAAAAATAGTATGTACGTGCAAGTATCTTATGCATAATTGTGTTCATGTACTGTATTATAAATATTATATAAAAATAATGAAGTTCGCCTGATTGAAAAAAAAAATTACAGTTATATGGTTAACACGTTGCAATCTGTTAAGAATTCATGAGTGTTAAGTGAAATAATAACAATCCTCGCAATCACCATTATCGTAGTTGTTATTAATGACTACAATAATGATGATTACGAGGATTAGTTGATTAATCCGTGCTGAGGCAGGCTCATCCTATCTACTTCGAAATTGTGATAAATATATTTTTTTTTTCTTCTTGTTGATCCCAGTGTAATATCTCATCTTGCTCATAATAATAATAATAATTACTTGTTGATATATTTAAATAATATTATGTAACTAATTAATATGACTTAATGTTTTATGTACATGATATTAATCGTAAGCAAGACAGACAGTTTGGACATGTATACGATGTTTATGATAAAAGAGAGGATTGGTTCTTTTAATTATTGACCCGGGGTGGGGGGAAGGAAAAGAGTGCTCAGAAAAAAAGAAGAAAAAAAAGATTTGAATTCAAACAAGCCGTGAAAGTTTCCGTGTTGTGAATAACGTCGAGTCAGTCTTCTTTAGGCAATTTTGTTTGATCACGTGTTACTCGGAGGCCTCTTTTCTCCTAACAAAATCGGGTTGAAGCTGGCAAAAAACGTCTTGCTTCCATTTTCCCATTATTCTACTTACCATATTCCATCATTCTGAGTAGGCTCTCGCTGTGACTTTTCTTTTTCTCTCTCTGTCTCTCTGTCTTTTACTTTTTATTTCTCTTTTACATTTTTCGTTTGCATTAAAGAACAAATGTCTCAATGATATAAAAAAAACTCCCGAGATAGACTAACTGTCAAAACTGGTGTCAATATTATAATGTCCAGAGATCGCTCTGCAGTCGTATGATGCATTTCTTCCCCGCGTGCAGTATCCATTCAGCTCGACAGCATCATTTATTTTGACAGTCTGTAAAATACTACTTGTTAGTTCGGAATTGATCTTCCACCACTCTTTTCTTTTTTAGGAAATCTCTGTTACAAGCAGAGACATTCCCAAATGATAAATTCAACACGATGCCCTTTCGGACTGTCTGCATTGTTCCCGAAAGATATTTAAAAGTTCAAATTTATTTGATTTTTTTTCTTAACTGGGCTACTTTGGTCTTCTTTAAAATTAATACGGAGATATCAAATTTTAAAAAAATGAATTAAAATAACTAAAAATTACATTGATAAAGGTATTGATAAACCCGTTTAGATGCTGAATTTTGTGTTTTCTTGGATGCCGAATCAATCTGGAAAAAATTATCACGTGATTAATATTATTGTAACATGCTTTATTTAGTAATATTTTGCTTATATTTCTTATTGGCCTGCACTAACACCTTAATTCAGGCCAATGAAACCTTAAAGTTTTGGATTCGACCACGTTTCTTATATATATATATATTTATTCTTCCAGATTCCCCAAATCAGCTACTCTTCCACCAGCGTGGAGCTGAGTGACAAGGCCCGCTTTGGATACTTTTCCAGAGTGGTTCCTCCGGATAGTTTCCAAGCTCAGGCTCTGGTGGACGTCATAAAGAAACTGGGTTGGGATTACGTCTCGACTGTGGCAACAGAAGGAGAATATGGAGAAAAAGGCATCGAATACTTTAAGATGCTTGCAGAGAAATCAGGTAAGAAAATGTTCTTAACAGATAAATGAAAGAAATTCTCTCTCTTTCGTTCTTTCTTCGTATGATCTAATTTTCTCTTTTTTCCCTCATCTAATCTGTCGTTTCTGTTTTCTGCTTTATCGTAATATACTTTTCCTCTTTCTTCGTTCTATTTTCTTATAACTTCCGCTGTCTCTTGTTCCTTCTTCATGTTATACCCATTTCTTCCCTTATCGTTCGTTCTTTCTTCATAATTTCTCTCAAACATCGTTTTATCGTCACACAATCTCTTTCTTTTGATCGTTTTTTTTTTACATAATTCTTACTTCTTCCTTTCTTCATGTAACAACTCTTCTCAGTCTGTTTCATCTAAAAATCTTTCTACCTGACTTTCATTCTGTCTCTATATAATCTCTCTCTCTCTCTCTCTTTTCCTTCTTACTCTATCTTCAAGTAGTTCCTCTCTTTTTCAGTTTTTTTTTCTTTCTTCATATATTTTTTCTTTCATTCTTTCTCGTATAATCTTTCCATCGCATTATTTTAATATAACTACATCTCCTTTTCTCTCTCTGTCTGTCTGTCTGTCTTTCTCTTCTTATATTTCTTTTATTCTATCTAATAGTATCTTTCTCTCTCTCTCTCTCTGTTTTCACCCAATTTCCATTTCTTTCTTTCTTTGTTTGTTTCTTTCTCTCCTATTCAATTTAATTTGTTTTTCATGGAAGCTGTCTCTCTCTGTTTGTCTGTCTCTCTTTTTCTCTCTCTCTCTCTGGCTTCCTCCTTAATGTCCATACGTTATTTATATCTAGCGCATTTAAGAAAAATTTAGCACAGTTAAGTTGTCCATCCGTAGCAACTTTCTTTGCTCAGTTTTTGAAATCACCCATCTGGAAAAGATACCTTCGTGTGTGTGTGTGTGTGTGTGTGTGTGGTGTGTGTGTGTGTGTGTGTGTGTGTGTGTGTGTGTGTGTGTGTGTGTGTGTGTGTGTGTGTGTGTGTGTGTGTGTGTGTGTGTGTGTGTGTGTGTGTGTGTGTGTGTGTGTGTGTGTGTGTGTGTGTGTGTGGCTTCTCTTCTATCGTCATAGTGTACTTATTTAATCGAATAAATCAAGGAAGCGGAATTTTTACTGTCTTTAATTCCTGGACGATGGAAGAGAGGAAAAGCAACTAAACATAGCATTTTTCTCACGCACGCACTGACTCTCGGACGCAAAAGCAGGAAATAATATGCCTTAAGTCACTTCCAATGACTTCCACTCCACTGCCATTCACTTTAGAAGAAATGAAGACTTTTTTTTTTTTTTACAGATCACCGAACCAATTCGCGACTAAACAAGAAAAGAGGAAAATAAGACTGTGACACCTGTCTCGATATCATCCCAGCTGACGTAGATGCTTCTATTCTTTCTTTAGCTGTTCTTTTTTTAATTAGAAATCACTGAAATTATAAAATAATTTGCCAAACAAGAAAAAAAAACTGCGTGTTTATTGTTGTGTAATAAAAAGGATCCTTTGAACCCCTAAATTTGTCCTTTAAGGGATGATACAATGAGATGATGTTCATCTCAGCATGATCGATCAGGCGATGATGACGCAAATGAACTATTAAAAGTAAAATTCGTGCTATAAATTTCAATACTCTGTCACTTATATTAATCGTAGTACAATTAATACGAGCATAATGTATATTATAGCACTTGTCAAATGACTTTAAGTGACAGCACTTGTCAAATAACGCTTTCCTCAAGAACTGCGTTTTAATCTCGAAGTTATTATTTGTGTTACTTCATAAATATATAAAAATACAGAACACAAGCAGATAATCAGAAATTATTATGGACGCCATTAGCTATAAAATTATTAAAAAAATAAAAAAAAATTAAAAAATATTAAAATATTAAAAATATTAATTTTTTTAATATTTTATTTTTTAATATTTTAATATTTAATGTCGAACCCGACATTCTGTCACAAATTTAGGAGATATGTACTGCAATCATGTCTCTTGACTTATATTTTAATAGTTCCCACCTACGAAATGTTAAGAAAGTATAGTATTTTAATACTGTGAATAACAAGAAAAAAAAAAAAAAAAGAAGAAAAGGAAATCAATAAGTCAAGAGTCCTGGTCTGGCGTTTAGTTTTATGTCACTTCAATATCCAATAAAGAAAATAGGAGACACATCCAGCGACGAAAATCATCTGTCATCTAGAATATTTGGATGCAATTATTGTTCCACATTTTTATTGAAATATCAAATTTGTAAAATTCTACTGATAATTTCCTAATTAGCATTTTACACGTAATTTTATATACATACACGTGCTTTATATTGTAATTGTAGCCACCTTTGGAAATGAACAAATCAATCAGCATGAAGTTAACCATTGTTAACTTCATGCACGAGCCATGTGCTTTATATTGTAATTGTCGCCACTTCTAGAAACAAACAAACCAACCATTGTTAACTTCATGCTGATTTTAATAACATATGCTACGTCGATAGCAAGCTATTGCGCAGCCGTCGAAAAATAATTAATGAAACTAAGTTTAAGATCAGTTCCGCATATGGAGTCCCTTTACTTGACTGTCACTTTTTTTGAAGGTTTAGAAATATATCGGATTTACGGCCGAAACAATTGAAATTATGAGGGCAATGTATTATATCTATAAATTGCGTCTATTCTTCTGGCCGGTTTCCAAGTTTTTCGGTAAGAAAAGCTAAGTTTGATTATCATTTTCCTGATAAAAAGAAAACATTCAAGTGTACTAATTGCAAGTGTTATTTAATTGCATGTCATGGGCTTATTTATATCTATAGAGAATATAATTTATATTCTCTATAGCCTCAGATTTTAATTTGATGTCTGAAAATAGCGGTGACTATGGTGGCGAAAGGTATTTTCCTTCGTTGAAAAAGATGTTTTGTGATCAACATCAGTGATATCTTTCTCAAATCAAACATCTTATCCCGTTTGACCTTTGCCCTTTAAAACTGGTAATCATACGACGTCATTAGATAGATAAGTATTGCCAAGGTGTTTATCTAAGTAATTACGTCGCATGATTACAAGTTTTAAAAGGCAAAGGTCAAACGGGATAAGATGTTTGATTTGAGAATGATACCATAGTTAATGTTAAAAAAACAAGTACCCCCCCCCCTCCACCATTAGATAGGTATTTGGGTTTCATGCATCATACTTTGATTTATAGAATGAAAGTGGGTTACCATTTGGGTTTTATTTTTTATATACTTTTATCTTATATTTTTTATAAAATAAAAATAAATATAAAATTTTTAATCTAAAAATATAAATGATTTTCAGTAAAGTAATTTTTATCCTATTTAAAATCTATTAAAAGAAAACACCTTATATTTTTTCATATAACTTCATATATAAAAAGTTTATTTTTGTATGCAAGATGCTTCGACCCTTGGAGGGTAACGGATGGCAATGCTGAACCAATGAAGTTTAACTGAGGTCGGCTGTTGCTCTCTTAAGGTTTTTGCCTTAAAGGAGCAATTTGAGTCTCCGCAGAAAGTGTTTTCCGGCACGGCCCGCTGAGGGGCTTTGTCGGTGATTGATTTCCTTCGGAATATGAGCGGTTCTGCTCGGTGGTGGTGTGTAGGTGGAAAGCCACCTGAGATGGACGGTCTTTCGCCCACGATTGAATAGCCTAGGGATCGTCCGAATTTTTAGAGTTGGCTTTACTTACACATCGTCAAAGAAGTTCTAACTGAGGCTTGGCTATTGCTGTTACCCTCCTGCCATGATCAGAGCTTTAATAGCTCAATAACACTTTATCCCTACACTGTCCTCTACAGATAACGGGGAAGATGAAAAGCATTCTTGCTTCGCCCCTTTAAGCCAGTCCTTATATATGGATGCAAGATGTTTCCATGGCATTGTAATTGATTTAATTTAATAATTTAATATTCAGCCTACTGTTTGGAACAACTGTAATGATACATATTCACCGAGCTTTACAAGCAAATAAATTAAATTAGCAATGAAAAAAAAAACAAAGGGCGAGAAAAGAAAACGTATATTACGTTGTCAAGAACAGTTAACGATATCTGCAATAATAGACACAAATAACTTCTAGTGGTCTTAAGGAAGATGCAATTGCTTATTCGCGTGCTGACAAGTGTAATTTTTATTGAAAAAAAAAAGTTTTGTTTAGTTATGGTGTTCGGGAATTTGAGAAATAAATTGCGAAAGATAATCGATTTTTTAAGAACAGTTACACGCAAAAGTGAGTGATAAAAAAGAAAAACTATTTGAATTAAGGTCCATCTCAGTACCTGTCAGTACACGTATAAATTATTAATAAAGAACGACTGGTCTGTGATCTTTAAAAAAATGGGATGGAATGGGGGATGGAAAGAGGTTTTATATTCCATATCATAGCTGCGGCTTCAAGCGCTTTCTTGTCAAGTGTTTCCAGCTGCACGTAAACAAAGAATCATGACTGGATTCCAAAAGCAGCTTGTGTTTGCATTAAACAACATTTGAGTGCACTTACACAATGTTTTTTGAAGCGAGTGTTTATTGATACAACATTCTATGGATGATGTTCATCGCCTTAAGCCATGTTTACCACAAAAAGTGTAGAAAATCTATTTTCAACGCTTTTTTTTTTGAGATTCCACATTCTCCATCACCTCCCCGAAGCGAGCAGATAAAATTTTCGGCTATAAACGTTCTATGCGTTATCCTCCAAAGGAAAAAAAAAAAGTAACCAAATAAGGAAATATGTATCTACGGTGCCAGTAATGGTCACCGTGAATTATTTTTAACATGCGATAACTCCCCAAACCTCTCCTGAAGTGGGGTAATTTGGTGAACACTTTTAAGAAGCACTTCTTAAGTCGGGCGAAAGTATCAAAAGATATCTTCCGCTCTGAATGTCGATTAGCCATCTGGATGCGCAAAGTTGCAGCAGTTTTCTCTTCTTAATATCTTTCTCTTCAGTTTGTGCACGATCCATTATCAAAAAGGTTCACTAAAGGAGTTGCTTTAGTTAGAGATCAAAATAAAAGGAAGAAAGCATATTGTAATCAATAAACCCGCTGAACCATTAGGCTTAAAATGGCTGCATGGTCAGGAGTTATTAAAATGATAATAATAAAAAGAAAACTAGAAAATGCGGTAGATGTGTATAGCACAAGATCAAGGCAACTTGTAGCAATGATAATTGGAAATCTCGAATTGTGAAATTTAAGTGTGAAGTAAACAGAGATAAATTAATAAGTGTCAGTGATTTTGCTGATCATTTTGAAGATAGAAAAAATTTTAAACGATTCATCACTTTGCACAGCAAATAATAAAATAAGGCACACAATACGCAAATCTTTGGAGCAGGAAAAAGACAACGTAATGCATATTTGTGTGTTGTGGTGGGTGGCTTTCTCTCGTCAGATTTCCCCATCAATGCTGGAGTGTTTTAGGGTTCTGTGCTCTCACCCACATTCTTCCTCATTTACATCAATGACCTTCTTTCTCTTCTTCGCAGCTCCGCCGACGACAGCACTCGTCATTCCTCTTCATCATTCGATAAACCCTGCAGTACCCTAATGTGAGATGCCTCAAGATCTTCCATAACCAGTGACTTGAACACTGACCTCCTCAACATCCTGAAATGGGGTGAAAACAACTTAGTAAATTTCAATGCCCAAAAAAAACCTCAAACCTACCTTAATTACTCGTAAGGAAAATCCTACTTGAACTCCCTCTCATTTTTGATAATGTTCCAGTTTCCTTTCAAGATCAACTCTCTCTTCTTGGGTTGACTATCACATCTAGTTTATCCTGGCACAAACATATTACTTACATAGCCTGCTTAGCCTCTAAAGAGGTTGGTGTTCTTTTCCGTTCTAAACATTATTTCTCTTCCTCTTAACTCCTAATACTTTATAAGTTTCAGATCCCCAACCTTTGGAATAGTGTTCCCACATTTGGGGTGAAGAATCTAAGACCTCTCTAAAAATTCTTGATGATATTCAGAAGAGGACAATCCGCTTAATAGACGACCCTTCCCTCACAGACTCCCTTCAGTCACTTTATCATAGGCGCTCTGTGTTCAGCGCTGTGCCTTTTCTGTGAGTACTTCCTGCTCCACTGAATTGGCTGCTCACTGGCCAACACCAATATACTGACCGGCTTCGAACGCACAGAACGGACTTCTCATCAGCTTCCTTCATTCCATTCATCTCTATTCTTTGGAACAATCTCTCCCCACACTGTTTTCCCAGTGAGTACAACCCCCCCATTCTTTAAGAAACATATCAATAGGCCTTAATCACTTGCCCATACACGCCACTGTAGTGTTATAGGTCTTGTGATCTTTCATGTTTGGAGCCATAATAAAAAAAAATAAATAAGTAAATAAATAAAAATAAAAATGGACTCATACGGGGTGAAGAGATCTTCCGAAAATTCGAAATATATTTTGAAGGTATTCGAGACTTCCGACAATAATGGATTTTGAGAATAAAAATACTCCTGAAGATTTTTTTCTTAGGTTCTTAAGCGCCCAAGGTAGCCTTGGATTCCATTACCCTGTTTTTTCCACGAAAAGTGGTTATAGAACTACCTATAAGTAGCTTTTGTATGCAAATTGCGGAGGTGTCATCCTGGATGATTTTCCTGTATGCGGGATGAAAAACCCGATATTCCGGGAGAATGAACTCTTCTATCGCTTTATAAGACCATATAGCTGACCTTCAGTTGAAGGGCATTGTCAAAACAGACTGAGCTTTAGGGAGACTTTAATTATGAAAACATTTTCGATGAATACGTAAGTTTTTTCTAAAGAAATCTTTGCTCTCTTCAATAATCAGCCGAGCCTAAAAGTTTTACATTTAAATATTAGCGAAAATGAATCATGGAGTTAATCATCGAAAGCTTCGACTGTAAATTGGATATATTAATAATCCTCGAAATCTGGAGTAGAAGGTACAAGCTCATTTTTCCAACTTGGAAGTTTTAAAAAATATATTATCAATGCAAGAACACTAAACGATCCGAGGAATTAATGGTCTTTGTTCGATAATCTTTAATAGTTAAAAGTCAACGGATACTTTAGTGTGAGGAACAAACAGCCATGGCGTCCACCTTAATAAGATGAAGGATATCCTTTCGCTGCGATGATTACCGCAATCGTGTGGGACATATTTTTCCACAGGCGAACAATAGCGATTGATGAGAATTTTTGACCTTTCTTCCTGCAGCCATGTAATGAGGTCCTGGGCTGTTGTGGGGGTGCACCTTACCCGACTCTCCAGTTCTTCCCACATATGTTCAACAGGGTTGAGATCAGGGATCTGTGGAGATCAGTCAAGTGTGGTGACGTTTATGTCCACAAACCAAGCAATTACAGCAGCAGACTTATGGCACAGTGCATTGTCAAGCTGAAAGAGACAATGGTCAGTTCCGTAGAAACGCCAAGAAGTGAGAAGCAATGCATTGTCCAGAAGGTTCAGATACTTGTCGTAGTTCAATGTTCGTGGCACCACAAACAGAGGTCCGAGGACAAATCAGAAATACAGGACCATACCATCGTACCGCCAACTCTTAATTTTATAGCTGGGGTTATGCACTCTAGTAAGGGACGTTCACCGGGCATCTGCAACACCTACACCCGTCCATCTCGGTAAAGGGTTTAGCGTGATTCGTCGCTCCATAGCACAGCATTCCAAGCTTTCACGTCCTACTGTACGAGCGCTTTGCACCACTGAAGATGTTGGTTCAAGTAATTTAGGGCTTGCATATTGCAGTCCTACCATGGAAACCCATTGGGGGTATCCGTCCATGTTGTGCGTGTCGGTTCTGGTTGTTTTTGTGTAGATTCGCGTTACATTCGATGTCCCGAACTCCGCATTCAACGTGTCGGTCGACGAATGGCAGTTTTTAGATATTATCCTTCATAACATCCTATGATAACGTCCGGTAAGTATGATAGGTTGTTCAGTGCAGGTGGCACTTGCAGTTGACTCCGCTTTCGCCTCGGTATAGTATCACTGACTGTTGACTTGGAATGGCGTAATTTGTCAGCAATTTGTCGAGCAGATAGATATGCAACATGACATCCAATCACAACGCCTCTTTCAAAATGCCATTTCACCCAGACACAGTTCCACTGACTTGGGAGCATCCTATTCCTCCAATATATACCGGCTACAAACACGTGACTCGTTACGTAGCACGATGCATCTAGCCCATTGGGATATCCGTTCTCTTCAAGTAGTGTACTATTATTATTATCGACCTTCTAACAGTAGCCTTAGGTTTATGCAGGGTGATAAAAGGAATGGACTCTACCAGTTATCAAATTCATACTTTATAGCTTTTACGGTACATAAAACTGTAAATTACGAATTTGGAAATATGGAGCACTCGGAGAAAAATGGAACTGCACAGCCCGAGACCAACTAATCCAGAGCTGGAAAAAAAAAAAAAAAGAAAAAAAAAAGCAGCACGTGAATAAGTACTTATTTCTCATTACTAAGGTCTAGCTCAAATACACCTAACATTAGACTCGATATCCTACGAGATTGGAGCCTATATATATCTTCACTAATAACTTATGTTCTCCTTTTCTTTTCTCAAACATTAAAACAATATTTTATAGCCCTTACCCCCCCCCCCCCGGACACCACACATTTGTTTCATTAGAAGCCGAGTTATAGTGCCATGGTCGAAATTGAGTTTCAAACAGAGAGCTGCGATTGACTTTTGTGTTAAACTTGGTAAACGTTTTACCGAAACGCATCAAATGCTTCAAAAAGCATACGGTGATGAATGCTTATCCCGTACTCAAGTTTACGAGTGGTTTAAGCGATTTCAAAGTGGTCGTGGGAAGCTTGAGGACAACGAAAAGCCGGGCCGTCCAAAAACTGGACTGAGCGAAGTTAAACCAAATAGTGCGTGATTTCATCAAAGAAAACCCGAAATCGTCCGCGAGATTGATTGAAGATAAATCGGAGATTCCAAAACTGTGCACAACATTTTGACATGAGAGTTTGAGCCTTCGTAAATTAAATTCGCGATTTGTTCCCCACAAGTTGACCGACGACCAAAAAATGTATCGTATCGAATTCAACACTGCAAGGACCTCATTAAAACCGCTCGTAAGGACTCAAACTTCCTTGAAATAATCTTCTGGTAACGAAACGTGGTGTTTTGAGTATAAGCCCGAAACAGAGTGCTGTGTGGAGACTACCAGAAGAGGGGGCATCCGGAAAAAAGTCGCTTGGAGAAGTCAAAAGTAAAGCCAATGCTGATTTGTTTCTACGATTCTAAGGGCATTATCCATAAAGAATTCGTTCCGCCTGGCCAAACGATCAATGGTGAGTTTTATCTGGAAATTTTGAAGCGATTAATATCGAGAATTCGTCGCGCACGGCATGAATATCGTGACGACCGACCGTTCGTCAAAACACACTGTCACTCTTGGCACTATAACTCGGCTTCTAATGAAACAAATGTCATAAACAGTTGATACAACACTAATGAAGGTTTCCGCTTTCGACAACAAAAAAGATGCAACAGGTGGCGCCACTAGCATCTTCTATTTTCGAAAAGTTCGGTTTCTTTTTGGACAGAGGGTGTAGGCTGTTTATTGTACACGCCTTCTCCATACGCATTTGTCACGACCAAATAATTTTTTTTCCTGATGAAAAATCCCGAGTTTTGGGGAGGTAAATCCTGCCATTATGATACTGACTAACTCACATACAACTGAAGAGGTTTTTTTTTTTTTTTTTTTTTTTGGTTATTCGCGTCCTAGATGAGGTTCAAATCCCGTTTTTCTAACTAATCTAATTAAAAGGCATTGCCAACTAAAGACCCATTCTCGCACTCATTCGTTTTTAGGATTGATTTGTGATATTCGTCAATATTTATTATTCGTCAACATTCCTCCTGCGTTTTGTTGAAATAGAGCGTTTAGGATCTCTACCGGACCATTTCAGTCGCAAAATGAAAGCCCAGAAAATGATTTATGACAGTTTTCCTTTTGTTTGTGCAATACGAGTTTCGATTCTTCCCTAAATTGGTTATTTTTTGCAAAGTAATTAACAGTTCACAATAATTGCATGAAACGTATGCCCCCTCCCCTCCTCCCCTCAGTATCGATCTACGAATATGTGAAGAAATATCAATCAGATCAAAACTGTCATTGTTTAGTGCGAGCTGGTATATTCCACTTCATTATGACGTCACCATTTTTAGTAGTAATAGACAACATGTTCGCTTGCATTTAGAATTTCCTCCTCGGGGTGTCTCTAACGAGGCTTTGCCATCGACTAGAATGAGATATTTAGAATGCTGTTAAAGCATGGGCGACGTAAAAGCACAGTTGATCGATCACCTGCTTCTTGGATGGCAGCTTTTAAAGATAGACCACGCTTCCAAACGCGTTACAATTTAATTTCGTTCCATGAACTGTTAAGCCGGGTGTCTTCAGAGACCGCGTGCGTGTAACCAACCGTTTATAGAATGACATGAATCTAATAAGGACATTGAACAGCGAAGAGACTTTACCCTAAGCACCTCCTCCTCCGGGATCACCTGAGGGACAGGATAGTTAAATGATAATAAGTGGGGTGGGGGGGGGAGGATGCTTAGAAATGTCTATTTAGAAACCGCTGAGATCATCAAAACAGCTAATCGCTTATAACCGGAAGTAATTTCAAAGCTTTTCGAGTTCTACAGCGCCCTCTATTCTCCCGTTAACACTGCCGAAAATAATATCGGTTTCCTTCCCCCCCCCCTCTTCCCGTCAACCGACCGCCCATTCTCTTGTCCTTTTAAACGGCTCGTGCCGCTTCGTCGCACTGCCGTGCGTTGCAGTTAATTCAATTCACAAGGCAATCTTGTCATTTACCTTCTACGGGTGACGTTTGCGGGCACAAGTGTGTGCACCAGGACTATCGCCAGGCACGAGGTCTTTCATCCCTTCCGGGCAGTGGGTTAATTACATCTGTCCATTTCAAGGATGGTCGCGCGGCCACCACGTATGTTCCGAGTCAGTCCTTTTGCACTGATTGAATCGTTCGTTCGGCACGAGGCCAAACGTTGTGTGACGTCATTACGAACTTCTAAAGGAGCAAACACTCAAAGAAAAAAACTGGAAAAATTCCTTTAGCGTATTGTTAGCGTTCTATTCGCACGTGATTTGTTGGCCTCGTTGGACTTGGCGAGATTTCTCTGTCCTATTTCTTTTTATCTTTCCCTTTTCTTTCTTTCACCCCCCCCCTATCGTTTTCCGTTCTTTTCTTTCTCACAATCTTCTTCTTTTGAATTTCATTCTTGCTCTTTGTTCTGATTCTTTCGTTTGTCCAATTCCAATTTAGTCTTCTCCTCCTTCTCGTTACATGGATTAGGCTGTACAGTCCCTTTTGTGTAAGTGCACGTTAAAAATAAATAAATAAATAAATAAAATATATTAACTCAGTATTTTAATATAAGGATTGTAGTTCATTATCTGACACAAAAGGTAAGATAAAATAAACATTGGAAAAAAAAAACGGGGGAAGATTTAAAAATAAAAAGCGATTTACGATTTTGATCAACCAATATAGTATTGAGCTAAAAATTGTTAAAAGAATTTACTGAAACTCATTCAACTGGAATTAAATTTCGTTTCTAGATTCAAGGTCAACTTTAGTGGAGAAGTCCTGGAATATCCTTTCTTCACAGCCCAGAAATCCATGATCCTTCCACAAATGAAACCATTCTGTTAATTTACATTGCAATGTATTAAATGCGTCCTATCAGGTCATCTCTGCTTGACTTAAAAGTAAAATTGTGATTTCTCTAATTCATCCCACTTTTTGTACTATTCGAACATGCTCAAGTAAACCTTGTACGTGGTACACAATTGATCTTCCTTGAGTTACGTACGCATAAGGGAAGAGCCAAAGAAAAAATAAGTAATCTGAAAAAAATCGATGCACTCGAGAGCAGCAGAAAGAATAAAAAAAAAAAAAAACATTGAAAAGAAATGTGCATAAAATAGTGAAATGTCTCTGAAGTTTCTATGAAAACAGGGCATTAGTGAGGTGGGTAATCTAGAAGGCTAAATTGATAATTAGGGCAAACGTCTTGCTGTAAAATCAAATACGTGGTAACTTTTAAATCCATTTATGTTTATTTCAATGCCTTAAGTACAAAACATGACGTAAACGTCCTTTTTGTTTTTTTAAATAAATGATCATCTCTTGATTTGAATTTTCTGGGAGGGTTTTAATGAACGCAAATTCTCCAAAAATTCCTTGCTGAAAATGCGCAAACTGAAGAAGATGGCAAAGATTCTTCAGTCACGTCATATTATATAAAGGGATCCAGGATATGGAAACATCCGTTCAATCCCTTATGTTCGCTGTAGATATTTCCAACCCTTTTGGTCGGATCTGGCACAAAGGCCAGCCTACCAAATTACCATCTTATGATCTACAGCCGTTCTTTTATAACTAGGTCGCCAATTTCCTCTCTGGTCGTTCACTGATGTCATGATCGATGACTTTTTTTTCTTCAGATTTCTACACGAATGCTTGAGTACCCTAGGATTCTGAGGTTTTGCCTAAGCCTTTCTATTACTTCAAATCCTATCCACAGGTGATTTGCTAATGGCAGTACACTCCATTAGTCCTTTTTCATTCGACAAACCTTGCAATGCCTATATTCTCAAACTAGATCTTCCATAATCCATTCCCTAAACACTTATCTATTCTATATTTCAGTGGGTTCCAGCAGGATGAGGATAAGTTTATCAACTTCAAAGCCACCAAATCACAACCTTATTTCACACAAGAAGGCATTATTTCATCCCTATCTTTCGCATTACCCAGATCTTCATGTAAGATCAGACATCGCTTCTTGGACTGACTTACTCCTCTAGCTTCTCTTGACATAAGCACATTACAGCCGTCATAGCTTTCTCTGTATACAGAGGAAGACACACCTACATATGCAGGTGTATTTTTCCATTCAAGAGATTCTTTCTCATCTGTGAAACTCTTAACACTGTACCAATCCCAGATCTTCCCTACCTTAGAACAGTATCTTCACATATGAGGTGGGGCATCAAAAATCTCTCTAAAGAGCTTGATGCTGTTCAAGAAGTGGATGATTCAATTACTTGTTGACCCTTATGTTAAAGACTCACTCCACCAACTATCTCATAGATGCGTTGTTGCCGATCTGTGATTCTTCTACAGGTGTATTCAGTGCTCGCTGTTCTATCTAAGATGAAGATAAAAACTCTTCGTTTGTGATTCGCTAACTCAGTATCAGTTGAAAAGAATACATTCCTCTTATGGTTGGAATCCAGTTCTTTGTACTCTAGATTTCGAAGAACGCCTGTTCTATAGTTCAAAGAACTGGATTCCAACCATAAGAGGGATGTATTCTTTTCAACTGATACTGAGTTAGCGAATCACAGACGAAGAGTTTTTATCTTCATCTTAGATAGAACAGCGAGCACTGAATACACCTGTAGAAGAATCACAGATCGGCAACAACGCATCTATGAGATAGTTGGTGGAGTGAGTCTTTAACATAAGGGTCAACAAGTAATTGAATCATCCATTTCTTGAACAGCATCTGTCGAAAAGGAGAACAATGAGAAGATGGTATATACGCCTTTCACATGGATAAACCTTGGCTTTGAATTCTTTTTAAAGCATTCATAAGAACTGATTTCCGTTAAAAGTGATTTAATCAGTCTCATATAGGAGAGGATTTTCCTATAGAAAAACACAAACAAACCGACATGAAAATAAAAAAATATATAAACCTAAAAATTGCAAATATTTAAAAATAACAGGTGTAATTAACTCTATATTTAAACCAAACCTAGTTCAAAAACAAACCAGGCTAAAAGTATACAATACAGCCCTACCGGTCTTAATGTATGGAAGCGAAATCTGGACAATAAAACAAAAAGACAAACAAAGATTAACAACAGCAGAAATGAAGTTTATGAGAAAAACTGCAAAGTATACCCTATTTGATCACAAAAGAAACGAAGATATTATGAAAGAATGAAACCAAGAACCAGTAATTGAAAAAATTAAAAAATATAAACATAGATGGATGGAACACGTTCAAAGAATGAAAACAGAAAGATTACCAAAACAAGCCTTAAAGTACAAGCCATTAGGAAAAAGAAAACCAGGGCGTCCTCTTAAAAGATTCAACGATGACTTCTAAGGCCGGAACAGGCCATGGTAGGCCTAAATCCTTGATATGCATGATGATGATGATGATGATGACAAACCGACAAGAGAACAGATAAATAACAGCCAGAAGCAATTAACCGATAAAGTGCACACGATTCATAATTTGATTTATTGTTATCATAAATAACAAATCAAAATTGGTGAGGTTTTTTTTTCGTTATTCTTAGAAAGTTTTTGGAAGTAGCAACTCCTTGGGTCTTCGTAGCTCAGTCGCTTTTGACGATGCTCTTAGGATGGAAAACCTTGGATTCAAATTCTGTCTAGGGCGCGATGGACATTTATAAGTACTTATGGGTTAAAGGTGAGTTGAGTTCGTTTTTTTTTTTATTCGGAGATGGAAGGCTTGGTTTTTTTTCTTTTTGCAAAACAGGCATACACTTGCTGGCGAGTACACAAATAACAGACATTAATTTCATATTCTCAGTTGTCCCGGGTGGTAATTCGAAATACCACAAATGCTTCTTTATTGCAGAATCCGAAGTTTCTAATGAATATTTCCAAATGACAACTGCGTACATATGTTGAACATGATTCCGCTATGGATAAGCATCATGTTCGGATCCAAGAATTCCGATGTACATCATTGTAGTTCACCTGATGTAGACGACGACAATTAATTGATCTTCAGTCTTCCCTTAAGACCCATTGCAACAATTCAAACCACACATTTCAGTATACAGTGACAGCAACGAAGTTCTATCTTTCAGTTTGTAAGAGCCTCAATAAACAATTACTGTGGAACACTCAACCAACCTTCGTGGTGAGTTATGTTCGGCCATAACGCACATCCGGGACTGTTCATCTTAAGTTTATATTCCCTTAAGTTAGTTATTAAATAAAGCAGACTCCAAGGAATCTCATATTTCAAATGTTTCCAGGATGATGGCAGACACATTCGTTTCCTAACACACGCACGCACACACACACACCACCACCACATTCTGAGTACAAGAGTAATGAGTCGCTGTACGCATCCCTTTTACATGACAAGCGCCAAGTTAATCACGAATTCTGGGCTATGGCAGACGTTAATATGAGCAAAATATTCACACACGTCCATTTCTAATTGCTCTGCTGGGTTGTGACGTCACACTTCGCTTCGATCCGCCAAAGCACGCGAGTCTTGCACAAGTAGTCTCGCCCTACAAAAGCACGTGCCATGTTTAATCTCTTCGCGAACATTCCTTAAACACCGAAAGGTTGAGCTCTTTCTCTCGTTGTTAACAAGCAGAGCAAGTCGGGGGGAGATGTTGCATGACTCGATGCCTTTGAGCATTTACATAATTTTACGAAAGTAGAACGTTGCTACCACATTAATGACAGATAGAATAATAGAAACGTGTTTCTCCTTATGGAATGCGAAGCTCTTCGAGAAGTGATAAAAGAGAGTGCGTTTGTCGTAGAAAGATTTATTCCGAGATTTTTGGCAGATTTATCGCAACACAGGAAACTAAGATGTGTCGGTTGTCAAAAAGACAAACAAAAGAGGGAATGTCTTCGTTGGATTTTTTTTTTTTTTTTTTTTTTTTTTTTTTTTTTTTTTTTGTATATAGCGAATTCCGGAAGAATCTAGTAGTCCTCCGTCCAAATTCAATACGAATTTTTTTTTTTTTTTTTTTTTTTTTTTTTTTTTTTTTTTTTTTTTAAGTCAAGGTTTTTCAACCATTGCATTCATTTGGATTATTTTTCCATTCGATTTTACTTTTCTTTCTTTTTGGAATTTTTAATTCCTTTTCGACGTAAATTCTAAGTTTTATCTACATTCTATTCTAAACAACTTCCTCGGGTTTAATTCTTCTAGGTTAAAACCCTAGGATAATTTTTTTTTCTCTTCCTCTTTTAGTCACATAAGTTTCCAGCTGCTATTTCTAAAACAACTTTTCAGGTTTTTCATTGAGGTCACGATAACATAATATCGTTAAGTATTTCAACTTTCCTAGTTTCGATAATGGCGCATTTTCTAAGCCGCTGGACATTCCTTAGGAAATATTGGTTAAGTGAAAAGATCTGTTTCTTAGGTCTGAGGGGGGGAAAAAAGAAAAAAAAAAGTGAGTTTCTTGATTTGTTTGGTAGTTTAAAAGTGTGGAAAAAAAGAAATATGCTTAATAAACTCGACTTGACTGCTTTAATAGAATAAATGCATACAAAGAATACAGAAGACAATTGTAAAACACTAATACAAAATATTTCAATATATATATATATATATATATATATATATATATAAAGAATAAGAAAAAAAATCTAAAGAAAAGAAAAAGTCCGCATTGCGGTTGGAATAAATTTTGTAAACGAATTTTTTTTCCAGCGCTATGATTTTTTTTTTTTTTTATGAAATCATAGTAGACTGGTAGTCAACATATTCTAATTAGGTTTTATTCAAGATAAAAAGCGAAAACATCATGCTAATTCTGTTTAATCCGATCATGTATTCTCGGTATTTTTTTTCAGCAAACGCATTGTGTAATAGCTAATCACCACAAACAAATTTAATAATCATCTGTTAGCATAATAAGACTGTATCAGAAGAGGGGAAAAAAAACAATGACAACGGCATATCACTACACTGTATAAGATAATTCATGGCATGTTTTAGAATGAAAAAAAAAACACGAACGTTTATTTATTTTTTTTATCATTTAGGAATATTGTGAATCTCAAAGAATTTAAAAATTTATGATAGGAAAGAAAATAACCAGCAAAAACTGTCTAAAGAGACTTAACTGTTTACATTATTTAAATTTATTTTTTTAAATTAATTTCTAGTTCATTATCATAATAAACAGAGTTCAAGAATAATGACGTATTTCCATCTGAAAAAAAAAAAAAACATATCAGTAGACAGGCAAGTTTTGCAGACGGGAAAAATGCAACAAAATTAATTGCCATTCCGATGGCATCGAGTGTATATTAATTTTTTGAAATAGAATGAAACTTCTATTTCAAAAAAATAGAAGTTTCATTATTGAAAATGAAAATTTGTTTTCAACAATTGAGATTTCTTCATTGTTGAAATAATGTGTATTAAAAGCATGACTAGCCTTTCTTTAATACAATATTTTTTATAATTCTAAAAAAATTCTTATAAATTATCATCCAGTTTAAATACGATAGTCAATAATATACATTGCTTACGTTTATAAACCATTCAAACTCCTTTGGACAAAACAATAAATCCACTAGTGGGAAATTGCTAATAGTAAACAAAAGAAGACGCAAATGTAAAAGTTCTAGAAAGTCATAGCTTGTAATAGATCGGTTAGAAGCACATTTTACTTTTCAATATTAATTCTTGAAATGTTGAAATCCACTTCGAAATCTCATTGATAGCTTAAATATGAAAGCGATTTCCTCAGTTAACTTTATTTTACGAAAGAAAATGCCCGCTTTTTTTTCTATCTTTGCAAATTCAAACACGCATAATCTTGATGTAATATAAGTTTGCGGAACAACCAGCAATCCATTAATATTAATGCCTACGTATTTCCATTCCTATCAGCTTAAGGAAGGAAAATAAAAGAAAGAAAGAAAAACTTTCCGATTCCTAATGTAGGGCCAAGTATTTGTAAAACAAACCGATATAATCTTTATCAGTTTTCTTTTCTTGCAACTTTAGCCTTGATGTCATAGTAGCTTTGCTACATCTCTTTATTTTAGTAAAATGTTTTTTTTTTTTTTTTATTGCACTATAGGAATTTGCATAGCTGTCTCCGAAAAGATTACCCGTAATGCAAAATCTCAAGATTTTGATCGCATTATTGAAAGTCTTAGTTCCAACCCCAAAGCCCGAGGCGTTGTAGTGTTTGTTGATGAAGACAATTGCAGGTACGTAAACTAAAGTTCAAGGGAATAACTGCAAACACATTTATTAAAAAAAAAGTAAGACTGTGTTTTTATAATACATGCCCTAAATCAAAAATAAAATGAAAAGTTATTTTTGATTTAGATATAAAATTTTTGTGAATTTTATTAAAGTTGTTTTAAAATTAAAAATTTAAATTAATTAATTAAAATAAAAAGATTTAAATAAAAACACCTTTATTTAAATATTATAAATTTTTAAATAAAAGTTAATCACTCAGTATTTGTGATTGAACTTCATATACGTAGTCACATACATAGATCAAAAATAAAATAAAGTTCAATAAAATAAAGAAAGAAAATGAACTTTAAATAAAATTTTATTTGAAGTTCCCTTCGTTTGTTCGTTACCTTCAAAGTAGAGGAGTGCTATGACTGTATTAAAAATATCACCATGTAATGAAATTATTGCTAGCTTTCTTTCATACTAGTTTCTTCAAAATTTATCATGTCCAATAGTGCCAGATTTCACACTGTGATCGTGCGTGTGTGTGTGTGTGTGTGTGTGTGTGTGTGTGTGTGTGTGTGTGTGTGTGTGTGTGTGTGTGTGTGTGTGTGTGTGTGTGTGTGTGTGTGTGTGTGTGTGTGCGTGTGTGTGTTCTAATTTGGTATGTTCTGCAATTCGGCTACTGACTTCCGAGATGTTTCCATTTTTCGAGTGCTGATTGCCATAATATTTAAAATTTGTTAATTATTCTACAACTTTTACGTAAAATTTAATTACATTTGTTCCTTATCCCGAGCTATGATCAGTTTTGTCTTCTTTTAGCAAATTATCTTCCATTTCAGCACTCTTCTTCGTTCCAGATATTTAAATTATCTCTCTCCCATTCTGACAAATATTTATTTCCAACACAGGAGATAGAGATATAAGTCATGACACTCGTAAAGCATCATATAAACTCTTTTTATAATATACAAACGAAATTTTGACTTGGCTATAGGTAACTCTCTCTATCTCCCGAGTCCCCTAATTAGGGGTTTAGGCAACTAGTTGCCATTCCTCTGCTACATGCCCTAAGGGCGAGTAATTTTTGCCTATAGACATGGGTGTTCAGGGACAGTTTGCGTATTTTGAGAGATGAAAAACCGAGTTTCCGGGAGAACAAAAAAACACTGCTAGCTTTGTATGAAATGGACTAACTCACCTTCAATTGAAAAGTCTGATAACGACTTTTCAAATAAAGGTGAGTTAGCCAGGCTCTGTGTTGGCAAATATGGCTTCTAAATAAATACATGTACTGTATTTTGGAAGAAAGAAGAACCTTTAAACACTTTCCTCTTTAAAACCAAGATTATGGGAGAAATCTATTGAGGTTTTCTTAATACGCAACTATGGTTTAGAAACACTCCGAGAGTTCTTGAATCATCTGAACAACCAACATCCAAAAATAAAATTTACCGCGTGTTATACAGTAACCGTTTTCTTCCCTTTTTTAGACATTAAACGTACGCGTTCATCTGACAAGCCGAATATTACGAAACCCACGCACATCAACAGATATCTTCCTCGTGCTCAGCTTCATCGTTACTGATTAAAAATAAAAAATAAATAAAAAATAACCTAGATATCTTTTCTAAATTGCCCGCACTCTCACTGCTGATGTTCCATACATCGGTTGCTATCAAGTTAACAAAAATTGCCGGCCTGGTTTGACCGAATGGTTAGCGTATCTACTCTCCAGCCAATAGGATGCGGGTTCGAATCTCACCAGGGGCATGGATATGTGTGATTTTTCTACTAACTGTGTATTGAAAGGGAATCTGCAATCCTACATTTTTTTGAAGTTTTCTGCTAGAAGAAGCTGAAAACTTCACTCCCAAAACCCAGTTAGGTGCGGAAGTGACCATACGTCACTTCCGCACCTCCGCACCATAATCACTTCCGCACCATAATGACGTCACATGTAAATAACTAACTAAGAAAAATTGTCAAGAAATATAAAATCCACACAAAATTTATAATTTTTAACCAAACTTCAATCCGTGCTTCTAACAGCTAACGAAAACACGGCTGTCTAAAGTAACCAGGTGGCGGGATTTTAACGTCTTTTATTTCAGACAAACGGAAAAATCTACAGAACTTCATATGGAGGTGAATATTAGAAATATTGCTTATGGTAGACCCAAGGACTCAGCTTCACCCAGTCATGTTTTAAATTCTGTAGATCTACAAGACACGTATAAAAAGAGGTACATCGGAGATCCTCTACAGATGAGTTTCAGAGGAAGATAATAGATTTTACGGAAATTCTGTTCGCCTCGATGTTAATCTCAGTTACAGTCTATCGGATCTTTACTCACTTGCAATTCAATTGTGGCAAACGCAACCACAACACACACGCATTCAACAATATTTGCACATTCAGAATAGCTTCGAATGAAAACAATCTGTTCCCGTAGCAGTTAATTTTTGTCTTGTAATATTCTTGCATGTGTGTGTGTGTGTGTGTTTCTCTTGTTTTTCTTCCATCCAGCTTTTATGGTCAACGATACCCTTGGGTTGGAAAGATCTAGGTTCGAACCCGTCTATAATACGAGGAACTTTTATCAATGCCTTTTAATTAAAGATGAGTTACTGGGTTCCATACAGAAGGGGGAGAGGGGTGGGGGGTTCTCTTCCGGAAATTCGAGTGCTTGTTCAAAATAACAAAATGAGAATGATAATAAGAAGCAAGTAGACAAAAGCTTAGTAAGCTCAATCCTTAGCGTCTATCTCTGATTAATAATAATAACACTGTGCCATCTAAACAAATAAACACTTCATGAATCTGAATATAATTGTCTTTGTCGAATGCGTATATTTTGCAAAAACAAAATGACGTTTACATTGTGACCGTTTGTCATCTGGGCTTACTTATTAGGCCTAATGGCCTATTAGTCAAGTAATAACTTCACTTTTTTTAAACCTAATTTACATAATGACATAATTATTAGTCATTATGTAAATTAGGTTTAAAACTGATCATTAAAAAAATAACGGAAAATAACTGATCATTAAAAAAATGATCAGTTATTTTCCGTGTCTGTTTTCTACGGGATAAACTAGAAAAGTTCTTTGTGTGTGTGTGTGTGTGCGTGCGTGTGTGTGTGTGTGTGTGCGTGCGCCAGACCTAAATATTCGTCTTTCTGCTCCAAGGAAGTCTTCATTAACGACTCTATGGAGACGCATACACGCTTAAATATCTTTAATTAAATTCACGTTAATTATTATGAATGAATTAATGAAAATAACATAAGAAGAGTTAAATACTATTATAGATAGTACTCAATACGCCTTTCTCATTATACAAATTAATATCTGCTTGCTTTCGACGAGAACTAAATCCACTGACTTGTGCTGAATAAAACATTGTCTTAATCGGCTTTAAAAGCGAAAAATGAATGAAAATAAAAATGATCCCAACATAATGGAGCTGGTCGTGTGAGTTTGGCCCTTACGAACAGACTTCAGATCATTACAAGCGTTCTTAATTCTTTCGTTCAATGAAACATAATTAATTAGAAGCAGGACGCGTGTATTAAAAATTACATTAATATGCACCTTTATTAATTGTAACTTGCACATAACTGCCGTTAGCAATCCTAAGTAATTATTATTGCGTTGTCAGAGATTTGCGAGATTTTCCATTACGTCACTGAGCACGTGTACCATTGTTGAAAAGGACACGGTGGCTTACAACAATATGATGTGGAAAAACATATGCTTGCTTAGCGAAAAATACTTCATAAAATACTTCATCTCTTTCTCCGCTAGATGGCATTAAGGTAGTAATTGCTTACGAATTCCACTTTTATAACTTACTTGGCTAGCATAAAAGCAAACAGTCAGTCTCATTATGATTGACGATTAGTTCGAATATATCTTATTGTTTTCATTAATCCACTTACAATGAAACAACGTATGTGTCCTTATTTCGTCATTAGCTTTGCTAAGCTAATAACGAAAACTAAAAGCAACCAAGTGTCGGTTGACAGCAACACTGGGAAATAATCACAATCATTGGAATGAGTTTGGGAGAAACTGTACCTTCGTACTGGAGATAAATCCACTATTGAAAGACTGCTTTGATAAACGTAGCAGACGCAAATTGTAGCAGGTGCAACAATAGACCTGGTCTCTAGTGAATTACTCTGTAGCCACTGCAGCTTTACAGACTGTAGCGTAATAATATAACTCCGAAATGGACTAGACGTTACTTTCTTACCGCATTACGAGCCTATTTTGGACATAATGGAAGAAAATAATGGATTTCGGCTACAGATGAGATAAACATTTTTTTTTAAATATTCTACTCTTAAGCAACTAGTAACTAAAACAATTGTTTTTTTGCCAGTTTATTTCAATATTTTGCCTTAATTTAAAAAAGAAAAAAAGGTCGATAATGTAAGCTGCTAACCATGTAGAGAACAGTCCATAAATGGATCTGTTTTCCTTAATAACTAGCTGCATTGTATTGGATATAAATTTGTTGACAGCCTGTAATTTCTAGATCGGTGTTCCTCGATACTTCCGAGCCTGTAACATACCATTATGTTATGATCTTCCTCTATTTTGATTGGCCGGGATTAGGAAAAGCGAAATATTAGCGTTTCATCACACGCTAATGTTGTACGCTATTCTAGACCAATATTTTCTCCTTTATTTAAAAACATAAAATTAGAAACGAGATTAGCCAATTCACGACCTCAACCACCCATTCAATAGGGCTGCTTTTTTTAGATCTAATAAATTGGAAGGTCACTTGTAAAATACACGTACGAACAAAAGAATCAAATGATACGATTTCGGTTACTGAATTATGTTTTTAGATGGCTACTCTGCTAATATTACGAACAATATTTTTTAATAATTAATGGACCCTTAACAATGTAAGAAACAACAATCTTCCAAGTATGGTTGAAATTAGTTGAACAATAAGACGTAGAGGGTTCTGCAAAGGAAGCAATTACTCACATGCAGTTCCCCCCCCCCCCTCATCTTAGCCATCGTTTTCAACACTAGTGTCAATACGTGATCAGAAAGTGTTCGGGCTAGTACGCTCACTTAATGTATTTTAAGTTACAGGAAACAGTAACCACTCTTCGTCTTCCCTACAAAAAAAAAAAAAAAAGTCTTCTCCTAGGGAATCCATATAATTCGACAATCGACAATCCAGAACAAATTGTAGTCGATCTTTGTCAGTGGAGTGGTGGGGAACCCCGCTCCCCATGAATCAAATTCATGACTGTAATAATGGAGTAACACGTCACAATAAATTAACAAAATCAATTATGTCCAACTGAAGGCGATTATCGAATTAAAATTATGTTCTGTTTCATCATCAATAATCATAGATATTGTTGTAATAGTCACTTAGCCCCGTCCACTATAAGTCGCAACAATGTATTACTGCAATTCTACCTTTAACAAAGCATATTAACGAGTACAAATCAGCTAGGTCCTTGTGAGACTTCATATTTTCTCATTTGCTATTCAACTCGCCATTACTGACACACTGTGTTTTTTTTAATTAATTTATTTAAATAGGATTTCAATAAATTATTTGTAACACCTCTAATACCGAATCTAAATAGTGTCAGAAGTAAATTATGATGTACTCAGTGGAATCTTGTAGATGGGTTTGAATTTTGACATTCGAACATTTACGTTTTACATTCCGTTTTTTTTTTTTTTACTTTACTGCCTTTTACTTTATTGTATTTATCCTACCGTAAATCGTTTTATGAAACTCCAATAACACTTTGCTCTATTTAAACCGGATCAGAACCGTACTGATTAGGCGAGTAAAAGTAGATAGAAATTGAGTTATTTATTTAAACGTTTCATTTATTTTATTTTTAATATTGAGATCTTAATAATCTTTAAGACTGGCTTTAATATTGATATTCGTCTGTAATTTTTGATTTAATTTCTTTTATCACCTTTAAATAATGGAAGAATTGAAGCAACCGCTAAGTGTTTGGGAAATTAAAAATTTTTTTTCAAATGTTTAAAGGATTTATTAACAATATGTGTTAAGTATTTTAACTTGTGTTTCCTTACAAAAAAATCTTGAAATGAAAAAATCCTTATAAAGATTCGTCTCGTCCTAAATGGGATGTGAACTCAGGTTTTACCAAGCTAAGGGCGCCATCGATATCGACGGAGAGACGTAGTTCAAGAACTTTGTTGTAAAGATTCCGTGACTCGTTGTGTTTTTTAAAATTCGATTTAGAACAAATGCAAATAAAAAAAATTAAATAAATAAAAAGTAAATAATAAATAAAAAAAATCAGTATTTTCTTCGAAAGTCGAAAACAAATACTCTCTGTTGTTAACAGGTCCAGATATGCTATTATTTACATACAATAAGGACAAGAATATTTCCTAAAACAACAAGGGGTATGTAATCAATGCAAATAAATAAATATAACTACATCATTTAAAATAGGAGGAGACAGAGAAGCGCTAACGTTTGCGCTTGCAATGGAATGAAGTAAAACAGAACATATAAAAACTTTTAGTTGTTGAGGTATACGTTAATTATAGAGATATAATTAACATATACGTTAATTACACGGATGTTAAACGGTAAGTATAAAGGAGGAATAAATCCAGATTTATCGACTACGACTAAATATAAAAATATTTGAAAAAATACGCCTATCTCCTAAGAACCCAAAAGTATATAGCTAAGTAGTACTTCATATAGTTCTATATACTAAAAAGATGGGAAAAAGCAAAAAATAACAAGCTTTGAAAACAAAACAAAAACGTCGACTGTAGAACTTGCACTATTTCAGATAAATATATATACTTGTTAAGATTTAGGAACACAAGATGGCGGCAGTTATATCCATATTCTCGTACCTTCATCGATATCTTTGAAGTCAAGTAGAGTATTATAATTATATAGCATAAAAATTATCAGCGATCATCGGCTAATTTTATCAATAATTATTTTGATAATTTTATTATAATTAAATAATGAACAGTTCCCAAAAGGATTAAATGTAATAAAAATTTCAAAGCGAATAAAGACAAACTAAAAGAGTTTTGTCACCCAGAGAGTCAGAGTTCTTTTGGTCCTAACCTTTTGAAGACCACCCTTCAATCATTACTGAGAGTAAGCTAAAGAAGTTAAATGAATGAAGGCTTTCAGGGAGGAGAATTGTGGTATAAAAATACCACCGTCTCATGACCCTGTAACTGGTATAAACATTCTATGATCAATTTTGTGGGCTGTGGCGTTAAAAACCCTCTTAGTTGGGGGGGGGGGGTACTCTACTTGCCTGTGCCAAAGATAGACTAACTCAGGAATCGGCCGAAGAAAGTTCTTCTAGTTGGTAACTAAAATCAAACCTGTAATGGTCTTTCTCTGGGGGGTGGTCATTGCTATTGAAACGAACGCTCATTTCCACAAGCAGCGGTACATTTCTGATGTTGAATTATGCCTAATACTAGCAACCAGCCAGCATGCTTTGTCTCTGCTCTCAGGGTAATCTCCCTCCATTAGACCTTCAAGAAAAGGTCCCATCATCGGGAACTACACCCATCAGCACGCCTTAGAGAAAAGCAACTTCCCTTAAGCCTCCTATAAAAGACCCTCATTGGGAATTGGATTCTTCGGCAAGCAAGTTCCCTCCATTAGACCTCCAAAAAGAAGCCCCGTCATCGGAAGCCACACCAAATTGGCCGAGCAGATGCAAGTTAAAATTTTGTAAAATTATGGTCAATTTTGATCATATTTTATTATAATTATTTGATATGAAATATTTAAAGGTATATAGATTTATTTTAGAAGTTTAAAAATTAATTTTAAGAATAATAAATTTAATTTCATTTTTTGAATACATATATTACATGTATTACTATTTTTCTAAGAGTTAAAGAAAAATAAAACAACGTTTAAACTTTAAAAGTAATATGCAAGTTGTACTATCTGTCTAACATATAATAATAAACTAAAGGAAAATATTTCTATATTAACGCAAAGATTGGTCGAAATGAAAGTGCCCAAATGCAACCGACCAGTAAGGCTGATAAATAACTGATAACAATTATATAAATAAATAACCATTTGTACATATAAAGATTTATATATAAAAATAACTACTATGTATGTTTCTCATTCTTTCTACTTTCAATCTCTCTCTTGCAACTGTTGAAACAAAAAAAAAACTCAATAAATAACCTCTTTTTTTACCAAACTTAAAAATAAATAATTATGAAATAAACTCTAGCTCATTTATTTTAAGTTTTTAGCTAGATAAATAAAATCAACTATATGAAACATCTCAGTAAACAGAAGTATAGGAACGAAATATTAGTTGTCAATAAATCCCAAACATTAATCTCTCATCGAAAAACTACAAGTGAATGAGATATACCTTAGTGCGCGTGTGCTTGGAACAGAAATCAACAAAAGTACACAATATTTGTTATTTCTCTCGTTAGTAATGTGAAACTTGCTTTTCTATCACATCCTAAAGGATCTTACTAAAGGAAAGGAAAAAAAAAAAAAGCAAGAAATACAAAGTCAATAGGCGTAGAGAGAGCCATTGCACAATGATAGAACACAGTAATTACTGTAGCCATTAAGAAGGGATATTTAAATATGTTACATGGCTTGCGTTATTCAAATGACATCCGAAGCAAGAGAGAAAGAGAGGGAGGGAAAAAAAAAAGTAATCTGTTTGGTATTCTGATTCCTTTTAATACGCGGTGTTGTAGAGATCAGAATAAATTACTCTGAACGCTGCAATGACGTCAGCACGAGACGAGAAATGTTGTTTTAGTTGTATTGATTTTCAGCAAACTTTTTTCGTAAAATAGTCTCCGACCTTTCGAGAAGTTTATTATTAAGAATTTGGATTCTATTCTTCTGTTGTTATGCAGAAGAATAAACTCTGCACGGTTCTTAAAAAAAAAAAATACTTTAAAAAGCATGTCTGGTCAGTAAAAGGAAAATTTCGAGAAAGGTTTAAAATCTCGCTTTTTTGTTTCTAAAATCTATAATTAGATATGTTAATTAGGTATGGTATCTCCCTCTGGTGTCCAAAATTTGCAGTTGCTCATTTTAAATTTATACGGGGAAGATAAAAATTAGATTAATCTTATTTTTTAAAGTTTGCACTGCATAAATTTTAATCATATCATATGTTTTTCATATAATTTAATATCTAATATACTTTTAATGTTAACATTAACCAAAATAGAGGAAATTTTTAACATAAATGATATTATATACTAATATACCAAATACTTTCTAACATAATGTGGAAATGAATATAAAATAAAATTGGTTTTGAAAATTCTAGAATGAATCCATGCCCAATCAGGGCGAGCATTCTGCTCATAAATTTTACCTTCACTGCAACCACAACAGATAGCGGGGAATATGAAAAGCATCTTGCTTCACCCCTAAAGACATAAATGTCAATTGTCAATTTGAAAATTCTTGATGACATCCAACTTCTCGGAAATAAAGATGCCATGGCAGACAGAATCAAATACCTTGGAGTACAGTTGAACAAAAAGCTGAATTTCAACAGCCACATCAAGCTCATAGGCACAAAGACATCAGAACCATAGCCCAACTCTACAACTCTATCCACTGATCAACCGCAACAGCAAATTGGATACATGCAACAAGCTGTTACTATATCAGATGGTAATACGACCAGTAATCACATATGCATCCCCAGCATGGAGTCACACATCCAAATCTAGCATCCTGAAACTACAGAGGATACAAAACAAGTGCCTGAGGATGATACTGGAAGCCCCATGGTTCATCAGAAACATGCAGATCCACAGAGAAACCGGATCCCCATAAATCCATTCTCTCCTTCATGACTATGCGGAAAAGTTCTTCAGCAAGGCACACTCTCATCCCAAACCACTAATCAGACAAGCTTCCAGTTATAGTGAACATGACTATTACAAACATAAAAGACCCAAGACAATCCTGCTCTCAGCAGACCAGAGCTAACTCCATAGTTCACAAAGTGCGAGCATAAGGCTCACAACCCCCCCCCCCCCATCAAGCTTCTCGACACAGACAAAGGGGAAAACAAAAAGCATTTTATGCTTCACCCAGCAACGTTGTTGTTGTTTTTTGAAAATTCTTGTAACAAAATGGGACAAACTCTACAGAGGTGAATGAATCTGATCTGTAAGTTTTAAAAGAGGTAAACCGTGAGTAGACATATCGGTACACAATAAATAACGGAAAAAACTCACGTAGAAAGATTATTTATTAGTATAATTTTCGCCTGTGTGTCACAGGCATCTTCAGTACATTAAGCTCAAAATTAAACACTAACTGACAATTCCAAAAAGCGCCACCTAAGTAGCTGGTGTAAGATAACTAAAAAGGTCAATAACTTTCCTAAAAAAAAAAAATTAATACAATAAAAAGTTAGGAAAGATTAGCTGATTTGTAAAGTACTATCTCCCATAAAGGGGATAGACGTAAGCCGTCGGATCTGTTTAAATTAGGAGAATGAAGTAGAGTTTCACATGTTTCTTTATAAAGGCGTTCCATGAGAAACTGACTTTTGTGAAGAACTCTTGTCTTTCTCCAATGAACTCTGTGTCTAGTGAAGATGGCATGTTCTGCAAGTCCAGACTTTTCAGGTTTAAAGTATTCAATATAAGATTGGTGTTCTTCTAGCCGAATAGAGGCAGATCTTCCCGTTTGTCCGAAATAAGATAATCCACAAGAGCACGGAATCTGGTAGACACCTGGATGATTAAGATGTGGAAGCTTGTCCTTAGGAGAAGTGAGAAAGGTGGAGATTTTTCTAAACGGTCGAAAGGCAACAAAAATATTCAGTGGTTTTAAAACTTTTGCTATACGTTCACTGATGCCTTGTACATAAGGGATAGTAATGCGCGTTATTTCCTCTGTGTTTGAAGAGGAAGACATATTAAAACTACTCAAAGAAAAAAAAATAAAGAAACATGTGAAACCCTACTTCACACTCCTAACAGATCCGACGGCTTACGTCTATCCCCTTTATGGGAGATAGTACTTTACAAATCAGCTAATCTTTCCTAACTTTTTATTGTATTAATTTTTTTAGGAAAGTTATTGACCTTTTTAGTTATCTTACACCAGCTACTTAGGTGGCGCTTTTTGGAATTGTCAGTTAGTGTTTAATTTTGAGCTTAATGTACTGAAGATGCCTGTGACACACAGGCGAAAATTATACTAATAAATAATCTTTCTACATGAGTTTTTTCCGTTATTTATTGTGTACCGAATCTGATCTGTATTATTAGTTTATAGATGTGTAATAGAAGCAGTATTATATTATATATTATATACGTGGAAATAGCATACATATTTAGGAAATAATTATTGTGAGAAGGTTAACATATATAATTGAAATAGTACGTGTTTTCGTATTACTTTCATTACATGTAATGGAAATAAACGTGTATGTTAAATACGTTCGATTAAAACGTATTTAATCAAAGAACACACATTTCGTCATGAATCAAATCATCAGAGTAAACATCCAGCAAATGGAACGTAACATGAAGCAAAAATGTACTATGAGAATGTAAGCAAACGTTATAATGTGCATTCCTTCCCGTTCTGAGGTCAGCAAGATGACATTATTACAATGCCAAGGAACAATTTCATCTCGGTTATACGGACTCCCAAAAATACATAAAACGGATATTCCGTTGAGATCAGGATTCCTATTTCATGTAGTCGTCCCTGGTCGATTGTATTGGTTGTCTTACTTATAAGCGCTCAAATAATATTAATAAAATTAATAATAAAGATTACCCCCGATTTCATTTTTGAAATGAAACCTTGTATCTCTGACATTACAGTGATTTTTGTTGTTGTTCTTTCATTCTTCATTGACGTACAAAACTTTCCAAACGCCCTAAAAGTAAAAAAAAACGATCTTTTACATTTGTTCCATTAAAGCTAATCTTCCTCTCTTAGCGCGCCGTGAAGTTTCGTACTGAGAACATCTCTATCAGAATCTATCACATAATAATGAAAAAAAAAAACAAACAAAAAAAAAACACAGTGCCTTATGATTACACTCACAAGCTTTGATGTTGTTTAGCAGATCGATATCGAAGTAATTCATTTCTCTAAGAATAAAGAAGCATCATACATTTGTTTGCATGTCAATCTACATTAGAATAATTCACATTAAAAACAGCCATCATCGAAACATCAATTATATTAACGGTTTTAAGCACTTTCCGTAAAAATCAACAAAAACCACGTAAATGATAATATCGAGTTTCATTAAGTAAGGAGCAGTACAATAATTATTAGTGGTGTGCTATTAATTCTTCAATTTAATTTTTTTAATAATCCTGTTTAAAAACTATCATATTAGAATTTTTAACTTTATTTTATTTTATTTACTTTTTTATGATTATACTCAAAAATTTAACTTTTTCAAAACCTTAACCGAAGTAATTAATCTTTTCGTTAAATGAGAACGATTAACATTTAATTCAACTCTGTGAAACATTAATAGTCAGCTATAAAGTACTTCTTTACATGCAATATCAGAATAAAGTAACATAGCTAAATTAGGGAATAAGTTCGCCAACCTTCGATTATATTTTATTGCTATTATTTCTTTAAAATATTCTCAACGTTGGAGTTATTCTTTTTTTTTTTTAAATTAAAATCATAACTTTAATACTTCCAATTAAACTTATTGGGACTGTAAATTAAAATTATACAATGCTGCCATCTAGGCAAAAGTGATTTAATAACTTTCATTCTTAACATCGTGAAGACATCACTGCGCATGTGCATCGGAAAAGGGAATGAGAGGATCAAATGAAGCAGCTTGAGCGAAAAAAAAAAAAAAATGGCCCATTAGGAAAGTCTTAGCTTACTAAGTGAGATCCACAAAGCTGCACACGATAAATTTTCTTGACATCCTTAAAATTAAAATTGCAGCTGGGATATAGCAAAATGTAAAAATGTCAAAATCTGGGTTTGGTGCATTGTATTGATCGAAGTTGTAAGTTGCCGACTGCGATTTCTATTGAACAAATTTATCGGAGGTTCTTTCATGCCTTCTTTTAGGATTTTTTTTTTTTTCGAAGAACCGACTGCGCGCGAGCAAATTGCGAACAAAAGCAAATAAATTGAAGGCGGTTTAACGAGACGGCATCGATCTTATAAAGCCAACGAAATAAATATTTTCGTACTTACCTTTTTGTGTTGCACCGATAACGCAGATTTTCAGGCAATGGAATTTCATTTTCTAGCAGAAAACTTTATTTTCTTATCGCTTTATAGTTATTTTTTTACTGTTATAGGTACACTAACGGCCGACTCCAAATAGGAGCTCACCACTGTTTCGTTGCTCCCATCCATCATCTAAAATAGAACTTTGTGATTCTAGTTTTAACGAGTGATTACCTATGAAGTAATCGCACGCAATGCCATATTAATATTAATGACAATTTAATCTGCCTTCCATTAAAGATAATCTTCCTCTATTAGCGCGCCCTAAAGTTCACTAGATTCCTATTTAATTTATTTAATACCGTGTTGGACCTCTTTTAGCCCGAATTACAGCACGTATATTATGCGATTTGGCATGGATTCCACAAGGTGTCGGACTGCATCTACGTCTACCAGGCGTTCACCAGACAGTCCTTTAACTGGCTCAGATTTAACGGACTTACCTCCTGGATCTATTTTTTAACATGTCCCTTAAATTCTCCAGGTTTTGTGATGGCCAAGGAACATGGTGGAAGTCGCTAGCATGCTCGCTGAACCATTGCTGAAGAATTCTTGCGCGATAGACAGTAGCATTGTCGTCCATGAAACAACCGTTACCTACTGGATAAAATGTCAACAGTGCAGGATGGACTTGATTGGCAACAATGTTCAGATATTCCTTGGAGGACACCGGACCTTCCAACAATATCAGGGGACTCGTTCCATGCCAACAGCATATGCACCATGACACCACCCTTCAAAACCTTGAGTTGTGTTTACAAAGCAAACTGGGTTCATTGCCTCAAGGGACTCTGGCCAAACTCTTTGCCTACCGTCGGTAAAGAACAAGGTATACCGTGATTCGTCGGACCACATGATTTTTTTTTTCAGTCTTCCAGTCACGGTGTTCCTGGCACCACTGCAGACGAACTTTCTGTTTCTTTGCAGAAACCAAGCTCTGCTCTTTTCAAAATCATTGTTCCAGCCAGACGGGTACTCACAATAAACCCTTTATCAAACTCCAAAAGATCTTTTTTTATATTTTTTTATTGTGATCAATAATATTGACGATTGCTGATCAGCAGCATTTTTAAATAGTAGCCTAGAACACCGTGACGCACGCTGCATAATATTGACGATATTATGCAATATTGACGCACGCTGCATAATATTGACGATTGCTGATCAGCAGCATTTTTAAATAGTAGCCTAGAACACCGTGACGCACGCTGCATAAGTGATGTTTACGTATGCATAAAGATTCCTTCTTCAGTGGCCGGTATATATACAAACAAAAACAGAATTGGAAGTGAATGATTTTCAGTATTCATCACTAGATAGTAGCTGTGCAGTGTAGGATGATCATAGTGAATGTAGAAAACGCGCGTGCGCGTATTTTGTAGCTGTTTTTCAGAGGTGTAAAATGGCGACCGAGCTCGAAGAGTGTACAACTGTCGAATGGCGTACTGCTATTGTTTCCTGTGGGCAAAGGACATTCATAAAGAGATGTATGATGTTTATGACAAGAAATTTTGTCACGTGCAGCAGTAGTACACAACTGATTTCAGACACATCCAAAGCATGAAGTTCAAACTTACGCCATCAGCGGGAAAGCTTATGTTTAAGATCTTTTGAGATTCACAGGGAGTACTGCTGGCCCATTTTTAGAAGCGTTAGAAGCGTGGCGAAAATGTGGATACCACATCGTATTGTGAGATTCTATTGAATCTTCAGGATGCAATTCGCCGAAAACGTCCATGCCTACTGAGAAAAATATTGCTCCTGCATGACAATGCGAACTTGCATACAACTATAGGAACCCTGGAGAGAATTCAAACACTTTTAGTGAGAACTCTTTCAACGTCAGCCTTACAGCCCGGACCTCGATCCAAGTGAATTTCAGCTGCTTGGCCCTCTGAAACAGCACTTTGCTGACAAACATTTGCCGATAATCAGGAGGTTAAAAATGAGGTGCAGAGATTGGTAAGATAACAGCGATAAAAAAATTATCTGCTGCTGGATTTGAAGGACTGATAAAGCAATGCCTCGCGGTTAGCCTAGTGGCTATGCGCTTCGCAACCGTAGGCCTGGGGAAGGAGTGTCCTAGGTTCGATTCCCGTCGGGGACGTGAGGAGCTGAAGGATCTTCCTGAGCCATAGCCAAATTAGCAGGTCTTGGGCGTGAACAGTAAGGTTTTTCCCCAGTTTATCCTGGGGGTTTTTTATCCAGTAAAGCAGGCAAACCGGGCTTGAGACACTACGCACATTGGATACACCGGGGCATAAGGCTGACCACCTTATCCTGTGAACAGTTTGAGGTCCGATTAATAAACCCTCGAAACCTCAAGGTAAAAGGAAGATGAGATGAGATAAAGCAATGAGACAATCGTATAAATGTTGAAGAGGATTATGTACAGCCATAAATGCTTTTCTGCAATTCTTCTTTCACTTGCTTTATTTAATTTATAACCATTTGTAATTTACTTACTGACTTTCCCTCATATTTTCGAGAGCTCCTGGAACCACTAAGCCAACTGTGAAAACAGTATTGGCAAGGATTTTGTATTTTTACAAAGTCGATAGTTATTCAGAGATAAAGGGAAGCTTTGAGCTAAATAAAAAGTGCAGTTTCTTGGATGTTGAGGAGGAAGGAATCTTTGTAATATGTTTATTCAGTTAAATAAATAGAAAGATAATATAAAATGAATAAAATTACTAAAAGAAAAAGACACCCTGAAAAGTTAATTGAATTTTGCTAATCTCTAAACGAAGAATGCAAATGAAAAATATATATTTTTTTAATTTACATTGGCTCAGCACAATCCTGGAGGAATATCTGAAGATATTTCGCCATCACCTAAATCCATCGACGGAATGATTGAGGCTTGTTTGGCGGAGTAGCACACCCCGCTCTTCAACCACAGGTTACGGGTGTGCATCTCCTTGGGAATGGATGTACACGATTAGGTGGGAATTCTTAGGAATCTTTGAAATTTATTTTCCATGCTCAGGTGGGAAATGAATTTCATAACCAGGTGTGGAGACCACCTCCCTGCTTATTGGAGGCCTGAAGTGGCTTGAAATAAAATCCTATGTCGGTCTAAAACAGGGTTTCCAGATTATGTAAAAAATTTATTAAAAATACAAGAAATATGAAATTGATAAAAAAAAAAAAATAGGAAGAAAAATATCCTTAGCTAAACCGACGGTACAAAAAAAGCAGTACAGGTTTATGAATAATCTTTCGTCGGTAAGAACAAAATAAAACAATTTGATTAAAACTATCCTAAGTGATCTCGCAAACAGAATTGACATCTAGAATGAACATTACAACAATGTCCTTATAGTCTTTATAAGGACTGGCTTAAAGGGGCGAAGCAAGAATGCTTTTCATATTCCCGTTATCTGTAGAGGACAGTGTAGGGATAAGGTTATTGAGCTATTATTAAAGCTCTGATCATGGCAGGAGGGTAACAGCAATAGCCGAGCCTCAGTTAGAGCTTCATTAGCTACAGCATTGCTATCCATTATCCATTACCCTCCAAGGGTATTGGATTGAATGAATCAATCACCGCATCTCACGGTCGATTGATTCATCACCATTACAACAATGTCCTTATAGTCCTTATAAGGACTGGCTTAAAGGGGCGAAGCAAGAATGCTTTTTATCTTCCCCGTTATCTGTAGAGGACAGTGTAGGGATAAGGTGTTATTGAGCTATTAAAGCTCTGATCATGGCAGGAGGGTAACAGCAATAGCCGAGCCTCAGTTAGAACTTCATTGGCTACAGCATTGCCATCCATTACCCTCCAAGGGTATTGGATTGAATGAAACAATCACCGCATCTCACGGTCGATTGATTCATTACAACAATGTCCTTATAGTCCTTATAAGGATAAGGACTGGCTTAAAGGGGCGAAGCAAGAATGCTTTTCATATTCCCCGTTATCTGTAGAGGACAGTGTAGGGATAAGGTGTTATTGAGCTATTAAAGCTGTGATCATGGCAGGAGGGTAACAGCAATAGCCGAGCCTCAGTTAGAACTTCATTGGCTACAGCATTGCCATCCATTACCCTCCAAGGGTATTGGATTGAATGAATCCTTGCTCATCTACAATGTTCTTTTTAAAAAATTTTAAGAGATTTCATTATGATAAAAAGTAAATGGTGTTTTACAAAATTCCAAAAATAATTGATTATTCAAATCACAAAAAACATTATTTTTTGAATTAATATAAAACTAAATATACTTTTTTTTGAATTTTAAAATAAATACTTCTAATTAAAGAAATTTAAATGCAGGTATTAAGACCGTCAGAATAATCGGATCTTACATTTCTCTTCTTATGTGGGATGTATCTCATATAATGAAATCACTCTGTGAAGACAGGGTTGAGGGATAAAGGGATTAATCCTTCGGTATGTTAATCACCTCTTTAGAGTAACTAATGCAATTTATTTGCGCGGCTCCCATTGAAGAGACCTAAAAGGTCGAAACCGGTCTATATATCTACTCTCTATATATAAAAAGATAAGCCAAAATTTGAAACGTTTTTATGTCACGTTTTTTGTCTTACCAGCTTACCGGCTTACCAGACCGGAACTCAGGAGGTTGGGCGCCGTAGGCGCCGTGGGGGGGGGGGGGCGGAGCCCACATAGCGTATATATACATTATATCGTGTGTTTCCTACTTCAATATACTCTGCCAAATAACTATAAGTTTAGTTCCGCAGAAGTTCTCGTGTAGAACGAGACTTATTAGACACTACCCGTATAAGTAGTTCTACACCAGTGTACATGCTGTAGTACTATTATAAGATGACGACTAACATTTATTTTTAAATACAGATAAATCTTCTAATGATTTTTATTCCAGAGAGGGAATAGGTCGAAACCTGTATTAAAAACATAAGTCGAAAACCTTTTTTTTCGAAAATCGATAGGCAGCCGGCTGGCCTAGTTGGGTAAGTGGTTAGCGTATGTGTTCTCCACTCAAGAGGCTGTGGGTTCGAATCCCGGGGTGGGCACGGATGTTTGTGATTGTCCTACTAACTCTGTGTCGAAAAGGCATCTACGACCCTACCATTTCTAGCAGAAGGCTCCTCTCCCAAAACCCAGTGAAGTACGGGAGTGATCACACGGAGTCAAAATGACGTAACATATGAATAACTAACTATTAGGCAGCCGGGCGTTAGTTACCCTTCATTATCACCGGTATTTAAGTTAATCACTACCGACAATATAAAAAAATATGGGTTACGATATAGCATGGCAGATAGCCAGGCTATCTGTCATGCTGTCATGCATTAATACCAGATTAATACCAGGTATTACTAACTAACTAGTTTTCTTTATTTATTTTTAGTTTTATTTATTTTTTAACCAGAGTTTTTTGCGAAGGGCCTACTGGCCTGCACAAAAAACTGGTTAGTCAGGTCGGGAACTGGCTAGAAATATATATATATATATATATATATATATATATATATATATATATATTTTACACCAATGGTGCATTCTTTTAAGATAATAAATTCACTCCTAGAACTAATCTCTCTCCAGCTTGAGTGCTGTTTTATTTAAACTTTATGATTTGTTGAACTGTTTTCTAGATTACGTTTAATTTTTAAATTATATTTATGTTACATATTCATTTTTGCATACAATATTTTTTTTAAAATCATTTTTATAGTTTAGAATTCATGAACCTATGTTTAAAAGATTATGTAAATGACTGATATGTAATTAACATTATTAGATCAGCTGGTATTGTTCTAGTACGTATATATACTGTATATATATAAATAAATATATATAGATAGATAGATAGATAGATCTTATGTTATGCGTTTTGAACGGAATCGGAAAAAAAAATCCTTCCCTGAGTGTTTTTTTTTTTTTTTTTTTTAACAGTCCTACGTTTAACGTTCAATTTAGTAAATCGTCGAATTTCACGCTGTTAGTATCCCTAGACCTCCCTACCTATATTTCCTTACGGAAAGTTGATTTGTTTTTTTTTTATTGTTTCAATGCACCATTTAGTTTTGTGTATTGGATCAGCATAAGCTTTTTTTGTGTTAGGTTACATATGCGAGTTTTCATCTTAGCTTCCAAAAATCTCGGATGTTTATTCTTAAACCTAAGCTCTTCGGTTTCAGCCCGCAGTGTCTTTTATCTGCTACACTACAGTATTCTCAAGACGATTAGTAGAATCAGTAGAATTCAAACTTAAACTTATTAGTTTAGACACATTTAAACAAACATTTTTTTTTTAGTTTCATTAGTAATAATATAATACCGTATTAAATACCGAGCTATATATTAATTGCTCTTTCTATCCTAAAATTAAACATTCAAAAAAAAATCTCATCACAGAAAATCAGTACTATGTAATGCGTACTACAATGCTTTACAGTAAACTGTACTGTAAATTGTATTTAACTAAGAATTTTTATTTGAAGACACCGATGACAGTCATTCAGTTTTCCATCGATTCCAAGCCTGTTCAAGATTCCCCATCTTGCCATCCGAATATTGCGAGAGGATACATTTTACTCAAACTGGACTTTATTACTGCACTCATCCTTATTTGCTGCCAAGTGCCTTATATTGCAGCTTGTTCAATTTATTCCCAAATGGATCCATTGGATGACGTAATTTCACTGATTTCTTTCCATGTAAAATGCTTCCTCTTTCAGTGAAAAAGGAGTTTCCAAAATTTATATTATATATATTTGGAACACGTCACACTTCGACCAACTTTCTCACTTTCGCATTATCCAGACCGCAATATTCCACTCGCTCTGCTCGCAAAAGATTAATAATCTACTTCGCTGTATTCGTCAAGTATCTAAAGGCTTAACTAGAGAAAGAAAACTGATAATAACACGCATTTCCAATCTCATTTAATTGCTTAAAATGTTTTTCAAAAATGTAATTGGTAGAGAAAAATTTAAGTTCTTAATGTGATGGCGATTATGCAAACCGAGTGTAATGGTGAGCGAAGAACTCTTTTGCCATTAATACTGGGACGTGGAAATTCAGGCAATAGCTGAAAAGGTTCGGCCATGAACTGCATCAATTTAAAATATTCCAACCAGTGCCTTTGTCTTCTAAATAATAATTTAGCAAAAAAAATATTTTGAAAAAATTCCAACCCTGTCATTGTTAAATAAACGCTTAAATAAAAAAATATTGGTGTTCTTATAATACTATATTATTATTTAATTCAAAAATTAATTTTTTAAAAATTAATTTATATAATAAAAAAATATTTTTCACATTAAATTTTTTTATTACTTTTGTAAAATGAAATATTTTTTCATTTAATATTTGTATTACTTTCAAGAAACATCATAGGAGTTGTGGAATTACTTGAATCAATACCGATGTAAATTTGCTGACAGGAACATAAAGTTTTTATATTAATAACTAAAATTACCTTAAAAAAATAAAGTAATTCCACACCATTTTAAAATTATTCAATAAAACATTGTTTATTCATAGCGTATTATTGATTATATTGTTTTAAATTATTGTTTTCAAATGAATATAAAATATAATAATACAATTATTATTATATTTTATATTCATATATTTAGATAACAAAGAATATAACATAAATCTGTAATAGCATGTTTGTATAACATGAAATAATAATATTTTTAAATAACTCCATATATTTTAAATTATTTAGTTACAAAATAATAACATTTTGAATAAGGGAAAAAGAATAAAGAAAATTTCTAAAAAAAATACATTTTAATACCGATTCGATTATATGATAAATATAAATTAAATTATCATAAATTATAAAATTATTTTATTTTATTTTATTTTAAAGTTGAATCGACCGTGAGATGCAGTGATTAAGATTAATAATACCCTTGGAGGGTAATGGATGGCAATGCTGTAGCCAAAGAAGTTCTAACTGAGGCTCGGCTATTGCTGTTACCCTCCTGCCATGATCAGAGCTTTAATAGCTCAATAACACCTTATCCCTACACTGTCCTCTACAGATAACGGGGAAGATGAAAAGCATTTTGCTTTGCCCCTTTAAGCCAGTCCTTATAAGGACTATTTTAAAGATTGATTACGAATTCTGATTAGAGTTTTGGAGTTTGATTAGAGTTTTGGGTGATTGAGGAGGAGAGTTTTAAATTGAGTTTTGGCCGTTTATTATGTCTTGAAGATCATGCAATTTTGAATCAGTGTTCTTACCAAAACAGTTCAGAGTCCTGCAGAAGTGCCGGTAAGGCTACAACTGCACGGTAAACATTTTTTTTTTTTTAGGTCCACATTGACAGATATGGAACAGCAGCCAAACGAGACAACATTTGAAGAAGTATATCGGGAATTTTTCAGACTGGGCGAACTACTCAACAAAAATTGGCCAGGAAAGGTGACACTTTATGATACGTTTCCCCCGGCAAGTGTCAAAGACGTTGACGCCGAGATTATGGTAGATCAGTCAATATCGGCTAACCACTGCTACAGATTTTCAAGAAGTCCGGATACGTAAAAAGCGGAGAACAACGGATGAACCACTCAAAGACTTCACAATGGAACAAGATAGTCAAATATCACAGGTGATAGACTACAGGCGACTATCAAAAGAAATGGGCAATAGAGTTTCACTCAGGTCGGTGAAAAATTTAAAAGAGGTTCTCCGTGGCGTCTGTGAAGACATTGATACAGAAGATATAGTTGCTGATCTTAATTTACAGGATCTACCTCCAGTTAAGGTCAGCAGAATGTACAGATCCAAAAAAAAGGTCTCCCATGCCGTCAGTCCTCGTAGAGATCCATAACGTATATAAAAATATCTACAACTTGAAAACAATCTCCGTGCTCATTGTCACACCAGAGCCACTCCGAAAAAGGGCATCTTCTGGCCAGTGCCATAGATGTCAAAAGTTTGGCCATGCCCAGAAATTATGTAAAGCTGAATTTAAATGTTTGAAATGCGGGTACAGCCACCCAACCAATATCTGCACAAAGTCAAAAACAACTCCGGCTAAATGTGCCAACTGCGGTGGCCCCCATCCTGCCAACTACAAGGGATGCATTCGGCACCCAAAAAATAGACGGATGGAATCAGCCAAACAGTCCTCTTCCTCTAGTAAAAGAACACCAGAGGCCCCTGCACCACAGCCACAGGCTCAGCGTCCACAGTCAAGATCTTCAAAGATAGAGTGAACCAAAAGCAAACAACAAGTTATGCTGACGTGGTCCGTATAAACAAATCAGCACCTACAAACCTAACAGCCTCTCTAGCCAACATGCTACAAGACTTCAGCTTGTCAAACCCTTCAGCAACCTCCACCAAAAGATTTCTCAGTGAAACACAGGACATCCTCACAGCGTTAATTGATGAGTAGCCCATTTGCAGATCATTGCATGGAATTCAAATGGCCTAAGAAACAAAATTCTGGAGCTGCAAGAATTCACTAACAGATATCAACCAGATGTTATTTTTATCAGTGAATCACATCTAAGACCCTCAGATAACCCTAAAATAAGGGGTTACCGCCTATACAGAAATGATAGATTGGTCTACAGAGATGGCAGCACTGCCATCTTCATTAAAAACTAGGTCAAGCACAATTCTGTGAACAACCCTCCAACCACTAATCTTGAGATCACGGGCGTGGAGGTGTTCACCAGCTCGGCTGGCAGATGGAAATCTACTCTGCTTACAACCCACCCTTAAAAACTCTACTACACTCTCACCTAAATGTCATCTTATGCGTCAGAGAACCCTCCATTATAGCCGGGGATCTGAACTCCAAGCACCCTGCATGGAATTGCAGATCCACCAACAAGAACGGTTGCATCCTTTCCAACTTCATAGGATCACACAATGCTGTTGTGGCAGGCCCCACCGAACCAACTCATCTTAGTACGTCTGGAACTGCGGACATCTGGATATAGCTATCCTGCGGGATATTAATCTTCAATACAGCCTAAGATCATTAAATGAGTTGTCATCTGATCACAACCCAATACTACTTCCGATGGGGAGACAAGAATACCTGTATCCTCCTCCTCCTCACTCCTATATATCGTAGGAAAGATTGTCGGAAGTGCTCAGGATAGTATTGGCCCTGTTCCTCTCATACGTACAAAAGAAGATGGAATCTGCAGTTACAAGCCTCTTCCAACTAATTAACTCCGCCATAACGGTAACCACCTTCTATAAATCTGTCCACAAGCCTGGTCGTTTGCCTGAAGACATTATGAACTTGATCAGAGAAAAAAACAGACCCAGGAAAAGATTTCGTAACACTCGTGAACCACAAGATAAAACAAATCTAAAAAGACTTACTGGGGCTGTGAGAAATACACTCAAGGCTCACAGAAACCATCTATGGGAAGAAACGTTAGCCTCTATCTCAACTGCTGATCACTCAGTCTGGGTGATCAGTAGGTGAGATGTGAAAAATTTCTTAGTAAGAAATTTTTCATATTTCTTACTAAGAAATATGAAAAACAAAGGCAAATCTCTTCCCCCAATATCCTCTGACCAGAACCTTGTACACACGGATGCGGACAAGGCGGAGGCCATGACAAGAAATTTGGAAGAGCAGTGTAAACCTTCATATGGAAATCTAGACTTCAATCACATATATAAAATTCACAGTCAGACACTCACTCAAACTTCCTGATACCAGTACTGACCACACTGCACCCACATCACCTGGTGAAATATATAATATTATTAAAAACTTAAAGAACAAAACAACTGCTAGACCAGACGGCATTTCAAACAGGATGATCAAACTGTTGCCTCGAAAAGCTGTAGTGCACCTCACCATTATACTAAATGCAATCTTAAGATTTCACTATTTTCCTTCCACCGGGAAACTGGCTGATGTAATCCCTATACTAAGCCAGGCAAGGACCCACACCTACCGCAAAATTATTTTCCAATCAGTCTTATCTCCAACCTGGATAAGATTACGGAGAAGGTCATCCTCTCACGACTCCAAACCTCAGTAAATGACCTAAACATCTTCCATAAAGAACAGTTTGGTTTTCGGCAATACCATAGTACTACCCAGCAAATCCACAGAATTGTGGAACACATCACCATCAGCTATAACTGGCACCAGTGCACAGGAGATGTTTTCCTAGACCTATCCAAAGCGTTTGACAAAATCTGGCATTTTGGACTTCTGCACAAACTTATCTCAGCCGGTATCACACTAAAAATGGTTAATCTAATCCGTTCATATCTTCAGAATAGATCAATACAAGTCAAAATCAATGGTTCTACCTCATCGCAGCCCATATCTTCGCTGGAGTGCAGCAGGGATCCCTACTAGCTCCATTGCTGTTTTCTATATACATGTCGGACATCCCGCACAATCCGATGTCTTCCATCATGGCCCTGTATGCGGACGATACAGCAATACTCACCAGATCTCTCCGACCCCATTTCGTTACCAGAAAGCTTCAAGAAAACCTTCTAAAGCTAGAGGGTTGGTTCTCCAAATAGAGATTGGAAGTCAACCCCCCAAAAAGTTCAGTCATTCTTTTTTAGAAAAGGCCAATATCTCCTGCAGGAGAGGTGTTACTGTTCAATACTAAAATTCCCTGGCAAACAGAAACAAAATACCTGGGTGTAATTCTCGACAAAAAGCTAACTTTCAACCAACACATCAAGTCTACGTGCGCAAAGGCAACTAAAGCCATCGCTCAGATTTATCCGCTAATTAATAAAAATAGCGAGCTAAGTAACAGATTCAAATTGCAGTTATACAAGATGACGATTCGTCCTGTCATCATCTACGCCTCTCCAGCCTGGAGCCACACCTCTAATACTAATATTATCAAGATACAACGAGTACAGAACAAGTGCTTGAGAATGATTCTGAACGCCCCATGGTATGTTAGAAACAATCAACTTCACAGAGATACAAATATTCCCTATAATTTCTCTTTCCTACAATCTTTAGCATCTAAGTTCTTCCTAAAGACGTCCATACATCTCAACGATTTGGTTCATCAAGCTGCAGCATACGAGACAACGGACATATTCAAACATAGAAGACCAAAAGCTATTTTAACCTCCTGTAGCGATGCATAATCTCCATGCCCAATCAGGGCGAGCAAACTGCTCATAAATTTTACCCTCACAGTTACCGCAACAGATAGCGGGGAATATGAAAAGCATCTTGCTTCACCCCTAAAGACATAAATGCCAATTGTCAATTATTTTAAATTAAAAACTTTAAATTAAAAAAGTACTGTATTATGTTATAATATAGCTTCAGAAAACAAAAAGCACCATTACTTTGTTAGAAGACATCGCCAATACAATAAACAAAGCTCTCGACAAAAACAAGTACGCCGTCCTTATACTGCTGGACCTAACCAAAGCATTTGATACACTTGAACATGACATACTACTCACCAAACTATACTCAATAGGTATAAGAGGAACACTGCATACATGGTTCAAGAACTACCTCTCAAACAGAACACAAGTAACAAAAATAGGTACATGTCACAGTCGGAGTATACAAATAAAACACGGTGTACCTCAAGGTGCAATATTATCACCCAATCTATTCAACATATACATTAACGATGTTCATAATATATCCATAAGAAGTCAAATATTTCAATAGGCAGATGACACTGCACTACTAGCAATCCACACAGACATTAACACAGCTCTCTGCAAAGCACAACAAGACCTAAATGAAATGACAACATACTTCCACCAAAACGCAAATCTAAGGTTTGTTATTCATGTGGGTAGAATCGAGGGTGATTTCTTTTGACTCCAGGATACGTCTTTCAAGTTCATCGTAACATTTATGAATATTAGAAGTTTAATTCCATTCTATTTGGTGTTGGCGGCCTTCATCAGAGTTTACAGAGAACAAGACTTGGCTGGAGAGGGCACTGGCATTCTCGCGAGATCACACGCACGCGTATAAATGTAGCTAGAACTGAAACACGGACTCCAATTTGTTGTTGTTAGTGTGTAATGTTTCTGTCGGTCTTTTTTTTTGTATATATATATATACATCTTTGTACTTTGACACCTGACGAAGTTGGCTTACCAACGAAACTAGTTGTGTCCTGATTAAACTTTTATTCTTAATTATCTCGGTGGTTTAAGTCATTAAAATTATTGAACATGGTTCATAAACCGAGTCAATCTGCATGCAAATAACCATATTCCTTATGACAAGGATACCCAACATCTCATTAAAGATTATCAAAGGACACTCAGGAACGTTGGACTTTTCATCAATAGACTGGTTTTCTTAAAAAGATGTAAATGCTATTATATTATACCTCGTTTTCTTGATTTCAAAGAATCCATCAAAACAGCTCGGCACATAGAATTTACCACAAGGAAAAACTAGATCATCTATCGGAACGAATTGTAGATACTAAACGCAGTCTAGCTTCTTTTTTTCACCAAGAAAAGTTCACTAGAAAACCGCTTAGAGGCTTCCTTAGACAATATGTCACGGAACAACACGAAAGAAATCAGCGCACTTTTAGCTTCAAGAACCCAAAACATAAACAAATTTAAACTTATCAGAAAGTTCGATTCTCTCAGACGTAAACAGGAACGTTCCTCCTCTACTTATGTTTCCTCCTTTTTTTTAAAAAGTAGTTGTAAATAAATCTTCACATATCCTCACAACGGCGGAAGAAAGTGTTCTTGCAAACAGACTCAATTTCGTCCTCGCTCCTACATCCATTCCTAAAGAGTTTTTTCTCACTAAGATAGAAAAAGTTGTCTCCTTACTTCCAACTCAAGACGCAAACCTACTACGGATGGAAGCTATTTTCACAATAAATAACGCAAAACTACCTTCTGACAACCTTTCTCCTAGTGAAAGAGTGGCCATTAAAAAACTGAGAAAGAACAAAGACATTATCATCCTACCAGCTGACAATGGAAATGCCACAGTCATTCTTAATAAAACAGACTATCGCAACAAAATTCTTGAATTATTAGAAGCGGATACTTACTCCGAACTTAATAGGGACCCCACAAGAGAGTTACATAATAGGACCAACAATCTTTTACAATCAACTTCGGAATTACCAAGGAATATCCGCCTGCCTTTCGCTCAGATCCGTTGGTCCTCTAATCCCACGTTGTATGGCCTTCCTAAGATTCACAAAATAAATACTCCCTTAAGACGCATAGTTGAAGGCACCGACTCGCCCACATACAACTTATCTAAATATCTCGCCTCTTCCTTAAAACATCTCACAGGTAAATCCTCTTCTTACATCAAGAATTCAGCTGACTTTGTTTCCAAGATCAAACAGAACAAATCAGACATGATGGTAAGCTTCGACGTAGTTTCGCTTTTCACCAATGTACCAACGCAGGAGGTTCTCGCTCTTCTCAAGAACAAATGATCAAAGAAGCTCTTCGCTTTACTTACCCATTGTGTTGACTCAGGCTACTTCAGATTCGAAGACAAGATCTACAAACAAAACCGGTCTAGCCATGGGTAGTCCGCTTTTCCCGGTGCTAGCAAACATATTTCTCGAAGACTTGGAAGAAAAAGCAATTTGTTCGGCCACACTGAAACTTAAAATCTGGCTCCGTTATATTGACGATGTTTTTCTTATATGGGAACACGGCCCAAATAACCTCAAAGTTTTCTGAGATCATCTAAATAATTTTCATCACAACATCAAATTCACCTCTGAGCTAGAAGTTAACAATTGTTTTTTTTTTTTAGACATAAAGCTAACCAGGAGTACTGAAAATATTAAAATTTCGATCTTCAGGAAGCCAACACATACAGATAGATACCTTCACGCATCCTCTTACCACTATCCTCCACAGAGATATGGCATTATATCTACTCTTACACATCGGACCAGATCATTATTATCAGACGACGAAGAGTTTCAAAATGAACTTAATTTCCTCAAAAAGACCTTTTTCAATAATGGTATCGCTCCAAACAGTATTGAGAAACTTCTTTTTCACCGTCGTCAACAAACTAATGAAGATTCTACTAACTCCAGAGTTTACATTAGTTCCCTCTCCCCCAAACTGGCTAGAATTTTAAAAAAGCTCGACATCAAAACGTGCTTCTCTGCTTTACCTAAACTCTGATCTATCCTTAGTCAGCCAAAAGAAAAACATCACCATCTTCAGTTCCCAGGAGTACAGAATTATTTGTAGTTGTGGTAAACCTTACTGATGAATCAAACGGACAAACTGATAAATCAATCTTTCACCGTCTTGAAGAGCACAAAAGAGACATCTCTTATAACAGAATCCGAGCCAGTGCCCTCGCCAGCCACGTCTTGTTCTTTCTCTGTAAACTCTGATGAAGGCCGCCAACACCAAATAGAATAGAATTAAACTTCTAATATTCACAAATGTTACGATGAACTTGAAAGACGTATCCTGGAGTCAAAAGAAATCACCCTCGATTCGAGGGTGATTTCTTTAGAGCCAAAGTTGTCATTCATGTGGGTAGAATTCGATTTTACCCACATGAATAACAACCTTAGCTACAATTTGCCAGATTCGCATAGCTCTGCTGTTCAGTGCTGGCATTCTCGCGAGATCACGCACACGCGTATAAATGTAGCTGGAGATCTGAAGCGCGGACTCCAATTTGAACTGTAGTTTTTTTGATAGCTCTGTTGTTGTTGTTAGTGTGTAATGTTTCTGTCGGTCTTTTTTGTATATACCTTTGTACTTTGACATTTGACGAAGTTGGCTTACCAACGAAACTGGTTGTGTCCTGATTAAACTTTTATTCTTAATTATCTTGGTGGTTTCAGTCATTAAAATTATTGAACATGTTCATAAACCGAGTTAATCTGCATAAAAATATATACATATATTTTATTCCCTTAGCAATACAACTGGTCCGAGTAGCTGTATGCTGCCATAGTAGGGAGATGATTATGAGCAAGGTGGTTTCTCGTTGACTTCCTTGCCGTAGTATATTCTATGACTATAGCCGTGTGTGTGTGTGTGTGTGTGTGTGTGTGTGTGTGTGTGTGTGTGTGTGTGTGTGTGTGTGTGTGTGTGTGTGTGTGTGTGTGTGTGTGTGTGTGTGTGTGTTTTAAGAAATAAAAAACCCTAGTTACAGGGAGAAATCCCTCCACCACCGTATGAGACCGGTTAACTCACGTTTAGTCCAAACAGACCAGATAAAGGTTCCTCGCGTCACTGACGGGAATTGAACCCAGGCTACGGAGGCTCATATATATATATATATATATATGAGTCTTTCTGGTTATGAATAAAATGTTGCGTGAATATATAATATATATATTTTTCTTTCTGGATTTTACAAATAATTATTTCAGGAAGATTATATGAACTTTGTATTTAAGACGACCAATAAATAAGCTTACGGATTTCGACATTTCTATTAGATTTATGGCAATATAAAGAGGGTCGAATAATTAGAAGGAAGAGACTTTATTTTAGACGTTGAGAACTAGGGAAGAATTTGCCTTAGGAATCTAAAATAAGAAAAATAGGTTCTCTCTCTCCTTTAAATATTTCCGATTGTTTTTTTTTATCATATTAATTACGAAATAAGAGAAGCAATATAATCAGTAATGCAAGTACTTTTTTTTACTCGACTGGAGATAACATATGATAGAATAATCAAATTTTGTTAATTGAATTTTCTTTGTCTGTCACTTGAACGGCATTCAGCACGAAAATCAGCGTATGTGAATGATCACAGTCGATGAAAGATGATGAAGTGTCCAGTGGATCTCTTTTTACTCTATATCAGTTCAAGGCTGGACTGATGAAATTAGTTAGATTAATATGACGCTAAGATCAAAGTCCCAGTGAGTCGTAATTATGTTTTTTAACTGTGTATGTTCTTATGTTCTACTGCAACAAGAAAAAAAAGATTAGTTTTTTTTTTTTTTTTTTTTTTTTTTGAGAAAAAGTCTTTCCTCGAGGCGAACGTCGTATCGAAATAGTCTTATTGTTCCAGTAGTAGTACTCTGGTCATATCTATTTATTTGAGGGGGGGGGGATAACATAAATAACGGATAAAAACAATACATTAACATTGACTTTGGAAAACATAACAAATAAAACCTTCTCAATTATTGTGTTATTTGCGAAATCACTGTTTGGAAAAATACGAGCTATGTGTGAGCTATCAGAAAGTAAATTATGCGTGCATTATTTAGTCTATAAGATATGATTTGAATCCAGTTAGGGCTTAAGCTAGTTTTTTTTTAATATGATTCCCACCAAGGAGAAGCCTACAATACATCAAAATTGTAAGTGGCTAAGGTTAGATTGTTCGAAAACTCTAGAGACCAAATGGAATTGAAAAAGCTCCAACCACAGGTCTCCATTAAGCTGATAGAGGGGAGACCTCTCCCGCCGGGATATCCTCCCCACACACACCTCGTTGGCAGAGTAGATAGCATGCTTTCTTTCCAGCCAACAGGTTGGCATGGATGCTTGTATTGTTGTTGTGTAATACCATTTAATAAACTAACACCATTCAGTGAACACCGTGAATTAATTAATGACCAAAAGGCTATTAATTAACTCAAGGTATTATTTAGCTTAACCAATACAAAAAGTAAATCACTATTGCAAAGTATTAGAGAAACAAACCTATTTACAATAAGTTTTATGCTGCGCACGTCCCTGAAAGTTGAAACGAATTCGCTACATAAAATTAATAAAAATGAAAACGAAGAAAAATAAATAAATAAACAAGGCAAAAAAAAAAAAAAAAAAAAAAAGACAAAGGAGAAAAGCGATTTGGGCGCGAGGTACTCGACGAATGCAAAAATACGAAACTATAAAATCATTTTAATGGAATGTAAGCTTAGACGTGTTGTCCTTCCCAAGTCGCAATGTGGGAACGCTGCGGTGCCGTACTAAGAGAAGGAAATATGTACACTTTACCGAAGACAGGCAGCAGTGAGAAACAAAAATATGATTGATGACGGAGTGAATTGGATCCTTAAACTGACAGCTGGAGGAGCATGTTGTATGAAATAATGGGGGAGAGGAAATTTGTAGGGGATCTCTCCTTTTCAACTTAGCCACCTTTCAGATTTTTTTTTTTTTTCTGGTTAAGTTTAGATTTTTAAAACGCACTGGAAGATCGATATCTTAGAAATATATGAAAATAAAAAACAAAGTGAGATATAAAAAAATAAAATGTTTAGATCGAGTACGAAGTTATTGAAAATTCAGTTTACGAAGTAGTTTATTTGGATTGTTAGAGATTGAGCCACGAGATAAGCCTTTCTATTTAGTTTAGAATTAATTGGATTGTCAACCACGATTCTCTTTTTAACTTTTTCTTCTTCTATTACAATCTGTGTTGTTTGTTCAAACAGGAAGATGTTGGCAGCTTTAATCAAAGCGAACAAGGCAGGCCAGTTGCTATGGATTGGTAGTGACAGTTGGGGAGCTAAGATATATCCAGTCAGGGATCAGGAAGAAGCTGCGGTTGGAGCTATCACAATATTACCTAAACGCAATCCTCTGAAAGGTAATCTGATTTTAAAAAATACAGTTAAATAAATTAGAATTCGATAATTATTTTCTGTTGGAATAAAACGAAGAATGTGATTTAAGACAAATAATAATATAAACTTAGCCTGAATTTTGTAAATAAATATTTAAATCTATAAATAATATAAATAATTTGATTTTTTGGTTCTGACGATAATAATAATAATATTAAGATGATTATATATATATAAATAGTGTCGAATAAACTACAAATTATATAAAAATAAAGAAATTCCAAATTTTTAATTTTATAACCATCACTTTTTAGATATTTATTTATTTATTGTTTTTAATTTCACTTTAGAGTTTGATGATTATTTCATCTCTTTAACTCCTGAAAATAACAAACGTAATCCTTGGTTTAAACATTTCTGGAAACAACACTTCAACTGCACTTTCAAACAGACTCGCACGAAGAGAGCTAAATGTACAGGTAAATGATTTCTTCTCAGTTTATAGATAACATCTATGAAAATTTAAAATATTTCCCTATTTAAATATATTTGAATATTTAAAATATTTACGAAAAGCAGCAAGTGATAATTAGAACAATGCAAGTGGCGCCACCTGGTTTCACAGCATTATTTGTAACTTAGTACAAATGTTTATTGTATCCAATATACTGTAGTTTATACAATTTATTAAAACTAGCTGAAATAATACGTACATTAAAAAAAAAAACAGCTAAAACATATTTAAAGCAGTAGAGAAGCGTGTTATTTTGCGCATATAGAAATCATCATTTCTTTGTCTTTATCAGGAAACGAAATATTAAAAAATTATGAACAAGAAGGACTTGTGCCCTTTGTTGTTGACGCTGTGTATGCAATGGCGCATGCGCTACACAATATGATGCAAGATATCTGTGATCCGCCTACATTATTATGTGACCGAATGAAACCAGTGCCACCTGGTATGGAACTTCTTGGGTATATTAGAAATGTGTCCTTCCAGAGTAAGTAGTAAAATAGCCTGATCGGGTTTTTCAAAAAATTGCATTTCTTTTAATATGACAATCACATTTTAAAAATAAATTTATATTGACAATTTTAAACGTTAAAAATATGTTATCATTAATATTTTAATATTAATATGAATATTCATATTCATATGAATATTAAAATATTAACATTAATATGAATCAATAATGGATTACTTAAAATTAGTAAACATTTATTACTGATTTTATTTATTATTTATTGATTTAATTTATTATTAGTAAAAAATTATTATATAACTTTTATTATTGAAATGTAATTAATTAAAATGTAATGATTAAATTTATTACTGAAATTAATTAACTTTTAATAATTAAAATTAATTCATATTTAACAGACCTATTTCTAGTCTTATGAATTATAAGTTGATCGAAGTCAAATCAGTAATACATTGCGAGTAGAAATAGTAATTCTTATAGTCTTGTATAATGCCATCATTTTAGGCCTCAGAGGTGAGAGAATGATTGTGAAATTCAACCAGGACGGTGATGCGCCCGGAATATACAACATATACCAATACCAACGAGTTTCGCGGGAAAAATTCGATTACAAGCTTATAGGAGAGTGGACGGAGAGGTAAGTATATTCTTCTTGTGTGTCTCTTTTCATATTTAAATAACAATTCTTCAAATAACATATTTAAGATGCCTGATAATTATTAACATACCGCATACCATAACAGCATGAAAGCCAAGTGAATATTTTAGTTGTATCTTTTTCTTCAAACTTTGTTTATTTTAGGCCTCTCTGCTTTATTTTAGAAGATGTGTTAGTCCCTATTTAGAAGGGGGGATCTCCTTTAGAAAAGTCTTGGTCCTGTTCATATATTGGTTTTTTAGATATTATCTATTCAAGATATGCATTTCCTTAACATACTAGATATAGTGCATGGCTGTGTTGCGTCTGTGTGTATACATAATTCCTGTTTCACGTAGCAGTTACGTTTCCATCTTACGATACAAACATGTAACTGTAATACGTGAAATGTCAGTATTTGACCTTGCAGATTCCAAACTTTTTTTACTGTGTATGGTGAGCCCCTTCGATAGCTCTATTGCTTTTTTATATGGCGTGGAAAAAGTAGCCTGTTCCAAGCTTTTATCGACAACGGAAGATTTCCTAATCTGTAAGCTCTCGTTGACTTTAACATATAACTATAATTATATATAGTTATATATAATTCCTGTCTTCAATTGTTTATATGACATATAACCAGTATAGAACAAGAAAGAGCAACTACCTGCTTGAGTGAAGGCGTGGGCAGTGTCACACTTCTCGACGACCAACAATAGTCTCTGGTCCTCAAATTCCTCTGTACCATGGATGTTAGGAAAATATTTCAAGGTTACAGTATATGATTTTTATCTCTCCACGTGGGTAGTACGACGTTAAGTTTCTAGAGAGGTTCCAAAGTATCTAGGCATTAGTTCATCCGGCGTGTGCTATGGATTTCCAACCTGCAGTGGGTAGAAATGTCATAAAAAATGAGAGAGAGAGAGAGAGAGAGAGAGAGAGAGAGAATTATAATTAATAAAAATAATAAATAAAAAATCTAAGAAAACCACCTGTGGGGAGGGGAGTATTGATTTATAGGGATACAAATTTCCAGATTTAAATTTTGGATGATAAATATCACTAAAACTGTTTTTGAAATTATTATTTTTGTTTGTTTGTTTGTAATGGGATCTCAAATCGCATCCTACTTTTCCATTTTGAAGAATAAGTTAATTTGGAAAAGATGGAGATTTGTGATGGATGTACGTCACAAAATAATGTTAGATTTGTTAATGCTTGTGTTCTCAGATCGATTTGTATGTTATAAGATGGTAAAACTCAACTTTCTGGGAAGAAAATCTTGTAATCTCCACGTAACCGATAAAAGCCCTTGTAAAGTAGATTCGGCTTAGACAGGATTTGAACTCGTTTTTTTTTTTTTTTAAACAAAGAATGCCTTGCTGTCGAGGCATTCGACAAAGGTGGAAAAAGTTTGCCAAATGTCTGGACCCTTTGTTTTTGTCTTCAAATGAAATCCATAAGTATACTGATATCATGACTTTAGTGATTAAAAAATCTAACCGAAATAATCTGGAAACGTCACTTTAGGGTGAAAATTACCAATTGAAATGTATATCGATTTACATTATTATACAATTGATAAGAAGGCTTTTTTTTAACACCGATATTCCAAATCTAAATTAGCTTAAAATATCCTGTCTAGTCAAAAAGATCGATGAATTGAAACACAAAATAATAAAAGTTTATCAATAACTAAATAATTCTTGCAGTCAAGATAGTTAGAAACAAGAATAAAAATCACTAACAATCCTGATCTATCATCAAAATAATTTGATTTCACCATCAATTTTCTGATATCCTCAAGGGATGTTCAGTCTGCTATGAGAGTACTACATGATTAAATTTACATTATTATTAATCTCCTATCAACCATTTTCCTCCAAATCAATATATTACTTGAATTTTTTGTATAATTTGTATTACAAGTAATTTGATGTCTTATAGATGAAGAATATTGTTAAAGAACTTCGAAATATTTTATATTATTTATACAGAACTTGAGAAAATAAAGAAAATTGAACTTAAAAATAATTTAATTTACAATAAATCAAAAGTTCATCTTTGATAGTATAATTTCATACACTGTGCATCTTTTGCTTTTAGATTGGTCCTGAATCTCCGTTTGACAAAATGGGACACCGAAAACGGAACACTTCCTTCTTCAGTCTGCAGCATCCCTTGCAATCCAGGAGAGATGAAGTCATTTCAAGGCCAGCCTTGTTGCTGGATGTGTATCAAGTGCAGGGAAGATGAGTACATCTACAATGGCAGCTGCAAGAGATGTGAGCCTGGTTATGAACCCATTCCTAGTAAGATGGAATGCACGGAGTTGCCTTTAAAATACATGACATGGGAGAGTCCCTGGGCGATTGTCCCAGCAGCATTTGCATCGCTAGGTATTCTCTGTACCCTTTTCACCTTCTCGGTATTTGCTCGATTCAACAACACTCCCATCATCATGGCTTCCGGTCGAGAATTGTGTTACGTACTCGTCATAGGCATTCTTTTGTGCTATTCGATAAGTTTCATCATCCTTGCCAAGCCCACCATCATCACCTGTGCCTTTATGCGGATAGGTATTGGTATCTGTCTTAGCATATGTTACTCTGCCATATTTACAAAGACTAATCGTATCTCTCGCATCTTCAACAGAGGAATACGCAACGTCAAGAGACCTAGTTACACTAGTCCGAGATCTCAAATAGTCATTTGTCTTGGACTAGTGTCTGTACAGCTGATATTCGCTATCATTTGGCTCATCGTGGAGCCACCCAGTATCAGGATAGTTCATATGTCTCGATCATCTGTTCTTCAGTGCGGTATTTCCAGCATCTCACTAATTGTATCACTCATCTACAACATGTTGCTTATAGTTCTCTGCACGACTTACGCTTTTAAAACGAGAAAAATTCCCGAGAACTTTAACGAAGCCAAGTATATAGGATTTACTATGTATTCAACGTGCATTGTATGGCTGGCCTTTATTCCAATCTATTTTGGCACAAAGAATGATTATAAGGTAAGAAAAAGTGTTTTACTTTTTTTTGAGGAAGGAATTGTTTTTGAAACGTTAGAATTTAGAATGGTTGTGACCAGTGGCGGCTCGTGGCTTGAAATCGTGGGGGAGGGGGGGGGGTGCAATTTTCGAAATATACATACACACTGTAAGTACAGTGTATACGTGTTTGGGTAAAATATCAAAATTATGGTAAAAATTTAAAAAAAATTAATTTTAATTTATTATTTTTTAATTATTTATTATCGTTTTAAAAATTGTTTATTATCGATAAAATTATACAGTTTGGTATAATTCAAAATTACTTAAAAATAAAATCCATTACCATAACCCCAATAATGTTGTAAAATAAAAACTATAAGAAATGTTATGTCTTTAATTGTAATCTCCAAATATTTAAAGAGACGGAGTAAACACGATAAGCACTATGAGCATTCTACTACTGGCGCAAACTATATATAAACAACAGTGGAACTGCGCGAAGGACAGTGCCGCATTACGCTAATAGCTCGCATCTCACTATGACGAGCATATGCTTGCGCGCGTAGCAATATGACACTGTGGTAAACGCAGTGCTGATAGCGTCCTTCGTCCTCTTAAGTGCTACAAGATGGATTTTTATTATTTTTATACAAAATAAAAGAATTGTATAGGATTGTTGATGATAAAATTAAATATTACAAGCAAATATAAATAAATATATTTATATATTGAGAAAAATTGAGGGTGCTGCAGTTCCGCAGTGTGCCTATGCACGTGTCGGCCCTGGTTGTGACTATTATTAAGTTCCATTTTCTTCTTTTTGTAATAAAGAAAATATCTAAGTTACTTGGTGTTAGATATAAATATTTCAATTATACAATTAGGATCTTCAACTGAAGGGATCACATGCAGTTCAGTGATGAATTGTGTGTTGTCTCTCTCTCTCTCTCTCTCTCTCTCTCTCTGCATATAGAATAGCTAAAAAATAAATAGGTACCACAGACTGCCACGTTGCGAATCTACACTATAAAAATCACAAGAATAAATATGTTTTATATAAATATAAACGATAATCATAAATTGTGAACATGAATATTTATAAATGTAAATAAAAATCAATATTTATAAATGTAAATATTTAAATATAAATTGTAAATAAATATAAAAATCATGTTAACAAAAAAAAAAAATCAATAATCAAACAATGCCTTCGAAATAGATATATGAATTCGAAATTGGACTTAGCGATTATTTTAAATATAGGTGCTTCTTTTTTATATAGTTGATTTTGAAAGTTATTAATAAAGACTTATTTGAACATACTATTTTCGTTTCTTTAATTCCTTACAATATTATAATAGATTTACATTATATAAATTACTTTAATAGGCTATATCTACTACACTAAATGGCCAGTTTATTAGGTACACCGCCGTCATCCATGCAATCTACTGCTTCGTCAGCAATAGTGAAACCTGTACGTTAAAGCTATATAAATCAGGTTGAAAGATATAGAGGAATAATACATGGACGTGTTTGTGTGTCCTCGAAACTCGACGATTATAGTTAGTGACAAACGAGCCGGTGGGTATATCACGGCTATAGAGAAGTATATCGGAACCACGCTCCTCCAGAGCCGTACTCCTTTACTGAGTACAACAGCAGATAACTTTGCCCAGTTCAACTCTTTTCAGCTAAAAATAAGAAAGTACAGAACCACTGCCAGCGAACACTTGAGGAGTGGGGAAAAATGTCGTCTACTTTGACAAATTCCAGTTCCACGTTGATGAGAAAACCAGGGTTGGCGACAATAACGTAAATCAATGGATCTATTGTGATACACGGCAACGATACAGGCTGGAATGTGGATCCTCCCCCCCCCCATCCGTTAGATAGCTTTGTATGGAGTAATGTCTGAATGCCGTAACCTATTGAACATTGTTGTCCACCAGATGCATGCACGAGTCATTCCTGAAATGGTTCTAGAATCATAAGAGCAATTAAAATCCTACTGTGGATGCGATAGAATCTCATTTGCCAGTGTTCTTGTAAAATGCTTTCGACACTTCGTGATATCCCTTCGCAAACAGGGCTTATCTCGGTATGGCAAGTGTATCTAATAATCTGATATCTAATAATATACCATGGCTTTAAAAAAAAATTGAAGATCCCCTTTTTATAAATTTTTAAAAAAAAAGCAAACTCTCATTGCTTATATACTATTTATGGAATACCTATTTATTGAACTTTTTTTTTTTTTGTATTTCCAGATCCAGATCGCCAGTCTGTGTATGTGTATTAGCATCAGTGCGACAGTGGCTCTAGGCTGCTTTTTTGCTCCTAAAGTCTACATTGTCCTGTGTCAGCCGTATAAAAACGTGCGTACACCGGGCACCCAAAGCAGCACTACAGGTGGTGGATTCGCACATAGCATGAGGTTTGCTCGTCCCACAGCTAGTGCTGCTATAGCAACGGTCGCTACGGCAGCAGTAATCGGCTCTGCCAGGCCGGCCATTGAATCGGACTTTCGATCGACTACGAATGGAGAATTGACATCACCCAGCATAGAAGAAAGTAGCATTAGCTAGAAAACACCCTGTCAAAAAAAAAAAAAAAAAAAAAGAGCTGATCACTACTTTTCTCCTTTTCTTACACTCTCTCCTTCCCTTCCATACCATCACTTTGCTATTTCTGGTTCCCGGTGGAATTCGATAAAAGGAAACAAATTTGGATTAGAAGAAACTAAACCTTCATTTTAATCCTTCGTTGATTTTATGTTCCTTGGTAATGTACTGGAGTAAAAAAATAAAAAAATAAATAAAAAAATTTAAAAAAAATCATTCTCTGCCAAAGAGAAGCAGCCCAAGCATCTAGGAAAAGAAACAACTTGAATATCAGTTTGTTTCTGTTTCTTGAAATCATAAAGAGACATTTGTGCTCAACGCTTTTTTTTATGATTCGACAATGAACAGCCATTGTTGCGTTGATATGGAAATGTACAGTGCCTGAAGGATATCGGAAGTGACGTCACTGAAATAAAAGTGATCATATTCATCTCGCCTATTGTAATATTTTATTTCGTAAACGAAATACGATGACAGGATTGGAAACATAAAAAAAAATATTTTAATAATTAATTATTCGAAATTATTAATGTAATTATAAGAGATTGTGAAAATATTTATAAAACATAGAAATCAGCAAAAAAAAAATTAACTTCCGACATGCAAGTCATCAGTGACTTGAAACCGGAAGTGTATTAAATCTTCATATCAATAGTTTAAAGCAGCGCTTCTCAAACTGTGGGCCGCGGCCCCCCTTGGGGGAGGGGGGGTTAGTTTTGTTGAGGAGGGCCGTGAAATAATGAAAACAAATTTAAAATGTTTTAAGACGAAGTGTGCCATGTCAAATGTGTATGTAAGATGCTAAAAATGTAATATTTGCATTTGATTTTTGCAATAGTCGCTGTGTATGTTTTGTATTGAATATAAATACAATAAAAATTATAATAATATATTGCTGTATTACGATTTTTTTTTCTATGGGAGCCGTGAAATATTTTAATTTTTTCAGGGGGCCTTTACATTCATAAGTTTGGGGAAGCACTGGTTTAAAGTACTAAATTAGCAGGACTTGGTCTTTTACTATTACACTTTTACAGTTTTTATCAGTTTTATAGATTTTTTGTATTTTTTTAAATTAATTTTTTTCCAATTAGATTTTTTCATAATTACGATATATTTAAAAATTATTATTATTGTTTTTTTTTTTTTGCGAAATATTTTTAAGCTCGTGATTCTGGCGTAAAATTTTCATCCTTTTCTGCAAACTTATTTATTGACAGAATAAACGCCATCAATTTTAATCGTGCCATCAAAGAGTGAGGCACAGTAAGACAATTGTGTTCAGCGACATCTGGTTTGCAAGGCGAAAACTATATCTCTTCAGTTTTTCTAAGCATTAATCTAAATAATAACAAAAACTAAAATAAAAAAAAAGTTAAGAAAATTTTAATAAAACTTACCAATAATTTTAGATGTTTAATTTTATGTAATTTAATAAAAACGCCATATAGAAATATATATGTATATATATCAATTTAAGTAAAAGTTGTTGGACTTTTTATTTTTTTATTTCAATTAAAAAAAATTCCTGCGTTCGTATAGCCATCTACAGATGTGTGGTTTTAATACAGATATAGATTCTCAAAATTGACAAAATCACAAGCAAAGAACAGATTTAACCCAGTTATTGGCTGCAAAAGATGAAAAAGGCATCGCCATTTTCAGAAACCTCAAACAAACTGAATGACACGCTCATAAGGCAGTTTTAATTTTAAATAAATTTTAAATTCAATTTAATTTAAATAAATTAAAACATTATAGCCTGTAGATAATTTAATTTCTGATTAGTAGTCCTCATATAATGTTTTTTTTTTTTTTTTTTTTTGCAACCAGCCTGGTAAACAGATGGTCTGAGTTTGCGAAATCAAAAAGCAGGGATGAATTTTTAGTAGTTCTGCTGGTGTTTTAAATAAATTAAAAAAAAGAAAAATTCCATTCAAGTCTTTAAGGAAATCTGTGGAATTATGCATGCCAATTCATGAATAATACGGAGAGATTCATCTTCAGAAAAAAAGTAAAGTTAATCCACGAGACTGGAATTAATTAAAGTGACATCTTTTCTGAATAGAAGCAAGAATTTTTAAGGGAAACCACTTAAATGGAGAAACAGTTTTCTGTAATATAGAGGATTTAAAATTTGTTAGAATTAACAGTCAGTAGTAGAGAACACGCGATAAAAAAAAATCCTATGTGTTTATAGTAAAGAGAAAATTAATGCAATTCCAAACAAGTATTACTAAAAATTTCACTCGTGTAAAGTATTAAACACCTACTTTAATTATTTTTAATTGCGCCATTGGTAGAGTCTTAACTGAAAATTATTGAATGGTTAGCAGTTAAAGAGCTGGGAGTATATATTATTGCAATTTCTTCAAATACAGAACGCTAACGCAAAAGCTTGTTCCTGTTTATTGTTGTAACGCGATAAAAGGAATATTAGACATCGGAAAAATCATGAATGTCATTGGCAGTCAATGCAACCTTTATACAGAAGGAAAACGGTGAGCGAAATCATTGGCAGTGACCACACAGAAAAGAGCTTGATCACCTCGTCCATAAAACACCCCTAAAATGTCAAAAATGTAATTTTCTCCAATTTATCTCTAAAGCTTTCATTGCCCACACATATAATACAATAACAATAGAACTTGTGGTTATAATGATGATAAGTAATATTTGTTAAAAAGCTAACCATATCAACCTTAACTTGACTTTTTTCTTATCCACGTCGATAGATCAATTATAATAATTATCACAATCACAGATATGTATTAAATGCTTAATTACAAAACTACACTTTTCTGATGAAAAAAAAATAAAAAATAAAATATATATCTAGTTCTAGCATGCATTTGTTCAACATCTATAAGTTCGTGGCAAAGATATATTAAATATTAAACTGTTTTGTATTACTACGAATCGTAACAATCAAAGTTTTTTTGCTAGATGGGTGAAGGAAGAATGCTTTTCATATTCCCCGTTATCTGTGGAAGAAAATGCATGGATAGGGTGTTATTGAGCTTTAAGCACTGGTCATGGCGGGATAACGGCAATAGCCGAGCCTCAGTTAAAACTTCATTAGCTACAGCATTGCCATTCGTTACCCTCGTACATCAATACAAAGAGTTTTTTTTTGGATAGATGGGCGAAGCAAGAATGCTTTTCATACTCCCCATTGTCTGTAGAGGACAGTGTAAGGATAAGGTGTTAGTGAGATATATAAAGCTCTGATCATGGCAGGAGGGTAACAGCAATAGCCGAGCCTCAGTTAGAACTTCATTGGCTACAGCATTGCCATCCCTTATCCTCCCTGGGTACCCATTTCAGTCGGCTCGTACGACATGCATGGGCTATTGTTCTCCCCGCCACCACACACGGGGACACAATCAAAGAGTCATTGTAGTCCTTATACGGACTGGCTTAAAGGGGCGAAGCAAGAATGTGTTTTTAATCTTCCCTGTTATCTGTACAGGACAGTGTAGGGATCAGGTGTTATTGAGCTATTAAAGCTCTGATCATGGCAGGAGGGTAACAGCAATAGCTGAGCCTCAGTTAGAACTTCATTGGCTACAGCATTGCCATCCATTACACTCTAAGGGCTGTTGTACTCCCGTTCCAATCAAAGAGTTCTTAAAAGAACTGGGCGATGGACTGAGTCAACTCTTTATCCCGTCATCTGAATGAAGAAAATCTGTGTGGATGGGGTGTTATTGAGCTAAAAGCTCTAGTCATGGCTGGGTAACGGCAATAATCTAGTCTCAGTTAAAACTTCATTGGCTACAGCATTACCATTCGCTACCCTGGAAGTCCTAAAAAGGACTGTGATGTTAGTGCCCCAATCAAAGAGTCCTTATCCTTATAAGGACTGGCTTGAAGGGGCGAAGCAAGAATGCTTTTCATCTTCCCCGTTATCTGTAGAGGACAGCGTAGGAATAAGGTGTCTTTGAGCTATTTAAGCTCTGATCATGGCAGGAGGGTAACAGCAATATCCGAGCATCAGTTAGAACTTCATTGGCTACAGCATTGCCATCCATTACCCTCCAAAGGTATTAATCACCGCATCTCACAGTCGATTCTTCAACTCCCGATTCGTTTCTTCTTTTTTTTTTTGCCAATCAAAGAGTTCTTAAAAGAACTGGGAGATGGACTGAGTCCTTGACTCTTTATCCCGCCATCTGAATGAAGAAAATCTGTGTGGATGGATATTATTGAGCTAAAAGCTCTAGTCATGGCTGGATAACGCAATAGCCGAGCCTCAGTTAAACCTTCATTGGCTACAGTATTGCCATTCTTTACTCTGGAAGTCCTAAAAAGGACTTTTGTTTGTTTTCTTACCCCCAATCAAAGAGTCCTTATCCTTATAAGGATTGTCTTAAACGGGCGAAGCACGAATGCTTTTCATCTTCCCCGTTATCTGTAGAGGACAGCGTAGGGATAAGGTGTCTTTGAGCTATTTAAGCTCTGATCATGGCAGGAGGGTAACAGCAATAGCCAAGCCTCAGTTAGAACTTCACTGGCTACAGCATTGCCATCCATTACCCTCCAAGGGGACCAATTTTAGTCGCCTCCTACGACATGCATTAGCTACATTGGTGCGTGATAAGAATAGCACCAATGTAGCTAATGCATGTCGTACGAGGCAAAGGGTCCTTATCCTTATAAGGACTGGCTTAAAGGGGCGAAGCAAGAATGCTTTTGATCTTCCCCGTTATCTGTAGAGGACAGTGTAGGGATAAGGTGTTATTGAGCAATTAAAGCTCTGATCATGGCAGGAGGGTAACAGCAATAGCCGAGCCTCAGTTGGAGCTTCACTGGCTACAGCATTGCCATCCATTACCCTCCAAGGGTATTGAATTGAATGAATCTCTCCAAGGCAAAGGGTGATTTGACTGAGAACTTTTAATAAAAATTATTTAAAAAACTAAATGATGTATTTTCTTTTAAATAAACAAGTTTTATTAGAATTATCAATAATTATTACACCAAATTTTAAAGTTATTTTATTTTTATTACTTCATATGTTAATATATATTTTATATATTAATTAATAATGAAATCTTAATTAATAAAATACTACATTTCTGATAGTACAATAATTAAACAGATTTTTGACATTATTATAGGTGTTGGGCTTTTAAGTTGTATGAATAATTTCGATTAATGAAACTAATCTTCAATCAAATAAATCCTCAGTTTTTTTTTCAACACAGAGTTGGTGGAACCTTTTACTCCTGAATTCTAGAAAGGTAGAAACTAACTCTACCTTTAATCATAACCGGTTCGGAGAGAGCGAAAAGTAGAACTGCCACCATCTCGTGTTCCTAAATTCTAACTGATATATTATTATCTGAAATAGCGTGAGTTCTACGGTCGATTTTTCCGATTTGCGAGATCAAATGTCCGTGTTTCATGGAAAAATAACCATACTTGCTAAACATTGAGATCGAATTTTTCTCGTGTAACTAGGAAATGAATGAAAAAAAAAAAAAAAGACCAAAAATATTTTATCTAGACGGCGACCAGAATCGAACCTCCATTTTCCTGGTTGTTTAACGTTATGTATGTGGAAGAGTTTCAATATGTTACACATGCATCTTCCAGTTGATTATATTCGTTAAAAAATTAAATTGGTTTATATAGACTGCAAAAAAATGTAAATTAAACATTTCATTTTTATACACGAAGTTGTTTCTTAGAACATGAATATGTAACAGAAAGTATATTGAGTTGAAACATTAAATATTTGAGTTTTAATTACGTCTCCAAATTGCTTCCAATCCTGTTTTTCTTGTAACGGTCTCATTTCTGTGTATATATCTGTATGTATAATACGTTCGATTGTGTATATAAATGTAGTATAATAGAAATGAACATTACACACCAATGTAAAATTTTCATAGTTACATTTTAAACATCTTTCTCACTTAGAGATTTTGCCGAAATCAACAATCAAAACGTGGGGCTAAGAGATTTTCTTTCAGCAAATGTATAAAACCACACAGCACTATTGTGTAGCGAATAATGTGTTGTCTTTGTGTATTCAAGAATGCTGTATAGAAAATAAAGTGATATATGTGCTTCTAATGTGAGTGAGAAATTATTTAACGTTATTTGATCATTCTTTATCTATTATAAATGCCTTTGGGTAGTATATTTATTCTCATACACTCAATTTTTAGATTTGTATCGCAACAATGCTTTTCTACTACACTTCTAAAATCGTTATCCACCGAGATTTACTGTAACAGTTATTTTAAATTATCGTTTAGATATCCATCGAGTATTCATAACTCTTGACGGAGTTGTAGCGCTACTATAACGTGACATTGATTATTTTATTACAAAAATTATTACTTTAATTCAACAGAAGTATTTTTTCCTGTCAAATTTGAAGCGTTAAATCCAGTTAATAATATATATATTTTTTAAAATTTTTTATTTATTTTTTTTTATTGTTCTTTCAAATATTTACATATGTACAATGATCATCTATTCAGTATATTATTTTACAAGGTTCAGCACTTTGTGCTACATATAATGAGATTTAAATAGTAATGATGATAACATTTTTTTATATAACAATCATAATAATAATTTACAATTATATTGTTCAGAGTCACATAAGTTGTATAATATTACAGGTTGTGGTTTACTATTTTATTTTCAAGTTTGAAAAGGTGTGATTATACAACAGTATTTACACATATGCAATCTGAATATTATGTGTCCTTATTTTCACAAACATACAGTGTAAACTCATGATTTACTTTTAAAATAATTTAATTTAATTTTTTTTTACATTGCATACATTTGTTACAGTTATTATATACATTACATGCATTTGTTATAATTATTATATGCATTATATTCATTTGTTTACATATGATATTTACATTACGTACATTGGTTTACATATAATACATACATTGGTTTTCTTGTAATACGTACATTACATGCATTTGGTTACATATGATACATCTTGGATGAGAACTAATTTTTTTTCCCTTTCATCCTCGAAGCTTAAATGTAAGCTTATCTGAGGATGACACCAGTTGGTTATTATGTATTTTTTTTTTTTTTGCTGTGTTAGGATGCTACGGAATCTATGATTGAGAAATTTGCGCGCGCGCACTCACATGCACACGCACGCACGCACGCACTCACACACGCGCACCTCCCCCCCACAATAAATTGGAATGTACTGATGCGTCGCTGAACTGGAAGCCTGAGCGAATATATTGTGTTTCATTAAGTTTGTATGGTATTTTGGGTGCGTGTTTCTTGTTCGTAGTATGTCCTTAGAGCTCTTTTTAGGCTATTGTAGTTTGTAAGGTTTCTGTATTCAAAAGGTAATTTGTTTATCATGTCTGGGATGTAGAAGTTTCGCGTGGCTTTTCCGTAGTGATTATTGTATTTATATGTGATATAATTAGTAGTCTGAGGTCTTGTTATACGGTATGTATTTCTAACTGTCCTGTAGTTGGCATCGAAATAATGTTTTAGCAAGGCTGCATAGTGACATAAATGTTTTGCTGTCAGTATTTTGTGTTCTGCCATTGCAATGTTTTTAAGGTCGTGATTTTCTCTTTGTTCCCAAAAGATCAGTTTTGTCATTTTGTCAATAATAATAATAATAATAATAATAATAATAATAATAATAATAATAATAATAATAATAATAATAATAATAATAATAATAATAATTTATTGATTGCTAAAATATTTATACATACAATAAACATCTTGTGTGACATTGCATCTTATAATTTTACAGAGTTCAGCATTAAGTGCTGCAATTCCTACATTGGATTTCAATTAAAATTTTTAATAATACTTTTTTGCCTTTATATTATGTATTTACAACGCATGTTCTTCTAATATTAACAATGAAGATTATACAGAATTTTTGTATAATTTTTTATTTTTTTATTTTTTTATTTTATTTTTATTTTATTTTTATTTTTTTTTAAATTTGAGAAAGAATGATTATACATACAAATTTCTGCATTTGCTTATAAAGATTACTTGTAGATGAGTGAGGCTAGTTAATCCCACCTACTTCAAAGCTTGGGTTAGCTTTTATGAAGAGAGTGGGATTTAGCCTTCACTGTTTGGGTTGTTGCTAGTTTATGTATGGGATGTAGGCATTGGATGCTAGTGATTTGTGATGTGTATATTAGTGTTAATGGTTTCTTAACTTTGTTGGTATAATTTCCAGAGTTCGTTTTTTAATGTTCTGTAGTCATCTACGTGTTTTAAATTTCTTGGTAGGTTGTTGAGTTGCGTGGGTATCTGATGTGATCTCACAAAAGAACCGTATGAGTTGTTGAAGGGTGTAGGGATGTAGAGAGTTGTTGTAGGTCGTGTTATACGATATGTATCACTGTTGTTTCGATAGATGATGTTGAAGTAATTCCTTGTTAATGTCATGTAGTGTTTCAGGTTTTTAATGCTCAGAATTCTGTGTATCGCCATGTGCTTGTCGGATATTGGTTGTTGCGTGTAAGGTGTCCAGATCACTGTTGACACGATTTTCCTGTGTAGTGTTTCTAATTTTGTTAGGTGGCTGTTTGATGTATTTGTATAGACTGTTATTCCGTATCTGAGTAGGGATTCGCAGATACCGTGATATAGAAGTTTTTTGTGTTGGGTGGAATAATGTCTTTAACTTGGAATAGTTTTGCTGCGATGATCCGGAGTTTGGTGTGTAGATATTCTATATGTTTTGTCCATTTAAGGTGGGAATCTATATAGAGACCGAGGTATTTTGCGTGTGTTACAGGTTTGATTTCTGAACATTGGCAGGTATTTTTGTTGTTAATGCAGCGGTATATGTGACAATGTATCGATAGTGATGCGGGGCGTATGATGCTTGGGGTGTGTATTATCAACATCTGTGTTTTGGTGCCGTTGATTAGAATTGCGTTTTAGTGGGAGTATGTTGTGATTTCGTTTAGGTCTTGTTGTGCTTTGCAGAGAGCTGTGTTAATGTCTGTGTGGATTGCTAGTAGTGCAGTGTCATATGCATATTGAAATATTTGACTTCTTATGGATATGTTATGAACATCGTTAATGTATGTGTTGAATAGAGTGGGTGATAATATGGCTCCTTGATGTACACCGTGTTTTACTTGTATACTACGACTGTGACATGTACCTATTTTTGTTACTTGTGTTCTGTTTGAGAGGTAGTTCTTGAACCATGTATGCAGTGTTCCTCTTATACCTACATATTCAAGTGTGTCAAATGCTTTGGTTAAGTCCAGCAGTATAAGGACGGCGTACTTGTTTTTGTCGAGAGCTTTCTTTATTGTGTCGGCGATGTTTTCTAATAAAGTGATGGTGCTTTTTGTTTTCTTAAAGCCGTATTGGTTTTGTGAGATGATGTTGTACTTCTGTAAATAGTTCTGTAGTGTGGTGTGTGTTATTTTTTCTAGAATTTTTGAGATGACTGGTAGTGTAGCTATTGGTCGGTAGTTCTGAGTATCGTTTCCTTTGCCGTGTTTGTATATTGGCGTAATTACTGCAGTTTTTAGTTGTTGTTGAATAATGACTGTGTCGAATATTATGTTCACGAGTTTCAAAAATATTGGATTTATTTGTTCAAAGTGTGTTATAAGGTCTGTAAGTCTTATTTTGTCTATTCCTGGACTGGTCTTTGGTTTTAGTTTTAGGAGTGCTTCTTTCAGTTCCTGTTTTGTTATGGGTGGAAAATACATCGTTTGTTGTTGACTTTGTGTTGGTAGTTTTTTGTTGATCGTTGGTAGTTTGTCTTTTTTGAGTTGTGTGATGTTGTTTTTGAAAGCATAGTTGAATGAGTCTGCTAGTTCCTCTTGGTTTGTGTCCTGACCGAAGCTTTTTGCAATAAAATCTTGTGCTGAAGTTTTCTTTTTTCGCGTTACTAATTCGTTGAGTGAAGCCCATGTTTGCTTAATGTTGTGGTCATATTCCATGAATTTTTGGAAGTAGTAGCGTCTTTTTTCCCTACGAATTTTTGTTGTTAGTTTATTTCTTGTGTTTTTGTATAAAGTTGTAATAATAATAATAATAATAATTAATGTAAATAGTGAGAAACATTTTCAAAGTATCTCTTTGACAACCCGTCAAAGAGATACTTGACAATGATTCATTCAAGACCCTATTTCTTAATCTCTGAGAGGACATTCTCTGAAGGTGTCCAAACCATCTTAATTGCTGTTTAAGAATTATAACTACGACGATATCTTCTTTATAGTTTAATTCGTGTTTGACTCACTCATTTGTGTTCTGACCAGTGAATTTTATTTATTTTTCTTAATGAGTTCATTTCGAATGCTCCGATTTTCTGTATTTTTTTCTGATTGAGTGTCCAAGTCTAGGTTGCATACGTTGCTGTAGGTATAATAATGGTTTTATAGAATTTTAGTTGAGGCTTTTTGAAATGCTGTTATTTTTTACATATTTAGTTTAATTTATTTATATTAGATCATCATTATAAGAGAGGCCACATACTACACACACCAGCTATCATACTTGTTCTTGAATTCATTCACACTGCTTTCACTCACAACATCCAATGGCAATCCATTCCAGTCACGCAGCACCCTATGAAAGAAAAATCTAGCTCTCACCCCTTCTTAGCAGCCTTCATTCTCATCTTTCAAGGATGCCCTCTCGTCCTTTCCCCACCCTCCATAAATTGAAAAATTCCATCAATTAAAATCCTGTATGACCCTTTCAGAAGTTTGTAAGTCTCAATCGTATCTCCCCCCTTTCTCCTGTTTGCTAGTGTCTGCAGTCTACAAATTCTCAATCTGTCTTCATAATCACTATTCTACAATCCTGATATCATTTTTAACACTCGCCTTTGTACTCTCTCCAATATATCAGAATCATAACGGAAACTAGGAGGCCAGATCTGCGCACAATAGTCCAAGTGAGGTCTTATCAAGGTCTTGTAAAGAGGCAAAATATCATCCTTATCTTTACATGTGAACGTTCGTTTCAGCACTGCAAGTATCTTTTGAGTTGTATTTGCAATCTTTGCTACATGACCCCTGAAGTTGAACTTCCTATCTACTAACCGTCCAAGATCCCAGCCTCATCAGTTTCTTCAAGAATAATCCCACCAATAGAATTCGACATTGGATATTTAATCATACCGAAGTGAATGACTTTACATTTACTGACATTGAACTGGCATCCAATTTCCCATGCCCACAATTCCAGCCTACTCAAATCATTCTGCAAATACTGCATATCAGCAGCATTCCTGATTACCCCACCTATCTTTGCATCATCAGCAAATCGCTGTATGTCGCTTGTCAAACTTTTATTATTTCTTTGTTGTCGAGGTTGTGAGTAATGAGACTGCCATGATATATAAACTGCTTTACTTGTTCAAGTATGTGATTTTCTAAGTTCATTGACAATTCCCCCCCCCCTCATCTCTTCCTATTTTTATTGTTTTAGTTTTGCATTAGATTGATTTACATTCCAAAAGCAAAACAACAATACTTCTAATGATTAAAAATAATAAAATAATAATTAAATGAAACTAATAGGCAAAACGGCCTACTTCTGGCTTCCTCAATTCTTAGCACACTTTTTTACATATGTGATGTTTTGTTATAAGGTAATCTATCAATAGAAGGATTTATAAATATTTGTAGTATTTGTATTCGAATATGTCAATATTCAGAGGTGAATCGGTGGCTTTTATCAGCCATCACTAAAAATTAATCTGTGGAAAAACGGACAAACAAGCCATTATACACATCCAAATAAGAAATATAATACACTCACCTCATGGCCTTAATGAGTTACGAAGAAAGAATGAAATGTTACTGAAATTTAAACAATTATTAGTGTTTATGTTTGCAAAATACTAAATAAAGAAGATGATTCAAAAGAATCAACATTTTTATTCCGAAAAACAGACTTTTTAAATCCTTCTTGGGTTTAATCATCTCGGTGCATATTTTTTCCCAAATAGAGGACCTAATTTTAATTTTATAGTTGTACTATTTGCCTTCCTTTTTTGATTTATTATTATTATTTTTATTCCATAAACACTCACGCTATCAAACCGAATTATATAAACTTTAGCAAAAATTTGAGACTTAAATGGCAGACGCAAATACTTCGTTCAAAGATCTGTTAAGGGTCCATTTGACGGAGAAAGATTGTGAAACAAAGTTCTAATTTATTCTGTTTTCCAGTAAATGGAAGAAATCTTTAAATGTACGAGTACTGTCGTGATTAGAGCCATTGAATTATATATTTCCTAATACAGTGTAGCAAGGATGTGATCTTCTTTTTCCTTTTACGTATTAGACCAAGTGAACTCTTACGGAGCTGTCCTTAGCTGTACTAAACCATACCCGGTGGATATCCCCATGCCTCGCGCTGTGTCCTATTCTGTAGAAGTGTGTGTTCACGGAGCCGGTTTGCCTGTTCTGGGGGATGAAAAAACCCAAGTTTCCGGGAGAAGAAAAAAACATCCTACCTCCGTATGAGATTGGCTAACTCACCTTTCGTCGAAAGAAACCAGATAAAGGTTCCTCACATCACTGACGGGAATCGAACCCAGGTTTTTCCTACCAAAGGGCTTCGTCTATACCGACTGAGCTATTGAGGCTGCATGTCATCTTAATATTTAGAAATATTTGCTTCTAAGTTAACGGCAGTTTAGCGAAGAATGATTACATCTTTAAAATCCTCCTGGCTGCCAATCATGCATCACTTCAATAACTAATGATTACTTTCAGAAAACTTTTGAAGTTAATAAACTTTCCCGCTCTTTCGTTCTCTTGGGTGTTGAATTTTTCACTTACAAGAAATGAAGTTCTCGTAGATTATATACAGTGATTAATCGCAAAAAAAAAAATTTAAAAATCGCTCAAAATTCTCAATGATTAATTATTTCTCTCACACAGCTCTTGAGGTAGCAGCTGTCATCCTTTTATAAATGCCTCTTAGTGACTGGCAGAACACCTTGCTGATTTATGAAGACTTCATTACTTAACCTTAAATAGAAACTTTTTTTTGTAATGTACTCGTATTTGTCTTACTTTAATACAACTCATTTGCAACAGACGTGCATATAAAATATTTTCAAGCAAATAATTCTCAGTGTATTTATTCGGAGAATAATTTTCAATAATAATAATTTAATAATCTCTCTCTCTCTCTCTCTCTGTGCGTGTGTGTGTGCGTGCGTGCGTGCGTGCGTGTGTGTGTGTGTGTGTGTGTGTGTGTGTGTGTGTGTGTGTGTGTGTGTGTGTGTGTGTGTGTGTGTGTGTGTGTGTGTGTGTGTGTGTGTGTGTGTGTGTGTCTTGCTAAAGTGATTTTGAGGCTGTTTCATGACTTTATTAACGAAGTATGAACGCAGAAAATAGATTGAAAATATCAAAGGCCTAACATATCGATTATAATCTTATATTAACTAAAACTCCACTAATTAAAAATTAAAAGTAATTAATCAAATTTACATTAAAGTTAAAGTTTATATAATATTATATTATATCATAACTAAGGACATATTTAATTAATAAATCATTGAATAAATTTAATAGTTAGTGATTAAATAGTACACCTCTTTTTATTACAATTAAGATATATATATTAAATATTATATTTCATAAATATAATATAATATGGATGTTGATCGAACCCTTAGAGGGTAATGGATGGCAGTGCTGTAGCCAATGAAGTTCTAACTGAGGCTCGGCTATTGCTGTTACCCTCCTGCCATGATCAGAGTTTGAATAGCTCAATAACACCTTATAATATGGATGTTGATCGAACCCTTGGAGGGTAATATATAATAATATAAATATTATTATATATTAATATAATAAATATATTATATTATATATAATATAAATATAAATATTATATTATATATAATATAAATATAAATATTATATTATATTATATTATATTATATTATATTATATTATATTATATTATATTATATTATATTATATTATAGTTCATATATTTTATTAATATATTATATTATATATAATATAAATATGAATATTATATTATATTTCATATATTTTATAAATATTATTATATATTAATATAATATAATGTATAATATAAATATAAATATCATATTATATTATATTATAGTTCATATATTTTATATTTTAGATATATTTTAGAAGAAAAAATATATGTAGTATTATTATTCTTGTCATATTCTTATAATATAAATAACATTAATATCAATAATTCTTAATTCAAATAAATTTATTTGAGGTATGAAGTGACTTGAAAAAAGTTCCATGTTTGATCTCTAGATCAGCGTTTTCAAATTATTAACAAATAAATATATATTAAAAATAGAAAAAAAAATCCGTATCCTACCCACGGTATTAATGTAATATAGGTTTGCAGAAAACCTATAGTACATTATTGTACTATAGGTTTTCTGCAAACCTATAGTATGGGTTCATAAAAAATCAATAACTTTCATTTATTATTAAATATAAATAAAAGTAATTTATTTATTTTAATTTCCACATATATAATTCTCAACAGAGAGGGATGATGAGATTTAATTCCTTGATACCTATCATACCTGAAATCATTCAAAGAACCACAAGCACTCACAATGTCCACTGGCAGGTTATTGCAATCAATCGCCACAGGCTATGATAAGAACACATGGGTCTCACATGCTTACTGATCATACCTTTACTTCGAAAGATGATCCGGAGTTCTCCACCACCCCCCCATCTGTGCTAAGCTGCATGATTTCCCCTGTATAGTAAGGTAATCTTACACCTTGTAAGTTTCTCGTATCTTCTCTCATCTTTCTATTTCTCATAGTTACCCTAGCCAGATTATGATCTGGGTTAGCCTTTACTGGACGTTTTCTACTGTTTCCTCACGGAATCCAGATAACCACATCTGAGCACAGTAGTCCAGTTGTTCTCCTATCAAAGATCTCGCAGAGTTGGAGAATTGTTCCTATAAGTTAGTGGTCCTTAAAAACTGCAGTTATCCGATATGAATTTCGTGACAACCTTACCCTCGTTGCATCTACATTTTAACTCACTGTCCAGTATTACTCCTAGGTCTCTAGCTTCATCAACCATTTCTTAAATAAATACATCATCTAACACTTTTTGTTCTCCAAATGGAGTGGGTACAGCTTTTTTAGTCCTAACCAACTCTTTATTGAAGATAGATGGGCAGCCAATCTTCATGTTACAATCCTTCACTGATAGTGAACCTAAGCTATCAATGAATCAAGATTTTTGAGGGAGAGAAAGAGAGCAGACAACTTCCGCCATTTCGTGGTCCTAAAATATAACATTTGTATTATTGTCTGTAAATAGTGTGATATCAACGTTCATTTTTTTTTTTATATGTGGAGTTAAAAACACGAGCTTCTGGGAGGAAACGCTCTACTTCTCCCTATGAAAGATTCCGAGTTAAGAAACCTACTGAAGAAGGTTTAGAAAAGATTTCTCCTCCATTCGGTAACTAGAACCGAACCTACAGCAGTTTTCTTCGAGTGGCCTAGTTCTTTAGATGCAAACGTCATCCACAGGACTTCAAAGCACACCGCTTCTTATTACAATTAAATAAACAAAGTAAAAAAGTAAATAAATAATCCTTATAATAATTAAAATAATCTTATGAGAATTAAACAAAGTATATAATTAATTCATATTACAATTAAATAAGCAAATGATGCATTAAACATAATAAGATAAGATAATCTCCCTAATTGTAAACATAAATAATAAATATGAAAAACTTTCAAATTGACAGACTAACTAGCATTATTAGTTGGCTAGTCATTTCTATTATATTTAGTCTTTAGCAATAATAAAAAATTAAATAGCAATAGTTAAAAATTAAATGTATTTTCAGGGTTTTGTAATAATCAAAATAAAAATAACTAAAAATTAAAGGAGAGATATTTTAGTGTTTTTAGATTTTCAGTATTGAATAATGCTGAATCTTTTAGCACTGATTAAATTAAATACTAAACTTTAATATTTTATTAAAAATAAAGTTAAATAATTAAATAATAAAATTAAATATTTTGTTTGATATTTTATCGGATGTTTTAAAATCTTGTATTATTCTCTTTAGACAAGAGTATATTTAAAAAGTGTATAATATAATTATATAATTATTCCCATACCCAAAAAATATACCAATATTTATATACAAGTATCGAAGACAAGTTGGAGAAGTGATAAGGGATATGAAGAGGAACAATCGACCGTGAGATGCGGTGATTGATTCAATCCAATACCCTTGGAGGGTAATGGATGGCAATGCTGTAGCCAATGAAGTTCTAACCGAGGCTCGGCTATTGCTGTTACCCTCCTGCCATGATCAGAGCTTTAATTGCTCAATAACACCTTATCCCTACACTGTCCTCTACAGATAACGGGGAATATGAAAAGCATTCTTGCTTCGCCCCTTTAAGCCAGTCCTTATAAGGACTATAAGGAGAAGTGATAAGTTCTGAGTTGAGTACAACATCTTAAGTTTAAGAACTTAAGATGTACTCAACTCAGAACTTATCACTCCTACTAATCCAACAGAAATGATAAATATCATCTCCCATCTAAACAATAGAAAAGCTCCAGGACCGGATGGCATAACTAATAGAATAATAAAACTACTTCCAAGAAAGGCCATAGTCCATCTCGTCAACATTACAAATGCCATCTTTAGATTCCAGCATTTCCCTTCTACATGGAAAACAGCCACAATCATGCCACTGAAGAAGCCAGGAAAAAATGCTTACCTACCTGAAAGCTACAGACCCATAAGCCTATTATCCTGCCTCGGAAAGATAACAGAGAAAGTGATCCTCTCAAGATTCCAAACAGAAACAGATAAGTTAGGAATTTTGCCTAATGAACAGTTCGGCTTCCGTAGGGCCCATAGTACATCCCAACAAGTGCACCGGCTGGTAGAAATCATTACTAAAGGTTTCAACTGGAAACTCAATACAGTTGCCATCTTCATCGACGCAGAGAAGGCGTTTGATAAAGTATGGCATCAAGGTCTTCTCTACAAACTGATAAAATTTAATTTTCCAGTCAGGCTAATAAAGGTAATACATTCTTACCTGAAAGACAGATACATGCAGGTCAGAGTAGGCGAAACGGTTTCGACCAGACGCAGGATCTCGGCAGGCGTACCTCAAGGATCTCTTCTGGCACCTCTACTGTTTTCAATCTATGTAGCAGACATCCCTCTGAACCCAAGAACAACATTCACTGCATTATATGCAGATGATACTGCACTGATGGCAAGATCACTGAGAGCCCAAAACTGGCAACTAAAAGATTACAAAATAGCATACACACCTTAGAAAAGTGGATGGCAGACTGGAGGATCCAAGTTAACCCCCAGAAAAGCTCAGCCATACTGTTCACTAGAAAGAAAATTCACACCATGGAGGATATTTATTTATTGGGAGTAAAGATTCCATGGCAGACTGAAGTTAAATATCTTGGAGTGATTCTTGATAGTAAACTACTATTCAGCAAACATATTAGTTACATTACCTCTAAGACATCCAACGTCTTAGCACAGCTCTTCCCTATGATCAACAGAAAAAGTAAACTGGATATGCAAACAAAATTAACAATCTACAAGATGGTAATTAGACCGGTTATCACTTACGCATCCCCAGCTTGGAGCCACACCGCAAATTCAAACATTCTAAAACTTCAGAGATTACAGAATAAGAGCCTGAGGATGATTCTGGATGCCCCCTGGTACATAAGAAACACCCAGATCCATAGAGAAGTTAATATCCCTTATATCTCTTCCCTTCTCAAAAATCTAGCTGAGAAGTTCTTTACCAAGACAAGTAACCACCCAAACCCGTTAATCAAGGAAGCCTCGGAATATAATGAAGAAGAAATCAACAAATATAAAAGACCAAAGTCTATCTTAAGTTCAGCTGAACACAACTAACTTCACTGCCCTCAATGGGCGAGCATAAAGCTCACAAACACTCCATTTAAAGTCCTACCATTACAAGACAAAGGGGAATATGAAAAGCAATTTTGCTTCACCCATCTAGCCAGAAATGTTAATGTTGTTAATGAGATGTTGTACTTTAATCTCTTAAAGTTTAAGAACTTTAAGTGATTAAAGTACATCTCCATGACTTTCTCCATGACTTAGCTGAGAAATTCTTCTCCAAGGCAACCCTGCACTCAAATCCACTGATCAAACAAGCCAACAACTACAGTGAAGCAATACTCTGCAAATACAGAAGACCAAAATCAATTCTACTACACACCGAACAAAACTAGCTTCAGGCCCCAAGAGGGCGAGCAGGTAGCTCAATAATACCTCATTCATTGTATCACTTACAGAGATAAAGGGGAAAAAGAAAAGAATTTTTGCTTCACCCATCAGGCCAGTAACGTTATACGTTATACGAGATTAAAGTATCCTGTCCCGACCATCTCCTCACCAAAAGAAGTAGACGGCGATCAATAAACTGGAAAGCACAATCCAAACTGGACTTGCAACAGCCTCCACCGTTACCGCTCCAGCTCAAACTAACCTGCTCCCAGAAGAGATTCTAAAGCTTATCCGCAACAAAAACAGGATCAGACGTCGATACCATGCAACACTATCACTCCAGGATAAACAAGAGCTAAACAGGACAACAAACTAGTCCGATATGCGATGATCAAAGGCCATAAGAATCAACTATGGGAGAGGAAACTAGTCGCCTTAAACACTGAAGACAACTCATTATGGAAAATGACTAAAGCCCTTCTCAGCGATTACCCCAAGATACAACCAATCCATGGAGAAAGAGGCATAGTCTACCGAGAAGATGAAAAAGCAGATGCCTTTGCAGATACCCTGGAGCTGCAATTTCAACCAAAGTACACTCATGCGGACTGGCGCTTTATTGAAAAAATCCACAGGCAAGTACGCTATGCACTTCATCATAACACAAGCCGTGACAACACAAGCTATACTACGCCAAAGGAAATATACCAAATTATCAAGAACCTCAACAACAGAAAAGCACCAGGTTCTGGTCAGATTTCAAACAAAATTATAAAAGCACTCCCTCACAAAACAATAATGCATCTAGTGGCTATCATCAATGCGATGCTAAGACTCAACTACTTTCCCACTCGCTGGAAGCAGGCAGATATAATCCTCATCCACAAACCGGGAAAACACTTCAGTTCCCCCCAGAATTACAGACCTTCCCAAGCGATTTTCTCAAGGCCTGACAAGAAGCTATCAGCATCTTGTCAGGCCTTGGGAAAATCGCTGAAAAAGTAATACTAAAACGCCTACAAAACGAAACGGACAATCTAGACCTAATCCCAAAAGAACAATTTGGTTTTCGAACTGGTCACTGCACAACTCAACAAATCTACAGACTTATATAATACATAACTATCGGATTTAATTGGAAACAACATACAGGTGCAATCTTCCTGGATGTGGCGAAGGCCTTCAATAAAGTGTGGCACAAAGGCCTCATCCACAAACTAATAACTGCAAAATACTCACTAAACCTCATCCAAATCATAGACTCTTACCTGAAAGACCGAAAATTTCAAGTGAAACTCCGTGGCCTCAGATCCACTACAAGAAGTATCACAGCAGGTGTCCCGCAAGGCTCCCTATTATCGCCGCTGCTCTTCAACATTTTTATTTCAGACGTTCCAAGCACAACATCAACCACCATGGCTTTCTATGCAGATGACATGGCGATACTGACCAGATCGCTCCAAACGCAGCAACGAATCTTGAAAAATGGTTTCGGAAATGGAGAATTGACGTCAATGCAGACAAAAGCACGGCCATACTATTTACAAGGAAGAAAGCAAACCAACACGGAGCAGTCACGATGTTCAATACTGATATCCCATGGCAAAAAGAAGTAAAATACCTGGGAATCAAACTGGATAACCGACTCAACTTCAAATCCCGCATCTCTCATGCCTGCAACAAAGCTAACTCAGCAATAGCTCAACTCTACCCTCTACTCAATCGTAGAAGCAAAGTCAGTCCAGAAAACAAACTAAGAATATACAAAACAATCATCAGACCCATACTGACTTACGGTTCACCAGCGTGGAGCCACAAGCAACATCAAAAGATTACAAATAATTCAAACCAAATGCCTCCGAATGATCTTCGATGCTCCGTGGTTCGTGAGGAACACTATCCTCCACCAAGACGGAAACCTGCTAGACATACCTACGTTTCTCCTCCAGATAGCAACCAAGTACTTTGCTCAGGCATCACTCCATCTCAACCTACTCATTTGTGAGTCATCAGATTACGATGGAAAAGAGAGATGGAAGCATAAACGCTAAAAGGCAGCCCTGATCACAGATTGAAATATTTCTACAGAGCCCTAATTAGGGCGAGCCAAATGCTCAAAACTTTCTTTCTTTAAAAAATTAAAAAATAACGATTACGATACAAATCCAAGGGATTGATGTCCATCCAGCCATAGAAGTTAGAAGTAAAAGATTAAAGTATATCTTATCTACCCACTCACTCTTAAATGGAATTTCGTCGTAGTTTTCGAGAAAATTCAATTAGAAGTTGGGGGAAAAAATTATTTCCTTTCTTGTTTTGAGAATTCTACTGAATCCTTATAAGATTCTGGTAGTCTAAAATATAACTCCATGCATCTTATACGCAGATAAAGTTTCTCACATGCAAAGTATTGAATCATTCTTCCATAGCTTTCAGAAAAACTTGGATTATCCAAATGCTTGGGATTTAACAGAATATTTGTGGACAACAAGATTTTTCGATGTCTCATAGTGCATTAGTAAAGAAATTTTAACGCATTTGAGTAGGTTATCATTCCGGCTGGGCCAAGATAGGATGTGTCCTGAGAGACCTGTATTGTGCATATTCGTCCATCCCATTCCGATTAGTAAGGGTCGAGACGCCAACAGCTCAAAAAAAAAAAAAAAAAAGTGTGTTTAAAATTTCAGTCAACCAATGAATCAATAGCAAAATTTCTTGATAAAAGACCTAAAGGAAAACCTAGAACAAACAGCATCTAAACTAGAGAAATAAAGTTTTCGATAGACAGGAGGCCAAGGCTTGATTCGGACTGCAGAACCATAATAAGAAAACAATTTCACCAGGGTTTTCTTCAATGCTTGCCACTGAATCTCCAAGGGTCGGTGATTCGTGTGCAAGGGAATTTTAGGCCAATTTATCCGAATAATCTACCTGATGGTAAAGAAACACGCTATGTTAAATGACCGAAGGGAGTCCTGGTATTGGAGGTATTGGCAGTCATTACTGAAATCAAAAGCTATGTAAACTGAACTAATGAGCCTATTGAATATACATATAATCTCCTATTGCTGTCCATCCACTTTTCTATTATTTTTTTCTCCTTTCATTAGTCTTTTCTTTGTCTTATTGTTTCTTTAAGCAATGTTCCATCGGAAAACAACAAAAGAACTAATAAAAAAAATCGCATTGTTTGCCTTTACAGTTTTATCTATCAAACCAAAGATACCTCCATTCTATACAAGTTGTTTTCCCCTCCCCTCCCCTCCATTGATCAAGCGAATAGTCTCCTGGTTTGGTTCAATTCAGTTATAATCGCAATCCGAAAAGTTACAAAATCCCTTTGGCTGACACAACTTTGCTGTCCTAATGGACTTACAGCTATTTCGTTCTGTCTTTTCTTTAGTTTATTAAACCATCAATAAGGCTTGCTATCCATTTTAATGTATCATAAGATCAAATCATTGTCGGAATATTGTGCTAGATGAAACTGCTTTTGGAAGAACGACATTTTCTTGCGAATGAACGTTTGAGATCGGTGTTTTTTACCCCCCACCCCAAATGTGAAACTCCTTAGAGATCTAAAAGCGCTTGTCGTCCAGAAAATTGAAAGATTCAGAAATTTATGAAATTTTAAAAGCTAATCGTAATTATTGCCAAAGGAAATGTGTTTGATAAAGGATCGGAACAATAACAACATATTCACTCTTGTTGGAGATAAATATAAGATGGAACGACACCGAGATTTTCAAATGGAAAGCCAAGAAGGGCATAAGTGCGACGTGCTTTTTTATTTTCTCTTTTTTTAAGAGAGAACGAAATGGTGAGGGAGGTTTAACCATTTCCTTTTATGCTCAAAAAAACTATGGCTTATATGCACGTTTGGTTTTTGATTAAAATAATTATATCTGATTCCCGTTCTGTTGTGAATATACTTAGTTTCTTATTTTTCTCATTCTTTTAAAAAAATGCATAACGTAAAGTTACAAGAATGACTGCTGTACATCACCAATGTCAACGAACATTAAGGTCTTTGCTATTTAAAAGGGCATGAATTTTAAAAAGGTCGCATTAGACTTTCAAAAGGATACCTTTTAAGAGTAGTAGAACCACAAGAATGTAGCAAGGAAAAGCGAATATATGGAAATTTCTAAGTTCGTGTGTTTTTATTTTTTATTTTACTACGTACTACGTTATTACCAAGGTGCATGAAGAAGCTGTAACGTTCGTTAACTGCAAGATCGCAAAGCTACGTACAACCATAATGTTCACGTTACGTCTTGCATTTAAAGTTAAGAAAAAATGAATACATTTATAGGCCATTAAAAGAATCTGAAATATTCTTTTTAGAATAATTTTATCGTTTTGTAAGTGGAGGTTTCTGTGGTTTAGAAGTTCATAAAGCATATTCCTGTAATTGGAGCACATTTTTTTTTATTAAGCTAAAAGCACAATAAAGAAATAAAACTCGACAAGTTTCGTAAGTCGTTTGACTTACATCTTCAGGGGTAAAAGGTAACGGAAAGTTAAAACAACAAAAAAGAAATTAATAGTTCATAGTATACAGTTGTAGCCGTCTGACAGTTTCTAAAATTAAAAATTCAGAATGCAGATTCAAAGCCGTGCTATGTTTAAACAATGCTGGATGATGCCACGTTCTGTTGTTCACGATCATAATGTCCGAGGTCTGACTGAGGTATATTTTTTTTATCAAAGCTGACCAAACTTGGTGTAGAATTAAGCCTTGGGTTTTATTGCATTGTGTTGGAATTCTAAGCATTTTTGCAGCTTCTTTAAATTTCCTTATGTAACAGTTTTTTTTCTATATAAGACATGTTTGTTTTCTGCCAGAGTACATTGTGGCCGGTGGAAGTGGTATGGAAAGCTAGACCTGATTTGTGTTCTCTTCTTTTTTTTATCCTTCCTTTGGTGTTCGTTCATGCGTATTTCCCCAGATCTTCCTGTCTGTCCTACGTAGCAGATGCCGCAAGAACAATACATTTTATAAACACCTGGTTTTTTTAAAGGATGATGTGGAGGTTTCGGGGGATATAGAAATCTTGAAATTTTTTCCAGCGGCAGAAAGGCTACTTTGATGTTATGTTTGTTTAGTAATTTAGCCATCTTGTTTGTTTGTAACATTCTTGATATGAACCGTAATGGCGTTTTTGAAATCTTGTTTCTGTGGGATGCTTGTAGAAGGTGTGGGGAGGATTTTTTTTGATAGTCTTGGGTTCATAACCATTTTTATTTTGAGGATCTGTGTTAAATATTCCAATTCTTCATTTCTCTGTTTTTCTGTGCTAGAAATATTATAAGCTCTGTCCTTCAGTTTTTTTTTTTTTTTTTTTTTTTTTGCGAAGGGTGGTGGTGTGAGGCCGCATTAAGAAATCTTCCTGGGTTGGTGGTTTTTCTATATATTGAGAAAGAAAGTTTATTATCTTTTTCAATGACTTCTAATAGAATGTCAAGAAAAGGAAGTTTTCTAAGTTCTTCTTGTTCTAAAGTAAATTTTATATTCTTATGTAAATTATTCAGGTAATTTTTGAAAGCAATGAGTTCATCTGTTGTTCCTGGCCAAATGATGAAAATGTCGTCTACATAGCGTAGCCAAAGTTTGATTTTTTTTTATCATAACTGATTAAAGCATTATTTTCAAAATGTTCCATAAATAGGTTAGCTAAATCCGGAGAGAGGGAAGAACCCATAGCCACTCCTTCTTTTTGTTCCCAACATTTGTCTTGATACATGAAAAAAGTATTATTTATACAATGTTTATAAAGATCTGCGATGTCCGGAGGAGAGAGGTCTTCAAGGAGATTCACAGTTTCGTTTCTTGCAACCTTTGTAAATAGGATGATGACGTCCAAACTTGCTAAGATGTCTGAAGGTCCAATGTAAATATCTTTTACCTTCTCAATAAAATGTGCACTGTTCTTGATGAAAGAAGATGTTTTTCCTGTGTGAGGTAAAATCATGTTGGTGAGATGTTTTTCTAAATTAGAGGTCGGAGAGTCTCTTCCATCCACTATCGGTCTTAAGGGAATACCTATCTTATGTATTTTTGGTACACCATAAATTCTTGGAACTAATGGGTGTTTTGATTGTAGAGTTCTTTTAAGTTCTTCAGTCTAATTAGGCATCTTTTTAATTAGATCATTGGTTTTATTGTGAACACGCCATGTGGGATCTCTGTCTAAAGGTCTATAGGTATCAGAATCTTCAAGAAGAGTTTTCATTTTATTGTTATAATCTTCAGAGTTCAAAACTACTCTTGCATTCTCTTTATCTGCTTTGATAATAACGATTTGTTTTGTCTGATTTTAGTTCTTTGAGGGATGTGTATTCCGTGTAAGGAAGGTTCCTTTGAGATAATTTGCTTTGCAATAGTAAAGCTGTGCTCTGTATGCGGATGAGATCTGATGTATCACCAGGTAAATTTCTTATTCCTTTTTCTATTTGAGCGATTATGTCAATCGTGAGTAGGAAATGTGGCGTTAAGGCAAAGTTGAAACCTTTCATGAGTAGATTTTTTTTCGGTTCTTGATAGGACTCTTGAAGAAAGATTAATAACTACTTTGGAATAATCTAGGTGTTTCCTTTGTTTTTGTTTTTCATGAAGAAGTAAGTTAAATTTTTAGATTAAAGTATGCTTCTTCCGATCAGAAATTGCTGCAGCTTTGTTACATGTGATGATATCTATGTTGTTCCACAGGTCGGACGGAAGAGATGTGGCTAACTCATCATGTAGAGAAAATGTATCTCGGCTAATTTGTGCTAATTCTGATCTAGTGGCTGAAATTGTTTCTCTCAGAATCGCTAGTTCCATTCTTCGGTAAATTCTGTTAGCTTTATTTGTATGGAACACACGCTTGATTTGGATGAACTTAGGTATGATTTCGTTATCTTTGTATCGGATTAAGAATATAAGACTGTTGGTACTTCCACCGGCCACAATGTACTCTGGCAGAAAACAAACATGTCTTATATAGAAAAAACTGTTACATAAGGAAATTTAAAGAAGCTGCAAACATGCTTAGAATTCCAATGTAATGCAATAAAAACCAAGGCTTAATTCTACACCACGTTTGGTCAGCTTTGATCAAAAAAATATACCTCAGTCAGACCTCGGACGTTATGCTCGTGAACAACAGAACGTGGCATCATCCAGCATTGTTTAAACCCAGCACTGCTTTGAATCTGCATTCTGATTTTTTAATTTTATAAACTGCCAGACGGCTACAACTGTATACTATGAACTATTAAGTTCCCTTTTTTGTTGTTTTAACTTTCAGTTACCTTTTACCCCTGAAGTTGTAACTCAAACGACTTACGAAACTTGTCGGGTTTTATTTCTTTATTGTGCTTTTAGCTTAATAAAAAAAATGTGGTCCAATTACCAAAATATGCCTTATAAATTTTATCGTTATCCTGAAATTAAAAGAAAGAATGAATGAGGAAGATTGACTTTATTGAATGCAAACGCACCTTTGTATCGGAAGCAGGTGAGGTAGTTCACATAATGACTGCTCACCTTACCAAGATCCATCAACCTGGCGTATGTAACCTAGTGCACAGTTCTACCACTACATTGAATGAAGAGATAGAGGTGCATTGAGAAGGAGGTCTAGAGCTGCTGCTTAACCCGGATAAAAATTTGGCAGTTGGAACAGATGGGATAGCAGTACGTATGCTAAAGGAATATTCAACTGAACTGACTAGGTCCTTGACATGTTAGTATAATTTGAGTCTTAGCTCAGAAAAGATCCCAGAGGAATGGAAAGAATATACGATAATCCCATTACACAATTGCAAAGAGTTATTTGTCTAACTATCGACCTACCGATATTTCTGGAGTAATTGTTAAGATTTTAAAGAAGTAAGAATAAAAAGATGGGTCTTGATGAAGTTTTTCCCTTGTGTATTTTAAGAAAACAATGTATTCGAGGAATGGGAAGATAAAGTGATTGTGGGGATAATTTTAAATCTCTAGGAAATTTTCTAGTAGTTCTTAAGCTAGTTAGTATGATTGTGGAGTTCACGAGTGGTATCTTCTTCAAGAATTGAATAAGTACCCGTTTGCAGTTGCTGTGCCATTTTGTTGTTGTATTCTTCAGTATCAATAGCGTTTCTTTTATTTGTGGGGTTATAATATCCTTATTTTTCAATAGATTTTAAGGTTTGACGTTCCGCCATAGCAACATTATCCATTGGAGGCTTTGCATTGTTAAGTGTGAAGATGGGGAATTAAAATAGCTTCTTGAGATGGAAGGAATGAAGCTGATTTTTTCTATTTTTTCAAGTAAGAATTCATTTGGAAGAGAATTTGGTGATATAGCCAAATTAAAAACTTTTACTTCGAATATCTTTTCAATATTAGATAGATGGTAACTAGAATTATTAATTATAATCTTAAGAGGAAGTTTAAATTTATATTTGGTGATTTTTGTTGTTCTTGTCTCGAACCCTTCAAATTTTCTGATTAATTTAACCTTGTCGGTGTTCTGGACATTAGATGTTTAAGAGATCAGCATACCTTTAATAAGTTGCTAAGTATTAGTTTCTAATATTTGTTATTTAGCGAAAGATAAAGCAGGTTTAAGAGCGTACAAATGCGTTAGGATACTTAATATCATAAATCTGTTCGTTTGAAAGATTTTTTTGACTCTCTGATATATCTTTTTAGCTCTTTCTGTTTTAATAGTTTATTTGAAGGTGATGAATTCGGGAGCAATATCGTGGAATTTGCAACGCTTGAGAAATACTAAACTCCTGATGATTACAGAGACCAATACTCTGTAATGTCGTCTGTATTTCTCTGATAGTTTTGTAATTTGCCTCCTCATTAAGGCTATAAAATGATGTAATATGATTGAAGAAACTTAAATGACTAAAAAGCCGAGGAATAACAAAATAGAAAAATATTATTTGAACACCCAACTAGTTGCGTCTTCTTAGAAAACTTGATCGGGTGCATAGCATGAAAAAAGAAAGAAAAAAAAAATACATACATCAAAAAACAAGAAACCAGCGTGTCAGAATTCAAAATTCGTAAATCAAAATTTGAATTTTATATTATTCACGCTAATTTATGAATTTCACTGAAATCTCCTGTTAACCAATAGATTCTCGGCAAAATTTCGAAGTGGTGATAAGCACGTTATATTATCTAGTAAACTAATCGCTTTAAATGTATTAAAAGGGCAACCGGGTTGTTAATCTCTTCAGGAAAATGAATTCAACAGTGCAGTTAATATGCGCTAATCAAGAAAAATACTGAGAATGCCGCTTCTATCGCACTTTTAACTGCAACCCTTACAAGCATGCATTTTAGAATCCCTTCCGACTATAGCTGGCTTGCAATCGTTTCCTCGCATCTAGTACTTGATGCTTTGGAATTGTGCCTACGCACACTGTCTTGTCGGAGATCGAAATGTCGATGTTAGAACAACGAAGAAATGTCATATTCAGTCAACGATGACTTGGTACTTTCCAGTACGATCCTCACACACACTAAGTGTCAGTAGGCGATGCGGAAACCATCATCCCCACAGGCTAAGAAATATCACACGACCGATCGAAAGAAAAGATGATTGCGAAGGTGCTTTTCGATAGCCTGTAGCATCGTACACAAGGAGTTACTGCAAAGTTTTCTACAACCTGATGAAAGCAATGCATCGTAAGCACTCAGAAATGTGTACAAACGACGTCCCGGATTAACGTTACTGCACTAGTGTTCCGCAATGTCGCTCCACTTTACAGAAACTAGGCAAAGTCGCTACCGCGAACTTTTTCACGTGCACGATACTTCGTATGATGCATGCTATGCAAGATCACGGTCCATTTTTCCTCTCGGTTTCCACACTTGAAGCGCATAACATACCATATGCGTATGATGTTATACGCATATGGTATGAAAAGAGACTCCTGATATTAAAATAATGAGCAAGATATACATTCATATATCGGAGTTCATATTTACTCGTTTAATAATGTTATGAATATTAATATAGTTTAAATGACTATAATAAAGTGAATAAAAAAGAATAAGGTTTAATCGTGAGACACCTACTAGTTTCGTTGAAAAAATCAACTTCCTCAGGTGTCAAATACAAAGAATTATATAAAAATAATAATAAAAACGTTATAAAATAACAACAATAGATCTAATGTAAAAAACTGTAGTACAGTTTAAAGAGGAATACGTGCCGAAGTTCCAATTGAAGTAAACTACGTGCGTGAGCTATCGCGAGAGCGCCAATATTGGACAGTAGAGATGTGCGCATCAGATAAATTGTAGCTGAGGATGTTATTCATATGGGTTGAATCGAGGGATATTTCTTTAGATTCACGTATCCTTCTCTCGAGTTCATCATAACAAGTATGTATATTGGACGTTTGAGACCAGTCTATGAGGTGTTGGCGGCCTTCGTCGGAGTTTATAGTGAATAGAACGTGGCTTGAGAGAGCTCTGGCTCGGGTCGTCCTATTGCAGGATATGTCTCTTTTGTGTTCTCCAATGCGTAAAAGGATAGATTTAGCAGTCTGACCGTAGTATGGTTTACCACATTCACAAATGATCTTGTAAACTCCTGGATACTGAAGAGGAAGATGTTTTTCTTTAGTCTACTAAGTGTTCAGCGAAGTTTAGGAAACGTAGTGAAATATGTTTTAATGTTGAACTTCTTAAGAATTTTTGCCAGTTTGGGAGAGAGGGAGCTGATGTATGGCAAAGATATAAATGCCCTTGAGGAAGAAGAATCTTCACTAGTAGGTAAACGACGTTGAGAGATAAATTATTCAATGTTTTTAAGAGTGAAACCATTGCTCAGAAAGGTCCTTTTTAGTAAATTAAGTTCATTTTTAATCTCCGTTTCGTCTATTAATAAAGATCTGGCTCGATGTGCCAGGGTTGAAATAATACCAAATGTCTGCAGAGGGTAGTGATGGGAGGAAGCATGACGGTATCTGTCTGTGTGTGTGGGGGGGGGGGCTTTCTAAAAATTGAGATTTTGATATTTGATATATAAGAAATAACAGAAACTCTCGCGATAGCTCACGCACGTAGTTTACTTCAATTGTAAATACTTCAATTGTAATGTAAAAAACTGTACTACAGTTTTTTACATTAGATCTGTTGTTGTTATTTTATAATGTTTCTGTTATTTTTTATATAATTCTTTGTATTTAACATCTGAGGAAGTTGATTTTTTCAACGAAACTAGTAGTGTCTCATGATTAAACCTTATTCTTTTTATTCTCGGTGTTATACAGTAGTCTTTTAAACTATATTAGCATTCATATATATATATATGCAGGAATGCCTCGATTATCGCGATTCTCGATTTATCGCGGTTTATAATTTGATACCAAAATTCCAATTATTGCGCTCCAAATTCGAATTATCGCGGCCGCGAGATGTAGCCCACTACATATGCAACCAGTTCGAGTCGCCCCTCTCCAGGTATCGCTCTCTTGTAGCGCTTCGTTTTTATCCGACGGCACCTTCTCACCACTTACCAGTAACTATCCGCCCTTGCCTGAAGTACATGTGGATATTTATTTCTCTTGTTATTCACCCCTACAATGAATGCTAAAAGAAACAAGGATGATTTCAAGTCTATCAAGAAGAAACGTAGAGTGATCAGCTTAGACGATAAGTTGCATATGATAAATAAGTATGAAGCAGGCATAACCAAAGCCAAAATTGCAAGAGAGTATGGTCTAAATGAATCAACTGTTCGCCATATTTTAGACCACGCTGCAAATTCTAGGGCTTCGATCTAGGACAAAAAGGTGATGTTCAGGACCTGCTTCAGTCACATGATAAGGAGCTGGATGATGAAGACCTAATTAACCTCGAGAGAGAGAACGTGCTTACGATGCTCAAATCGATGATAATGACGAACAAATTGACTTCGCATCGAAGGAATTTGCCCTCAAAGAAATGGACGAAATGTTTAGAATTGCTGAAAATTTTAAAGAAAAAAATCTTGAACGGCGATCCTAATCTCGAGCGATTACTGAAAGTTCGTCAGGAAATTGAAAATTCCTTCCGTTGCTAAGTTTTATACGAAGAAAAAAGAAAGAAAAAATTCCACCAGACCACTCTACACCAATTTTTATCCAAGAAAGAATAATTGTATGCACTGTATGTACTTTTTATATATAAATAAAGATTAAAGAATAATCTTGTTTTTCTTAATGAACCTTCATTTTTTGCTCAACACGTTTAACACATTTTTTTTTATAAAATTTAATTAATAGATTTGAAAAATCCTTGGCATTGATCACCCATTTTACACGCATTATTTATCTCGATTATCGCGGATTCGATTATTGCGGTATTTTTCATGGCAACAATAACCGCGATAATCGAGGTATTCCTGTATATAACGCGGTCTACAAATTGTATTAACCCTTGTTTAACGCGGTACTTATACAACGTGGTTTCGGTATATCACGGTCTACAAATTGTAGTAACCCTTTATCTTTTCATATATACAGGGTGGCCATAAAATAGCTTTCTCTCTTTGGAGGCATCTGTAGCTAAAACCAATAAACGGAATGAGATCAAATTTTATATTAAGACTTTGAAGGCATGGGGAGATGATTTCCGCGAAAAAAAAAAAAAAAAAGATTTAGTACAAAAAGTCGCCGATAGGGGAATTTTTGCCGCTGGTGGAGTCGAAAACAAGCGGATAATTACATTAAAGGCAGATCAAATGGAATAATAACATTTCGACGGTGTAAGCGACAGCCGCGTCACTCATTCCAGCTGGATATGTGGCGCGTTACAATGATAATAATCATAATAATAATTAAACTAAAACAACAACCAATCCGACTCCTTACGCTCAGCTGTAGAGCATGTCTCGCACCGGATGCAATTTGTTGTACACAAGAAAGGTCAGCACATTGAAAATCGTGTATGTGGTCCAGGGGATCCTGATTCTGATGAATAAGACATTATTTCCTGTGAGTTCAATCACTACATTAATTTCTGCGTCTCTCGCAAGTTGTTATTAAACAAAAAAGGTCTCAAAGTTTATAAACCTTTAAAATAACTTGATGCCTTCAGTAATTTATAAAGCTCTCAGCATGGATTTTGTGCCAGTAAGGGTTGGTTCGAAAACCTTAAAAAGCGGTTTTCTTTGCATAATCTTAAAATCTAGGCAGCATCAGCAGACGCTGAGCTGTCCCTGTCCGAAAATACCCAAGGGAACTTTTAAAAATCATTGAAGAAAGTGGGTATAGTGTAGACCAAGTGTTCAATGCGGATGAATCCGGGTTACATATTGGGGGGAAGCCAAAATGCACCTATATTTCAAAAAAAAATGAAAATCGGCTCCTGGATTCAAAGTTTCCAAAGAGAGAATTACTTTACTGTTTTGTAGTAATGCATCAGATGATTACATGACAAAACCAGTGTTTATTAAGCGATCCTCAAATCCTCGTGCTATGAAAGGGCTCGACAAGTTCACCCTACCTGTTTATTGTAGGGCCAACAAAAAAAGGTATGGGTGACAGCTAGCATGTTTAAAGATTGTTTTTTTAAGTGATTTGTACCCGATGTAGAAAGTTACATCGGGTGCAAACTTCTTGACTTCTTGATAACTAAACCAGCCGAAGTATGCAATGAGAATTATACAAATCCAAGAGATTTCAAGTGATGACGTCGTCTGGACACTCGTAATTAAAGAACATCAACGAAATATTATTTTTGAAGGCAGTAATGACGATTAAAATATGCACTTTATTTTTTAATTTGCCTAAAACATTTATGCAATATGTGCAATAAAGTTTACATACAATTTGTAATTTTTATAATTTTATACTATGTATTTGTTTCATAGTTTGTTTTCTTAACTTACATGAATTACTGAATTAAATTAAAAATATATTTTTGTTGGATATGTCATTGTTGTTTATATAATTAAAAAAAAAGATTTCGGAACCTAACCCTACTTTTTCTATGTAATCTGAGTTTCGCATAACACGATTTATATAACGCGGCATTTCTAGGGAACCTAACATCCGCGTTATATATATATATGTTGCACGTAATCGGAAGTGAGGGAGGACAGAGATTACAGTGTGTTATCATGATCCCAGTCGATTATGTATTCGATAACGTGTGTGAAGTGTTGATTGTAAATAATTTGAATACATAAGATGTAACGATACACAAAAAATTAACCTATTGCCCACAGAGTGGGCCTAGTGAGATTTTTAATAGGTAGTTCACCATTGCTTTCCCCAACCCCCTAATTTTATCCGGGCTCGGGACCGGCATATGGCTGGGATGTATTCATGACTATAATCCAAGACTGCAATCTCTGAGACAAGCCAACTCACGTTTAGTCGAAAGAGACTAGATAAAAGTTCCTCACATCATGGACGGGACTCGAGCCCAGGTCTTTCCGACCAAAGGCCTTCGTCTATACTGACTGAACTACGCAGGCGTTGTTGTTTGTTTAATTAAATATTCAAAATATTAATTTTAATTACTTAATTCAATATATAGGTAGGTTTTTTCGTCTATAGTTCTCTATTTTAGCACGCTTTAATCTTCACACACACACACACACACACACACACACACACACACACACACACACACACACACACACACACACACACACACAATTATTAAATTTTCAATTTCCCTATAATTTGTTATTCTAAAATAACTTCCTTGTAATCAACACATTGAAAAACTTTTCTCCCTTTTGAACAACAGTATTTTCGCATATCTAAAAGTTCATATTTAATGTTGAAAGCAGCAATTCTCAGTTCGCATCAAACATTTAGGTTTTAAAATAAAATAGCGTAATGTCAATATATCATGTATGCGTTTATACTTAAATTAGAAAGCCAAAAAAAAATATTCATTCAAAGCAATCTTTACAACAGGCGCCCTACAAATGAATCTGCAGAAAAAAAAAAAAAAACGAATTGTCAGTGGCCCACTTAACAGAAAACCTAATTTTCTAATCTCTCACGAAGCTTATATTGCAAATAAATCTTCAGAAATCGTCTTCAACAACAGGATATAGAACCAAGCAACTTCTCGAGGACATGAATCCGAAGAAGAAGAAGAAGAAGAATGCTAACAACGACGGAGCATATTTCGGTGAAAATTACCGAAAGGTGAACAAGCGAGAAGGAAACTGATTTGATTTATTAAATAAGGAATTTCTATCTCTAATCAATACTGGAAACATCGCTGAAATATGTGAGCATATTGCCAAACAAAATTATGAAATCTCGAAGTCCCATAATGTTAGACAACCATTAGAAACTTAATGCTTGATGAAACGTCAAAAGAATTTCTGAAAAGTATATATTAAGAAAAAGAATTCCTTCTTCCAAATTGTCTTTTGAAACCATCTCTTAAGTCTTCAGTGTACCCTCAGGATTCTATGACATATTTACAACCTCATTTGGTTTCATTGTTAGCAAATGGTATCGATGAAACCAACTACAAACGCACATTTAAATTTTCAAACTGGCTCCGGATGAAACGAAAGAATTTATTATAGCAAATTAGATCCGCGAGAGGGTTTCGTCTTCCAAAGGAAATGAAATAACAACAACAGCTACGATTTCAGGAAAGGAGGCGAGAGCCGAAACATTGTATTGCGTCGAAAAATTCTCAACGGAGAGTAATGAAAATATGCATGCCTTAAGTTGATTTAAGATATTATCACCTTATTTATTTCATAAGTCGAGGACGGCTACTTTATCGTCAATGTTCCTCTTTTTAAGTTTCCTACGAATTCTGAATATTTTAGTTGGAACGAACATCTCTACAAGCAAATAGAAGGAACTGAGATGGATTCTCCAAAATCTCCAACAACAGCCAACCTCCATTTAGAGCATTTAAAGGAGAAAATACCTACCCTAAATGATGTACCTTTTGTTTGGATCCGTTATATGGATGATGACTTTTGCCAGCAAAAACTCATATCAAGGACCTGGAAGTCTACAAAAAATGAATAACTTACAATCTGGAATTAAATTAACCTTAGCAATAGAATCGGACAAAAGTTTATCCTTTCTTGACGGCCTTATAAAACGATAAGTAAACGGTTTTTTCTCACCACTTCTGTTTACTACAGACCTACTTTCTGGGGCCGCGGTATCCATCAAACATCAACTCATCATCTTTTGCAGAAGATATGGGATCTGATATGCTATCCTATAAACAGCATGTTTTCAGCAGGAAATCTCAACCATTAAGAAAATCTCAACCATTAAGGAAATCTCAACCATTAAGAATTTCAATTAATATACCATTAAATGGTATATTAATTGAAAAATTAATATACCATTTAATTTTAAAGAGTAAATCAAATGATAAATTTCCGCGCAACAATCATAAAATGAGAATTTGTATTGTAATTACTTGATGATACAAAGGTCGATTTATGCAGTACACAGGCGAACCTCTTACGAACTTTCAAGATACGAACAATTGGTATTTATGAACATGGTATGGATTAATAAACTGCAATTCTCAGTTCATTTTGCGAACACAGAACTCTTGCGTTTAGAAACATTTTACGATGCACAACAGGAAGAAAATGTTTAATCCGGTAATTCCCTACTCTTTCTATGCTACATAGAGTATTTTTCAGTTGCTGAACATACAATATTCTAAACGTTAATAGTGTGGAGTGCTGAAATGACAAAAAAAAAAAACATGACAAAAGTCAACGCCATTTGAACACGACAGATCACTTGCTTCAACTGGTTGTGTCTATAATGTCAATTGTTCTATTAGCCATTTTAAAAGACAAATAAACAAATACAAAATTGCGATTATACGAGGGTGGCCTTAAAAGTTCTCGGCCTCGACCGTAGATGGCAACACTATCGGCACGATTTTTTTATAAGTTGGTACATCTGTCATAAGCATCCATGTGAAATTGCAAGTCATTCTATCAATTAGTTTGTTTTATGCAGCTGTCTGAAGCAAAAGTGTTGTCTGTATCTCTTGAAATGGATAGAATTGAGTATCGTGCGGTTATAAAATTCTTTGTAAAAGAAGATTTAATGCCAAAAGAAATTCATTCGAAGTTCATAAAAATTTACGGGCACTCTTCTCCTTCGTTTTCGATAATTAAGAAATATGCTGCCAAGCTTAAATGTGGCCGTACCAACCTTAAAGATGATCCACGTGAAGGACGTCCAGAAATCATTGATCAAGTGCATGATATGGTATTGGATGAACGGCGAGTCAACGTGCGTGAAATTGCTGAGAATATAGCATTTCAATAGAACATGTAGGATATATTTTGCATGAAGAATTGCATATGAAAAAGCTTTGCGCAAAATGGGTGCCGCGCTTGCTGACAGCAGATCAAAAACGCACTCGCATGAAAATCTCTGAAGACTGCATCGAGCGTTTTAACAAGAATAAAACTGATTTGTGCGTCGATTTATTACTATGGATGAGACTTGGATTCACATTACCCACCAGAATCGAAACAGCAGTCAAAACAGCGGACAGAAGCCGGTTGTTCAGCGCCAAAGAAGACAAAGTCGGTTCCATCAGCAGGAAAGGTTATGGCATCGGTGTTTTGGGATGCTAAAGGCATTTTGTTTATTAATTATCTTGAAAAGGGTAAAACAATAACCAGGGAATATTATTCTGATCTTTTAACCAGACTAAACGAAAAAATTCGTGAGAAAAGATACGGTTTGCAGAAGAAAAAATCATCTTTCATCAGTACAATGCACCTGCCCACAAAGGTGTTTTGGCAATGGGAAAATTAAGGGATCTGCACTATGAATTGTTGGAACATCCACCCCATTCCCCAGATTAGGCTCCCTCTGACTTCTATCTCTTCCCAAAACTAAAACTCTTCCTCGCTGGTGAGCATTTTTCTTCGAATCAAGAGTGATTGCAGCTGTAGAGGGGTATTTTGCAGATCTTACTGAGAACCACTACAGGAACGGGATAATGGCGCTGGAGCATCCTGGAATATATGTATTAGTCTTAAGGGAGATTGTGTTTAAAAACAAAAATAATTTTGAAATTATAAATTCGTTTTTTCATTGTTAGGCCGAGAACTTTTCAGACCACCCTCGTACTTACTATGCAAGCTCTCTTCAGTCTGTTCATCGAAGAAATGGAAGGCAGTGTAATAATTTGAATACAGAATTAAAAATAAATCAACAAGCCTACTTTTTCTGCACAGAAACAGGCTGCATGAAGAGTTAGCCTGATTCAAACGAATGTACGAAGAAATTCAGGGAAAAAAATGAAAAAAATTGATTTTTTTTCAAATTATGTATTTTTACAATAAATGTTCATTCTACAAATACATAATTAATACTTTTGCATTAATTAAATAATACGAAATTACTTACCTACTATCTGTTGTGTACATAATGCAGTTTATTACGTATACTGAACTTTCCATGGAGGAACTAAAAAGGACATCTCATTTAATTAATTAATTAGAATAAGTTGCTTTGGAATTATACATTTTTGTTGTCTCAGTAGTGAGCTAATTTATTTCAAGAACATATTCAGAATAGCAAATGCACCTTAAGAAAAGAATAAATTCAAGTTTGTAAGTTTGGATGGTAAATAATCCACAAATATAATTCAGTTTCAATGGAATCCGTTAAAAGAGCAAAAAGACAGAAATATGAGTAAAAGAATCACAGATGCATTTAAGTACATAAATTTCGATGTGCTTACACTTGACTTGATTTTTTTTTCTGTTCATTTATTCACTATGTTATTAGGAAAAATAAACCAAAAAACTAAACGATCAATGTTACAGCATTTCTTCTTCTTCAAACTCATCCGTCTCTTAGGACCGATAGATTCCCCTAGATTAGGAATCCCGGCGAATTGATGCACACCACTCCTCTGTTGCATCCCCTAATGCAAGCATTTATGCACGTAAATATGTGTGTTGTGCAATTTAGTAAATAATTTTTTTTTTATAAAATTATACGAATGGACTCCAAAATGTGTCCCACAAAATATGTGCAACAGTGCTAATAATAAAATTACAAGAGCAAATATTGGACAGAAAGTAGTCTCAATTGTGTCTTTTGCTGATACCTCATCTGTACCATTTGCCATCTCTATTAATTTACTGGAAAAATAAATAAATAAATAAAATAATAATAGTCTTGTAATCGAAGTTCAATTCTACATAATAAATAGTCTTACACAAATCCAAAGTAGGATTTCCTTAAGGATCGGATTTTGTTTGGTGATTCATTGATAAGAGGATCCTATTGAGGAGAGTGTGATGAAATCGTGTTTTCCTAGAGCTAAGATGAAGGATGTCAGTGACGTGGTAAAGATGCAGAGAGTTAAGGTGAAAGAGAAGTTTATTTTGGCTGGCACAAATGATTTAGCAGGTGACAAGTGGGAAATGATAGAAGACATGAAACAGTTGCGGTGCGTGCGAAAAGAAGAGTGGGAAAGCAAAAGTTGTGAGTCTGTCCACAATATGATAGAGGCGAGCTGAGACGGAGAGTTATGATCACGAATTGGTCAGTGTGCAGATGGTGCAGCGGAATGAGTTTGATGGAAGGAAGAGACGTGGCGTTTGCACTCCGCAGCGCTAGGCACCCGAAGTTCAATTCTAATCGTTGACTAGAGGAACTTATTCCAAGTCTTTGTTCAACTGGTTCCCGAGTTAGCCGATATCTGGCACGGGCAATTGAGTTTATTCTCTCTCAGAAACTTAGGTTTTACGTCCTGTAAACTTAAGAAAATCAACCGTAGAATCCATACTATTTCGGGCAATAAATGTAATGTTAGGATTAGGGATCACGAGATGGCAGCACTTGTCAGTCGTCTCTTCACGTATGCTGTTTATAATTAGTAACAGTCTTGAACTGGCTATCTCTGATTAGCTATCTGTGAAGACTGAAGTCTCCAAAAGTTAAATAGCGCCAAAACAGTCTTGTCTACTCTCTATAGAAGAGTAAAAGACTTAGCATATGGCTAACATTTCAATAGATTTTGAGGTCAGAAGTCTTGAGAGTGTGTTGTTCAGTGAGTTCGGAAGTTCAGAGTAAGAAAAACCAGAATGTTTAGAGACCATGCAAGTGAGCGTGGGTCCAGGCAATCTAGAGTAAGTGGGAAAGGGATCGCGATGCAAACTGTAGCACGCGAGGTTATCCCACAACTTCCTTAACAAGGTGATAAGGAGGTTGTGGGATGAAGAGGATATTGCAGCTTATGTATACTAATGCCAGAAATATGCGAAAAATAAAATGTAAAAGGAGTTTGAGCATTGATTAGCACAACTTGGCCAAAAGATATAGACATTAGTGAGACTTGATTGACCAGACATGATATGGTCATGGGAAAAGAATGAAAAGGAATATAATGTCTTCAGAGAGGACAGAAGGAATAGAATTGAGGGTGGGCTGTTAATGCATCAGGAGGACAGTTATTCAGAGGGCACTTCATTTAAGACTATATGGTATGAGATAGTGGTTAACAGGACTAAATTATGTAGTAGGTTGCTGCTAAAATCCAAGGAATATAAGAGAGAATGTGGATAACAAGCAGGGCCAACGCTATCATTTAGGCAAACTAAGGTAACCGCCGGGCGCAAGCCATGAAGGGGCGCAAAACTTAAAGCTATGCTTTATTCATACTTTACTAAAATATCAAAATTAAATAGTGATATATGATTTAGGTATCGATTCTTTTCCCTTATCCCTCACACATCACACTATTTTACTATTTAACTCTTGGTTCTTTTTTGTTCCTTACCTAAATGATTCGAACTTACCGCTATTTAAAATTCAGTTAAGATAAATATTTTAAATTAACATTTTAAAATATTAAATTTCGGTATTTGATAACTTTTTTTTTGGAAATAAATTATAACCGAGAATTTTGAAATTAATTTAAAAAAAATAAAAAAGTCCTATTCGTTTACCTATTAATTTAATCTGAAAGACAATTTTATTTTGTTTAATGTCAATTAGAAACATTTTAGTTTATGAAATAAGGGGCGCACTTGTAAACTTTGCCTAGGGCGCAAAATAACCTGGCACCGACAGTGATGACAAGCACTTTCAAATGAGCATAATGAGCACAGGTTGAGAAATTATTATGGGGGATTTTAACTATGGGGACATAGTTAAAATCCCTCATAAAAATTTCTCAACCTGTACTCATCATGCTTGGGAATGGAATGAGATAATTAAGTGAGGTAGCTTGTAATGGAGGGGACGCGATATCTGAGAGTGCTAGATCTGGTCATTACATCAGAGAAAATGGGAAAAGCGATCATGTAGTCTTCGCCTGGGAGATAGCGAGACATGCAGGATTTTCTGTTAACAAAGGGATATGTGTAGAATTACAAAGCAGGTGATTATGACAAGTAACCTTTCAGCAGTGCCATGGAATAAGAATTTGGGAAGAAGAGAGATATACTTGAAGCATGGGAGGTAGTCAAGAGGTGTTTGAAGGAAGTATTATAGAATGTATACGCAAAATCGAAAGGTTACATGAGACAGGAGTTAGATGGATAAGTAGCTTAATTAAGTAGGAGTTGCATACAAATAAAAGTTGTGGAGGAATTAGAAAGATAAAGGTGATCAGCCTGCTCACATCAGTAGTACAACACAGGCAAGAAAGGTGATCTGTGTGGTAAGGAAGGCCAAAGCTAATTATAAAAGAAAGCTAGCCGATGAGGTCAAAAGAAATCCTAAAGAGTTCTTTTGCTATGGCAGGAAAAAGGAGGAGTAACTATGGAAGGATGACTTTAAAAAATGCTGGGGGAGATAAAGTAATCACTCAGTAATTGAAATAATCGAATTACTGAGTGACCATTTTGCAGTGATATACTATCTACATGGTGATGTTGCAATGCCAGATGTGACATTGACTAATGGAGAATAGAAGTCGAAGAAATGGAGACACTTAGAATATTGCAGAACCTCCTCGCCAACACAGCCATGGGATTAGATGGTACATCAGCCGGTGTATTACATGAATGTGAAAGAGAATTATCTGTTCCTCTAACAAAGCTGTTTAAGTCTCAGTACTAGGAAGGTGTCAGTAGAGCGGAAAGAGAGCAAAATAGTCTCATTGCATAAAGGAGGCTTCAAGACAGAAGGTCAGTCAGCATCCCACGAGTGGTAGTTAAGGTATTGGAGAAATTGGTGAAAGGCAGAATTCAGGACTGACTGAATAGGAATGAAACTCTATAAGGGACAACATGGTTTTGTGAAGATGGGTTTTGCCTTAATAATTTGCTTACTTTTTTATAATAAAGTGAAAATTGAGTTGAATAAGAGAAATGACTACTTGGTGATAGTGCTAGACTTTGCAAAAGCATTTGATAAGATTTCACATAGAACTCTGTTGCATACATTTGGACAGATATCAAAGAGTTTATGGAGGAGTTGAGTTCAGGAGAAGGAAAGTGATCAGCTGTGTATCACAGGGGTCATACTTGGTCCTTTGTTGCTTAATTTGTATATCAGTGATGCAGGAAATGATTCAGTTGTTTGCTGGTGATCCTAAACTAGGACGAGCAATGGTCAATGAACGTGATCGGAGTACTGTCAGTTTAAAGCGGCCAAGTGTAAGGTGATGAGCTCTGGGAAGAAATCACAAGTTGTGCACCCTATTGGAGTGTGTACTCTGTGGAACTGAACTGCGGGAAACTGATGAAGATAGGAATTTGGGGCGATTGTGGACACCGAGTTGAAGTTTAGGGGCATACTGCGAAGTAACCAAAACAGTACATTAGATTACGTGTTTGGTTAATAACAGACTAACAAGCAGGATAGAGAGGTTATTGTTCCCCTGTATTAGGCTTAATAAGGTCACATCTGGACTACTACTCACAGATCTGGACTCCCGGATTCGTGGGGACGAAGTGGTGGAGAGGATCTAGAGGCGAGTGAGAAAGATAGTGGTAGGTCTATGGAATGCTCCCAATGAGAATAGATTGACTGGATGCAGGCTTCAAAAACTGGCGGATAAGCGTAAAAGAGGAGACATGATGGAAGCATTTAAGTTATTAAAGTAGTTTTATAGGATTGGCGCTGAAGACTTTTTTTTTTCAGTACATGACAAGAAGGGAGAGAACAAGGGGTCACCAGTGGAAGTTGTGCAAGAGTTAGCAAGGGTGTTAGGACTAGATTTTGTTTGCTTGGAGGGTGGTGAATGGGTGGAAAGGGTTGCCAGACCACAGCTGGTTGGGTGCTTCATCGGTGAATGGGTTTAAGGAGAGGTGTGACAGGTATTGTGTGAGTGATGCTAGCGTGGAATAATGGATTCCCCACGATGAGGCTTTTGACTCCATGGAGTTACTTGAATAATAATAATAATAATAATAATAATAATAATAATAATAATAATAATAATAATAATAATAAGATAAACTGAATCTCATCCGAAATGCGCCACGAACATGCAAATGTGTTGCTGAGTTGTGTATGTATTCGTGGGAGACGTACCTCCTGACGAATAAATTCAGTTCACTCATCTGTTCGACTTACTTCTTGCTTGTAGTGTCATTATCCATTATCCTTGGTTTGCGTTGGTTAAATGAAATGTTAATAAACCTTAAAACTTAATAAAAGTTGCAGATGTTCTTCTTGAAATAGCTAAAATAGAATGAATGATTTCCTGTCCTTACAGGATATTTTAAAGAATATTTCTAATGTGGATCTCTTTATCTTCATCATGATCGTTGTCCTACTCAAGATTCGTAAAATAACAATAGCATTCAAATTTATCCAAACTGTCCGTAGTCTCTTTAGATTTTTGAAAGACCGCAATCCTTCCCACAAACATCGGTATGTTTATAGAATTCCGTGTATTTGTGTCTTTGTTTAAGGTAGACATGTGTACCTTACATAGGTTACTTACAATCAGAAGTTTTGAAATCAAAAAGTTGGAACATTTTTGTAATGTTGCAGAAGAGAAGAAAGATCTAAGCTTGCACATCAATCATCTACCATAAATCACTCTATAGAGTGGGATACAGCTATAACTGTCTCTAGAGGACAACTTCATTTCACGTTGAATCAAGCGACCCACTGCCATTCACTTACATGACTCCTTCAGGAGAAACCAGACTTATCTCTGTAAGTCATAATCAGGATCTCTCAACACATTTGAATTTAACTTTTCCAACAATTATCCTGAAAAAAAAAAAAAAAAAAACTAAAAGACAGATGACACGTGCTACACATCACTGGTGCCACGTTTTAATTGTTACTGTTATAACAGTTTATCAATTTGATTTCAATTTGTAATCCGTTCTTTATTTACTACCCTAAAGAAGGTGGTGTTTTGTACGAAACTTATGGCCTATAATGTGTTTGTATAACTAACGATCATTAAACCCATTTCAGATATTATTTCATTTCAGATATTGAACAACCTCGATGGCCAAATGGTATTTTCTGAACTCGTTCTCTATAATATACTTAATACCCCAGCTATCATCACAACAGCAGAGAGAGAGAGAGAGAGAGAGAGAGAGAGAGAGGGCATATTTTTCTTATTATGTTTTATTTCCTGTGGGAACTGACTAGTTCATCAATGCGAGTATTCTCTCATTTTTGGACCAGACATTACGAAATTTGTTTCGTTGCCATTACCAAGGCTAATTTCGACCTCTCCGATCGTAAACGTTTTTTGTACTCCTGTGGCAGCTAACAGTAAGGAGAAATATAGTTTTCCCTCTCTTCATTGGGGAGCCACTGCCCTGTTCTCAGTTTCACCTATAAGAACTTGTATTTCTCTGAATTACGGAATTCCTCAATTACTTCTGCTGCTCTCTCTCTCTCTCTCTCTCACACACACACACACACACACACACACACACACACACACACACACACACACACACACACACACACACACACACACACACACACACACACACACACACCAATTAGTTACAGCAGTGAGAGTGAAATGCAGGCCTCACTGTTCCAAAGCCCCAACTTTCGGCTGTAATGTTTATTTTTATTTATTTTTATTTTTTGGTTTTCCTTGCCTAACCTAACACTCTTGGATACTTTATTTAATGGAGAAAACGACATGACATGTGCCAAATGTTGTTGTTGTTCAGCAAAATGTGCACATCGCTTTCTATAGTCCTGGTTTTAGAACATGGCTAAAGACATTGCTTATATTTTCTATTACTGGAGAGGATGCGGTGCTGGATTTACTAAGAGGGAGATGCAGTTCTCGTTTTCGTTTTCATTGAGTGTATAAGATATTCAAATAATCTTGACAATCGAAGCTTTCCTCAGTAAAATAAAATAATAGGAATAAAAATAAGATAAAATTTTTAAAAAAAATGGTATCCCCCGATCGAAGCAGTCTGTTAATTTCCCTACATTGAAATGAGCTTTGCTTGGAATCGAAGACTAGTTTCAAAGACTAGTGTCAGACAACTAATTCTTGTATTTGGATGCAAATCTTAACCGATTTCATTACCTAAGGAACGACTGTAGTTATGGCTTACATAACTAATACGACAGCAGATAGTCACACTATCTGAGAACAGAGTCACACGAGTCACATGAAAGGATATGGTAAGCATCTGGAGCACAAAGAAGATATATTGAGAAGGAAAATACGCATTTGTAAACAGTGGCCAGGATTTGATGAATTAAAGCAGATTTTAAGCAGGAAGTTGGCTTTGTAGTGTTGTAGCTGTCGACTTTAGGTAGAAAACACGCAATGTAGCTTTCCATCCCGTACCTTCCACCTAACATTTACGAGTGTGAGATTTGTTAACAGCAATTCGCTCAAATGTGAGTTTACGAAGGATGGAAATCATTAGGAGAAGAATCAAGAACAAATTTTTGCTAATACTTCGTTTTATAAATAGATGGATTGTGCACGACGAAACTGGTCAGAAATAAGGGAGTTTAATGGATTCGTAACTAATGGTAAGAATTCCAACCAAATTAATAACATGCTGGAAGTTACAACCAGTAGCACAAGTTTTTAAAGGAAGAGATAGCTTTTAAGAAATCGGCTGATTATGATAAATACAAAAAAAAAAAAAAAGCAGATTTCATTAATCATAAAAAAACATTGTTATTACAGGATATAAAGGTAAATTTCATTTAGAGTTGAATAAGAATAATAAGTCCAATTCTAAAAGGGTTTATCTCATCTCCCCTCTTCGTATTACGCTCAATAGCTTGTCACAGCAGCTGACTTCTTGAAAACCTGATATTGCTTTATGATAGTATGCTGTCTTCATTGTGTGTAAATTGCGTGTGTTCTTCTGCCCGGTTTACCTGTTTTGAGAATGAAAAACGCTAGTTTCCAGAAGGTAAAAAATTGCCATCCATGATTGAGACCGGCTAACCCACCTTCAGTTGAAAAGCCCTGATAAAATTTCTTCGCCTCATAGACGGAATTCAAACTGAGGTCGTTCCGACCACAAAGCATCAGCGAAAAACTGACTGTGCTACTGAAGTAAACAAAATTGGTAGAGAAGTATATTTTCTAGGTGACCTGAAGTCTTCAGAACGATCATAAAGTAGCGGTGGTGATAGAATGGTCTTAAAATTTAATTTGTAGAAATGCAAATATATTTGATCTGGTAACTAGAATTATTAGGTTACAACTAGATTACAAATTGAATAAAAAGAATGTGAAAGGGGGTTATGAATTGAAGTTTATCACGCTTTGTCTTATTTTAAAGTATAAACTTAACTGACTTTTAAAAACAACAATAAACAGAAATTACACAATTGCGTTTTTAACATCGAATTAAATAATTATTATAGACTGGTGTGATACTTTTGAATAAAATAATCTGAATGTTATCTAATCTCTTAAAATAACGCAGATATATTTATCTTAAAGTATGAAATAAAAAATAATAACATAATGTAATAAAATTTTTAATTTTTTTAAATAACTGAAAAAATCTAAACATAAGTTCAGTTTAATTAGAATATATTAAGACACCATTTTATTTTCAAACACTGAATAGTTAATAAATTTCTACCTAAGAATCTATTTTATTTTAAAGACATGAACTTGATGCGGTGATTAATACCCTTGGAGGGTAATGGATGGCAACGCTGTAGCCAATGAAGTTCTAACTGAGGCTCGGCTATTGCTGTTACCCTCCTGCGCCATGATCAGAGCTTTAATAGCTCAATAACACCTTATCCCTACACTGTCCTCTACAGATAACGGGGAAGATGAAAAGCATTCTTGCTTCGCCCCTTTAAGCCAGTCCTTATAAGGACTATAAGGACTATTTTAAAGACATGAACTTGATGCAGTGATTAATACTCTTGGAGGGTAATGAATGGCAATGCTGTAGCCAATGAAGTTCTAACTGAGGCTCGGCTATTGCTGTTACCCTCCTGCCATGATCAGAGCTTTAATAGCTCAATAACACCTTATCCCTACACTGTCCTCTACAGATAACGGGGAAGATGAAAAGCATTTTTGCTTCGCCCCTTTAAGCCAGTCCTTATAAGGACTATTTTAATTTTCTTATTTTAGATCAATTGTGACACATTTTTAAATTTTTAATGCGATAATTTTTGTGCTAATAATAAGCGGATTTTGCGCTAATAATAATAATAAGCGAATATAGGATTTCCCAAGTTTTTATTTATTTAATATTATTATTTTATATCTTAAGCAGTGTAAACTAAGGCAACTCCAACGCCTAAGGTATCTTATGAGATCCCTATTAATATATTAATATTTCAAAACTTTTTCTGTTCCTTTTTATATTTATTTTAATTATCAAGCGTGATTCGTATATAATTCAGAATTTCTCAATTAAATGAAAAGGACCAATAATCTTGACATTTACAGGCCAAAATTAGTCAGTGGAAATTACAAATGAATAAAAAATTAAAAATAAATTTTAAAAGGTTAAAATTCAAATTCAAATCACACTTCGAATAAAAATTAATAAAAACAATAATACAAAAATGATTAAAACGTATGTAATTAAATTGCACGCATCGCATAAAATACATAAAACCATTATAATACAGTTTACGCTAATTCAGTGACGATTTGCTAGAACAGTCATCATTTAATAAAGATAGTAAAAAAAAAAAAAAAGTGTCTAATTCGTTTTGTTTTAGTTATATGAAACTTTTAACTTTTATGAAACAAGTTTTTTTATGAAACATTAGCGTAATTTTTAAAATTACGCTAATGTTGAAAACCGGTTAGATTTCATATAAACGTTTAGGAAGTGGCTTTTATAGAGAAGTGCTTCACTCCATCGATATACAATATGTTGCCAAGATGACAACTTATCTGTTGTCAGCTAAGTTGTTGTCACTTCTAGGAAAACGAATTCATATTTTACTGAACTTATAACTGATTTTTTTTTTTTTTTTTTTTTTTTTTGCTACTGTTTGGTGGGCTAGTTCAAACAACCGAGCGACCAGACTTGACCAGCGTATATCTGGACAGACTGTGCACTCTACCTGAAAGATTAGTGGATCTTTTAAACAAGCACAGAGGTGAAGTATAAGAAAATATTTTCACGTGATTCTCACTCTCGAAAAGTTGTCAACCTACCGTACATTAGTCCTATGGGTGGGCTAAAGATTATTATTATTTTAATTTTTATTATTTTTTACATAATGGAGAGCGGGTATGCTAACCACTCGGCCAATCAGGACGGAATAGGAGCAAATTATCATGGGGTGGAGATTAAGCACGAAAATTCCAGTCTGGTTATACTTGATTTTGCAGAAATACTAAGGCAGTCCCCTTTTGGACTCTCTCTCTCCCACTCTCAGTCAGGCTGAGCAGGTTTCCTTCACCCCACTAATTTATCTATCGTGCTAATTAAAAAATAAACTATAAACTAAAAAATTAAATATTATAACTAATTAGGTGTGAATATATTTAGAAATTAGGATTATAAAATTACATGGAAGGACTCCTCTGGATTGTAACAAACAGGGATATGTATGTGAAAGAGTTTGCTGATAGGAGAATCATAAGGGTAGCTTTTGCACACGAAATAATAAAATTATCTCGATTTGATCTTTACTGATATATTACTTTTTTCTAGCAGAATGGAATATTCGGTTTGTTTTTGGATATAAACTTATTAATAAAACGTAATACTATATCTGGAGGAGAGGGAGATACTTAGCTTATCGTACCTCTCAAAAACGCCCACATATTTGAATATATGTTTATTCATATAGTTAATTTTGCTTAGAATTTGCTCATATTCTAAAACAACTGAGGGATCATGATTTGTCATTTTAGAGGACTCGTCATGATTATACTTTCCAAAACACGAATTACTGCGGATCTAGATCTGCATTGTACTCTTAGTAACATGGAATTAAAAGATCAATTTCCGTAAGAGAACACACTAAACTATAAAACAGTCTCTTTGAATTGAATATTGCGGGTTTTCTGCAATTGGCTTTTTATTTCTCTTATCTGAACTTTTCTATCAACAACTTAGTTGACATATTTTTTTAAATCACCTCTTAAATATTTTACTGGGGGGTTGGGTGGGGGGAACTAGTAAAATATTTAAGTTAATTAATATTTAACAAGAGTTCATGAGTCTATTTAATTGAGTCAAATTTTGATATGATTCCGAATTTCAATTGTTGTCATAAACTTTTAAAGGAATTTTCTGTCTGTATTAATAAAAGGTGTATGCAAAAACTTTCCGACTGTACCTTTAATTTCAAAAAATATTCAAATTATTTAAGTTCATTTAATTTTTTATTTAATTTTCAATTATATTTCATAAATATTTTATACGATAAACAATTATTGTAGATATTTATTTCATTACTATTGTTAGCATATCAATATTACTATTATATTGCTATACAATATTACTATTGCCAATATAAAATATATTAGTGTATGTGTGTGTGTGTGTGCGTGCGTGCGCAGCCGCGCGTTCAGAATTATGTCTGACCAGTGGCGCACCCAGAGGGAGGGCCAGGGGGCCCTGCCCCTCCAAAAAAAAAGGAAAAAACACTGGAAAAATTTCCAAAAATATTTTCCTAATTAAAATTCTTTTTTTATTTATGCTGTATCGTGTTTTCTATGTCTATACTACTTATGAATTAGCGATCATCACAGATGCTCAGTCATGGGTCGTATGCGATGCGTAGTGTGTATTCTCAAATCGTCTACTCAACTCGGGCACCTCTCAAGATTAAATCCTGAGTGTGCTACTGTGTCAGACAACCATGAATAATTTCTTTTTTGAGAGTATGATTTTACAATGATTATTCTTCAGACTAGCCACGAGGTTGCAAACTTGACCAAATCTAAAGCTTATCATTTTATCACATTCATTTGTTATCTTTAGCACTCCCTTATCGATTTCAATTATTCTAAACTTTTTTTTCAACACTTTTCTTTTAAAATTGATTATCTCTAGTCCAGCTTTCCTCATAGTGAGGTCATCTTCGTTGGAGATTTTAATGTTCGCAATTAAACTACCAGAACAGCATATAATCCTAACCACTCCAGATTTCTTCCAAGAAATCTATGAATAGATTTCTTTCCATTCATAAACTTAAATAGATGCAATGTTAAAATAAAAATGTTAAGTTACATGAAATGAAACTTAACATTTGCAATGTTAAAATAAAAATGTTAAGTTACATGAAATGAGATATTTATCTCTTTTTATTCTTATTTTATTTTATTTATTTATTTATTTATATGTATTTATATATCTGAAGGATAAATGGAATACTGTATATATATATATATATATATATATATATATATATATATATATATATATATATATATATATATATATATATATATATATATATATATATATATATATATATATATATATATATATATATAATAGTTTGATTTTTGAACAATAGATGGCAGCATATATCATGTGTGATGAATATGGCGAGATATTGCCACATTCTATTAGGACTAAATACTGTAACATATTTATATTCGAATCTTTATTTATTTATTTATTTTTGGCATCTACATAAAGTATTAGCAATATTAAACTATAATATGTAATATATTTTCTTTCTTCAAATACGATTATTTAACAGTCATAAGACATAATTTTTTCATTGTCATATTAAAATGCAAAACGTTTGTTTTAACTATGAAACAATATTTTTTTAGAGATTTGTAGCACCACTTTCCGGTTGTCACAAAGAGCCACAGTACTTCACACACCTGCATGTCATAAAAACGTGATAAAAGTATTGCATAAACAGATTATTCGGGAAATTTTCCCCTTAAAATTTCAAGATAAAGCGTTGAGATTTATTTTCGTCATTAATAATTATTACATATAATAATTAATAATTATTATATATAATAATTATAGATATAATATTCGTGTTGTCAAAATACGCACATACTATCTTTAGTGACGTAATTTGAAATCGTAATTATAGCGACTACAAATCTCATAAATCACAGCAAACAGTTAGACCTATTTGAGATAATCTTATCAGACTCAAGGGAAAGGCAAAAAATCTCTGTGGAAAATGGTAAGAGTTCCATTTAAAATGTCAATTTTAAAGAATTGTACTGCTGAGGCATCTTGTTATTTTTCTTAGGTTAAAAAGAATTAATTTGCCACGTTTTTAATATCAAAATTTTTTTTTTTAATTCTTCGACTTTTTTTGAAGAATCTTTTATGTCCCTGGTCATAAAATTTCCCCATTCTTCTAGGCTTCCTCTAAAAGCGTGATATTATTAAGGGATAACGCTAATAAGTATTTTAGTTATGATAGGATTCCACTATCACCAATATTCTCCGATTTTTAACATTTTCCCATTAGTTTGGCAGCAGTATTTCTTTTAGTCTGGTACAGGACTTATACACTATGCTAAAAGTATTGAAACACCTGATTTTAAATGGAAAATTCTTTGATCTCATATGGCTTGCACAACTATATAAAGCAAGCAAATTATTCTGAGAGTTGAGTTCGAAAAGGGTGTTACATATGAATGCCATATCGGTGGCCTATTCAATTCATATCATTCGCTTTGTTCTGCTTAAAAGAAAGCTTGTTTGCATAGTGTGTTGTGTGGCTTTTGTTTCTAGTCGTCATACTGCATTTCTGAGCGATAGTTTAAATACAGGCTGTGCAAGAAAGGGTTTCCTGTAAATATGCAAATATTGAAAACAAAACCGGATTGCATGGATTACAAAAATACGAAATACGTTGTAGAAGAGAACATCAGTAAAATTAAACTGAATAAATCATAACATCTTCGTGACGATAGCATTTTCCTGGAATATTTTTTTTTTAAATAAAATCATCAAAAACAGATAAATGTAAAAATATAATATATTCCATATATGTATAAATATACGAATTAAACATTCTCTGCCACTAATAACATCTTGCATTTTTGGCAAAAACAGCTTAAGATAGAGACATAAGGACAAAGGTCGACTGGTTCTTGGAAGTTCATAAATAGAGCTAGCTGGTAAAGGAAGTTCCCATTCACTGACGTTTTCTTGATTTTTATTATCTCTCGATTATAGTGCAACTGCAGTAACTCTTTATAGTGATAAAAGGCATTCTGCAATAACCTTGTGTGTATAACAAACTCTCGAGAGTTATTTATGATGGGGAGGGACAAGCATTTCAGACATCCAGTTAATTTTTCTTAGTGCGATTAAATGCTAACATTTTCCACGGAAAAACGTTTTTGACTCATGTTTTTCCGTCGAATTTAGTGCATTATTTTCTTCCACAGGTTGGGAGAATACTGTTATTATTAGTATTAACTATTCTCGAGGAGACCAATTATTATTATTATTATTATTATTATTATTATTATTATTATTATTATTATTATTATATCAGAAACCTAGAGTTAACCCAGTAAACGCTATGTGCCTTACCATTGTATTAACATGCATTACTAAAGTTAATACAAAATGACATCTTGGACTTCACTCGGATGTGCAGCTGAACTCGAATAGTCATCTAGAATATTAACAATAAATAACACAGAATAGGAATTTAGGTAACAGCAGCAAGTATATAGAAAAATATAACTTTCAGCATACATATATAAAAGCACTGATTTACAAGAGTAAATATGTGAAATTTTTACGATATGCTATAACAAGACGTGCGCTTTGTACATATGGAACACACTTCAATTATTAAACCACAACATAAAATAAGGGGGGAAAAAGAACAGATTTTTCGGCAACGAAGACAAGATGCCATTCTTATATGTACTACAATGATATATATATATATATATATATATATATATGCGGAGTCAAAATATATATATATATGGAGTCAAAAGACTCATCGCGGGAGATCCGACATTGATCATATCTCCTCTCCTACATCTATCAGTTAGTTTTTGGAGCCCACAGATCGTCAATCTATACTCATAGGGAACGTCCCACAGACCTGCAACAATCTTTGTAACCTGCCTCTGAATCCTCTCCACCACTTCCGCATCACCAAGAAATCCTGGCGACCAGATCTGTGCACAATAGTCCAAATGCGGCCTTATTAATATCTTATAGAGTGGAACAATAACCTCCCTATCCCTGCTTGTTAGTGTGTTCCTCAACAACCATGTAATTTAATGTGATGTTTTGGCAATCTTTGCAATATGCCCTTTAAACTTAAGTTCTCTGTCCACAATAACTCCCAAGTCTCTTGTCTCGCCAACTTCTTGCAGTTCAGTTCCGTTAATATAGTAAACAGCATGCGATGTCATCCTCCCGAAGTACATCACCTTACACTTAGCCACGTTGAACTGACAGCCATTTACCTTAGTAAATGGTTACCTTCAGCCTATTTAAGTCATCCTGTAAGATATTTACATCATTTGAATTGATTATCGCTCTTCCCAATTTTGCATCATCAGCAAACAAGTGGATATTTCCATTCAAGGTATTTCCAATATCAATGATGTACAAATTAAATAATAGAGGACCAAGCACTGAGCCCTGAGGTACATCATAGTCACTTGCGTTTTCCTGGACTCAGCTCCTCCGTAAACCACTCTTTGATATCTGTCCACCAGCCATCCTTTAATCCAAATCACCTCTTCGGATCCATGACCATTTGCTCTAATTTATGTAACAGAGTTCCATGTGGAATCCTGTCAAAAGCATTTGCAAAGTCAAGCAGTATCATTGAGTAAGGATTTCCTTTATCCAACTCCACTGTTACTTTATTATAGAAAGTAAGCAAGTTACTAAGGCAAAGACCTACCCTTCACAAAACCATGTTGCCCCTTATAAAGTATCATATTGCTGTCCACCCAGTCTGAATTCTAATTTTTACCAATTTCTCCAAAATCTTAACCACCACTCCAGATATATTGATTGGTCTATAATTTGCAACCTCAGTCTTAGAGCCTCCCTTGTGCAATGGAACTATTTCCTCCTCTTTCCATTCTATTGGCACGTTACCAGAATTGAGGCTTAAATTAAACATCCTGGTTAGAGGAGTTGCTAATTCTCTTGCACATTCTTGTAACACATGGGCCGATATGCCATCTAACCAAATAGCAGTGTTAGCATTAAGGTTCTTTAATATATTAAGCACCTCAATTTCGTCTATATCTAGACTCATCAGTTAATGGCACATTTGACACTGCACTATCACTACCAAGGTGGTACACTTTTGCGAAATGATCACTAAGCAACTCAACTGTTTGATTAGCTTCTGTAATTTCCCTACCATCAACACTTTTTAAAGTAATATTTCCATGGATATTCTTCCTTTTACTAGCCACATAGCGAAAGAACTCTTTAGGGTTTCTTTTGGATTCATCAGCTAGCTTCCTCTCATAATTAGCTTTGGCTTTCCTTACCATACATGTTACTCTCTTTGCCTGTACCTTGTATTGCTCATTGGAACGCTCATCATTTTTTTCTTTATACGTCCTCCACAACCTTTTCTTTATCTGCAACTCCTGTTTAATAGTATTATTCATCCATTTTACTCCTACTTGATTTCTCCTTCTGACTGGGAATACAGTCTGATTGATACAGCTTTCTTCAAATACTCCTTGAGAATCTCCCACGCGCCATCAACATCTCTCCCCTTGAAATTCTCATCCCATAGTACAGCTGAAAGCTGACTTCTCAGCTTGCCATAATCACCAGCCTTGTAATTCTACTATACCCATTCTTAATAGAATATTCAGCACATCTTACAATCTCCCAGGTCAAGATCACATGATCGCTTTCTCCAAGTGGAGACATTGTAACTAAATTACTTATTGATATGTTCTCCGATGTTATGACCAGATCTAACACTCTAGAATCTCTTGTCCCTTCCATCACATGCTGTCTCAGGTAATTATCTCTTAACAACTCTATAAACTCCATTTCCTTTTTCCTTGTGACCATTCCTTTCCCCAATCTATGTCCCCAAAGTTAAAACCCCCATAATAATTACTTGACCTTCACTCATCGTGCTAATTTGCCAATACATGCTATCTACATTCTCCCTTATTTCCCCCCTCGGATTATAGCAACAACCAATACCATATTTCGCCTTGTTAATCTCTATCTCACACCAAGCAGCCGCGAATGAACTACTCTCTACATACCTGTAACAGTGAGGTACTTCTATCTTTTTTGGCTTTAATGCTTCGTCAATCATTAATAAAACCTCTCCCCCCCCCATTCTGTCATCTCTGTCCTGCCTGAAAATACTGTACCCCTTACATTCAATCCCAATAACTATATCATTCTTAGTTAACCAAGTTTCGCTAATTCCTATAATTTTTGGCCATTGTACTAAGTAATGACAAAAATTATTCAATTAAATTAAATGTTAAATTAAAGTTTGGTCAATTTCTCAATAAATTACATAAATAAAATTTATAAACCAAATTACAAATTGTATAATTCAAATAACGTAAAAGTGACATAAAAGCAAGAATAGCGATGAAAAGAGATGCCTTTAATACAAAATGGAATTTATTCAGAAGTAAAATGGATAGAAACCTAAAGAAAAGACTAATAAAATGTTATGTGTGGAGCGTTGCCCTCTATGCATCTGAAACTTGGTCATTGAAGAAAGAAGAAATTAAGATTTTGGAAAGCTTTAAGATTTGGATTTGGAGAAGGATGAAAAAAATCAAATGGATAGATAAAATAACTAATGAAGAGGTCTTAAAAAGAGTAGAAGAAGAAAGAAGTCTGTTAAGGAAGATAAAAAGAAGAAAGAGAAACTGGATCGGACATATTCTGAGAAGGAATGGAATCATCAGAGATGCCATCGAAGGAAAAATAGACAGAAAAAGACCCAGAGGAAGAGTAAGGAAAACAATGCTAGATGACATGCTGAATGGAGATAGGTACACAACCTTGAAAGAGAAGGCTCAGAACAGAAGAGAGTGGAAGGAGAGTTTTTACTATTAAGAGAAGAACCTGCTCAATTGCAGAATACTCAAGAAGAAGAAGATAATTCAAATATTTAAAAATCTTTTTATGAAAACTCAAAATGTAAATACAGTCAGTCACAATTAAATGTCAAGCGACATCAGTGCAATTGCATTAAACGCATAGAAATAAAAAACGCTTGTGTTCAAATTAGCTTGTACAGTAACTAACTGGTTTGCCAATGATTGCAAGAGCTGGTCACTCAAGTAAGAGAACACTATCAGTCCTATTCATCCAATTTTCGTATGTCCTTAGATAAGATGGGTTGCGTCCCCCAATTAGAAATCCTTTGGCAATTTAATGCAGCCAGTTTGTCATTCTCTGCTGTTTAAGGATGAATATTTTATGTCTGTAGATGTGTGGATTTTTTTAATCGGCAATAACATGTTGAAAAAAAAAAGTAGCAAGCGGCAAATACTTAGGACTCTACGCAGACAAAGATAACGAATTGGACACGTTCCATTGATCATATTCATTAGAAGATGCGAATCCTGTTGTGAAAATTCTATCAAATTATAGAAGTAGAATCCCTATGACATAATCAACTTTGACTCAGCATCGGTCAATTGAAAACTACGTGATATTCCTCAGGAATTAATTCAAGCATGAATACAGCGAGAAGTAAACCACACTGTGAATTCTCAGACACATGGATATACCTAATTAGGCTGACCATATTTCCTTGAGACAAAAACGGGACATTGGAATGACAAAAACGGGACAGGAGTTATGTAATATTCTGTATTAATGAAAAAGTAAGACGATAAAAAAAAGTTTTATTACATAAACATATTGAGCTTACCATTATCCTTCATTGACAGAACCCATACAAAAAATTTAGGTAGACGTAGAGAGGGGGGGGGAACTGCATTTCACCACGATCGTTATCATGAATATTAATCCGATGAAGTGATCTTACGCATCAAATTTCGGTTTTTCGACATCTTATCATAAAACTTCTCACACTCTATGACACAATTTTGTTTTACAACTAACATAGCCCTCATTGTCTCAACACTTAATCTAGATTTTTCCTTTGATCACATACTGTTCATAACAGAACATATTCTCTCAACAGGTGCTGTACTTTTCCTGGAAGACAAAGAATCAACTCTGCAATATTACAAAATCCTTGAAAGTCTAGGTGTTTCTCGCTCATTTCAGAAAAAAATCTGAACTTTTGTTCCAAAACTCGTCCACAGTTTGTCCACTCCTGAGTTATGTTACTTATAGTATATGTATGTTCTCAAGATCTACTCTTAACAATAAAATTTGAAATAAAAGTCAACCTTTATTCTTACTTGATACTTGAGGTACATTCTGGACATCTTGCTCATCTCTGATTTAACTAAACAGAAGTACAAATATCGGAAATTGAATTAGAAACTTTCGTTTTACGTATAGTTTCGATGAAATACTGGTTGGGAACAGTCTTTATTAAATACTTCGGTCAATTGCTGCTCACAGGAAGTTCTGTTTGTCCGCACAAGCCTTCTCAGACGACGGCAATCTTATTCGTGGCAGACTGTATTAGAACCACAGTTATGTCTCTTAAACGAACAATATGGATTTTTTTTCCACTGATTAAACACCCGAGATATCTCACCTTTTGAAAAATCAGCCAGTTGTGATCTTTTCAAAACATCGCAACTGGCGTCGCTCCAACCAGTACCCACAATAAGCCCTTGATCGAAATCCGAAAGATCCCATTGTGATCAACACTACTGACGAGTGCTGATCAGTAGCATTCTTAAATATTACTGATCAGCAATCAGTAGTATTTAAGAATGTCCAGAGCACTGGTGATGCACATGACCAAGTATTTTGCATATTATAAGATTTTTAATTCCGTGGAAGGTATGTGTAATTAAAGGTATTTTGAGTACCTATTAGGATAAATATACATCGTCATCATAATAAAAATTTTGAAGTAATCATTCAAAAATGTTTTGACACCGGTTTATCTGAAGTATATGAATCACTACTTCAAGTTCTTCATATTTTAAGTACTTGCCCTTGAATCCAGCAAGTGCACTTTAAATATCTTGTACTTGATATATTTTTAAGAGTGCTTTGCCAAAGATCATGCGAAATCGTGGGTGGTATCCATTATTTATTTATTTGTTTTGTTCTATTTTATGCACTACACAGGATATCAGAATATCACTTCATTAATCTGATTACTGTGCTCACACTGTAGGCTCATAGACAACCAACTCAAACCCTGATACCGATGCACTTTTTTTCATTTTGGTGGATAGTAGGAAGAGCCCATGAAAAGCAGAAAAATGTATGTTCAGTTTTCTTTAACCGAACATGCAAGAATGAGCGATTTTTTATTCAGAAAGAGTCACTGGTTTTAAATGAATAACACATCACAATGTACAGTGGATTAAATGGTCCGCTGAAATATCTCACATCTCAAATGATTCTTTTAGTTTGGTTCCATGTGGATCATCACAGCTTACTCTTCTGGTCTCAAATTTAAGATAATAATGAATACGTATGTAAAAATGCCAAACTTCAGTTATTTGATCTCAAAATTACAGTTCCTAAATCATATAACTAGAAATATGCACAGATGAAATATTTGAAGTCTTTACTGGATCAGTGCTTAGAACATACATCATATCAGGTACCTGATCTATGAAAAAAGAAAAATATAGAAATAATCCTAGACAGTAATGAAAAATGGACGTTTTGCAGTAGCAGTTTTGTATGGTGACATTATTCATTCTCATTCATTAACCTGAATCTTAAAGCCCATTTGGCTTAGGTCCAAGTTACTGAATGCTCGGGTGTAGTGTGTCATATAAAGATGTTGTTTCTTAGAAACTCTTTAATTTCGGATTAAACATCCGACTTAACTCAAAATTAAAACCGACGCAGAGATCCTAAATACCAAATTACACGAAATTTCGTTCGGCCAAAACAGTTTCTTTTTTTTTTTTTTTCAAAGATATGTCCGTGAGAATGGTCGCATTTCAAAAAATGAGATGACTCAATACGTATTTATAAGGATTCTAAATAAATGACAAGTTTGATTCAATCAAAGAAAAGCTGTTATAGAATGATTACAGCGATAACTAATGCATTCTCTCTCTCTCTCTCTCTCTCTCTCTCTAATAAAGTCTGATTTTAAGAAGACGCTACAGTTAGAAGGATATGACGTCATGCTTCTGTGAATTCTGCAATGATGGGATTGCTATGCTTTCTAATGTGCTTTGTGTGTGTGTGTGTGTGTGTGTGTGTGTGTGTGTGTGTGTGTGTGTGTGTGTGTGTGTGTGTGTGTGTGTGTGTTGTAATAGTTATGTAGGTATAACATCAACACCACGGAAAACGAAAACTGCTCCAACATTCCGGATCAGTGGGCTGACAGGTGGGATAAAAGGCTGCAAATTATTTCAACAAGAGAAAGTAAGAGAAGGAGAAGGAGTAGGCCAACAGACAAGGATTGATGAGCAGGGAGTGGAAGTCCCTATAATAAATTAAATAAAACTGAAAGTGTAGTTTTTTTTTCTGAGTGCGTGCTATATTGTAATTCAGAGATTCTTCTTTAGGGATCAAACATGGAACATTTTAAAGCTTCTTCAGACGTCCAATAATCTATCAGCTACAGATATTATTGGAGATTTGAACCAATACTTGTTGGGGAGGGGGGGGGGGGAGGTCGAGACGCAGTCAACTTAGCTAACCAGGCAGCCAATATTTACTTGATCGCAACAAATCATCAATAATGTTTATAAAAACCAACTTCAGTCCACCGATATGCTCAAAAACAACAACATATTTGCATATTTGGAACTTTTCACACATCAACATGAAGAGAAGAAAATCAAGTCTCCCATTTAGAGCTGTGGGTTGTTTGATTTAAAACAAGAAAATTAGCAACCATACCGAACCTCCAGTTGTCCGAGTATTATTGTTCCATATAAGAAATATTCTGACATAATCGTCCTCCATGTTTGTTCATAGATACCCGAATGAATGAAAAAAATATATATATATATCCAAATGCTAATATAGAAAGCGGATCTTTAATGCTAAGGTACATCGCTTTGTTTTGTATATCTTCTACAAGATCTTTGAAAAACGGCTTTTTCACTACGCTTCGCATCACTGGGCCATTTAAAATGTTTTAATTTTTACATCCCATACTGTTATCTTTAAAATACTTGAAACCATCAGATTTTTATTTAAAAGCTTGATGAATTTTTTTTGCCAAACCGAGTTTAATATAGTAGCAAAAAAGAACTTTTCAGATACCATAAAGTGGAGGATGTGAAATGCTTCTCTTCCCTGGCATAAGCCCTGTTGAGATGGTTAATGTTCTTTTTTTTTTTCTAATTTTTTTCATAACGAAACAATATGCCATGAAAGTTTGTTACATGTCCATTAAAAGTGCTATCATCTGAGGCCATTGAAAATGTTCCGCGTGTTCGTGTGTGTGAATCTTCAAACTAAGTTTGGATACCTCTATTTGCAAATGTCATTCATCAGAATTATGTTAGAATTATATCTACTCCTTGGAGTTGCCATTCACCCCCCAAAAAATAAAGAAGCTACATTTCTCAAACCTCATCGCGACGATGTAATCTTCCTACCTTTTCTTGGCGATTTCAACCTTGCAGACCCTAAGATTTTAGCATGTATTTTGGTAAAATTCAGATCTTTTACCAAATTATTCCCTGCTTGGGAGGACCAGCAATAATAATTCAAAAACAGTATAAGGAGAAAGTAACAACAAAATGATCCCAAGATTGGAAAAATAAAGCACTGCATGGTTAGTATTTGGAGGAGAAAAAGGAAAAGTTGACAGTCGCTTACTTAACTCGGCAATGTCTTCAAAGATGTGAGCATTATCAAATAAAAAAACAAAACAAAAACAGACAGATGGTCTGCTTGCTGTTCAAGAACAAGATTACAAACCTATGTAATGAAGGTGAACATTGAAAAGATCAGCAATGTCAGCAAATTTCAACTATGCAGAGAAAAAGAAGAAAAATCAGTGGATCATTTGATTAGTTATCGTAGGAAAATTGCTCAGATAGACCATACAGAAATACATGTCGGGCTGCAAAATCTATATATTGGAACTTGTGTAGGAAAGTTTCGCAATTTGCAAAACTCCTTGAGAAAATAAAACTGAAAAGTTATTTAAGATGAAAATGAGAAGATATTATGGGACTTTAAAATTCAGACATCAAGAACACAATATGCCAGACATCACTATGGTTGAACAATAACATACATGATTCATTGATCTGGCAATACTGGGGGGGGGGGTCTAATAGGAGAAAAAGTGCATGGAAAATTGACCAAGTATACAGATTTCGAGATTGAAATTCAACGAATCTGGAACAAAAAAAGAGCAAAACACCAGTTTTAGTTGTCATATGGACGCTAAAAGCAGTGAAAAAAAAATGAAACACTTGGATCTCTTTTCTAGGATTTCCATTAGTGGTATATGATTTCATTAATTAGAAAATTGTAGATTCTGTTTGTGCTCTAACCAGGTTAAAGTGGAGGCACATGACTTCATCTAAGGATGAAAAAATATGTAGCGTCAAGGACCACTTGCAACCGTTCACGACGAGCACAGATTAAATTCTGTTATTTTTAGTTCTTGTGATATTTTGGACTATTTCAATCTGATGCCATTGTCACTTCAGTAGTCCTAAATGGCACCTCTTTTTGCACGTGTTTCCAGTTGGTGTTTTCATGAAGTTTTCGTGATTTTTTTTTTCCTATTGAAGTTTGTAAAAATTCTGTTGATGCTTGACAGAGAGAATGAAGCTTTGAAAACTATTCTTCGCTGAATTCCGATGTCATTTTTGTTGTTTTTATGTTCTAAAGGTGCTTTTACTCGTTCCATGAAGGAGTTGATGGTATAAAGATATTTAGATCTTTTAGCTTCCTATATTATTTCTCTCAGTGACTGAAAATATACGACCGATCTGTCTCCAGGCAATCGAAAAGTTTTGCCTAGGAAAAATACATACCCAGATAGTCAAATTCGCGAAACCGCTGATAGAATCCTCGGTAGTTAACTACCATTAAATTGTTCATCAAATTCGAAACTCATTTCTTCTCCATAGAAGAAATAAGTGATCACTGACATATATTATTTTCCTCCTACACAATCGTTTCTTTCTGTTTCCCAGTGTTCCACTTGGAAACGGTTTAAGGAAATTTTGGAAAAGGATCATTAGAATTTTATTATTATTATGTGACACCTCCAAGAACCCATTGCGAAATGCTACTCTACTCCACTATACACATCTCGCCGTCTCCCCTACTACTTACTTCTCTAACTACGCACAATGACACTACTGCCGTCAATGCCATCTGCTTCCCACCACCAATAGTATTTTTTCTGCAAATTGTGCATGTGCTCATTTGACTGTACGCAGGATGAAAAACCCTTTTACCTCCGTATAAGATCGGCTAACTCACTTTCAATTGAGAGAGCCCATATAAAGATTCTTCTCGTCGTGATTCTTTTCCATTTGGATCTACGCATTCTAAAGGAAATATTTCAATTTTCATCGTGAATACCGGACTACCCACCATCTAATGAGTAACTGCGTGATCTTGTAGGTGCAAGTGAAGAGTAACCATTCTCTTGTTATATCCTTCAGGACGAACTGGCATCGCCCACCAGCAATGAGTGTGAAGGATAATGTGCTGTGCTACTGTATCTTTTAGGACTGCAACTGTACCACTTATCTAATGCTGTCTTCTGACCTTAAACCCAAGATTTTAACTCGTGGGGAGATAGATTTCGTCTTATCCTTAGTCTGCGTTGAAAATAAGAGGGAAAAGAAAGAAAAGACGCTATAAGTATCCTGTGAAAGTATCCACTTGCATATTCCAAAAAGACGTAGTAGAAGCCAATGCTCAAGGTCATGGCACATGACCTTGAGCCAATGTCATATTTTTTTAAATAAAAATAATAATAATCACTTGCCTGAATAAATCAAATCAACGTTAGCAAAGAGGTCAGAAGAACCAGTGAGGTAATCGTTATCCCCTTCCCTCAGTTCCCAATCTTATTAAGAAATCGCGGTGTAGAACTGTTGCAAACTGTTTCATTAATGACAAAAACACTAAACCTATATGTATTGGTTTCTTGTTTATTTATTTTTTTACTTTATAATATACTATAAATACAAATTGCTAACAAATTTCACTAACAACTGGATGTTGTTAGTGAAAAATCTAAGTTATGTGGTTCATTAAAAAATCAAATAAAAAATAAATATCATTCTTCAACTCTGTATTTGTCAGTTGGCCTCGCTAAACCACAAGACTGAGGAGTTCATGGGAATATAGGTGGCTTTTTTTCATAATTTAATAAATGTATAAACCATATAAATATACAAATACAGTGATCTGTGTGTTATCCGAATTGCTTGTCACACGATTCTGATTTTTTCAAAACTGCCAGCACACCATTTATTATAGCAGGAGATATAATAAAGAAACAGATAGGTATAACTTGTAGTCGCTTAATCAATTCAAAGGGAGAGAAATCAGCAGCGCCTGGGTTCAAAACCAGTTATTTCCTTCACAGCATATTACACTTCAGAATACTGCAACTAGCAACAAGGATGATACTCCATATAAATATAAATATAAATATATATATGTATATATATATATATATATATATATCATTCGTTAACTCTGTATTTGTCAGTAGGCCTAGCTAAAACACAAAACTGAGGAGTTTATGGGAATATAGGTGGCTTTTTTTTATAATTTAATAAATGTATAAACCATATAAATATACAAATACAGTGATCTGTGTGTTATCCAAATTGCTCGTCACACGATTCTGATTTTTTCAAAACGGCCAGCACACCATTTATTATAGCAGGAGATATAATAAAGAAACAGATAATTTTTTTTTTTTTTTCATGATAGCGGCTCGCGTGTTAGTGTTTCGTGTATTATTGATGTTGAATTGTGAATTTGATTGATATGCTTTTTGGCGATTTATGCTTATTCATTAGTAATAGTAGTTAATTGCTTGCTACCATAAACATACACTTTATTTTTCCATAGTGGTTTATCCAGGTAAGTCAATTGAAATTACAAGGGCGATATGCTAGGCCTATTGCCGCTAGTATCGCCATTGTTTCTTATCTTGTAATCATAAGCAACTGTCTATTTGCTATCGTGACAAGGGCAAGGCATGTCCTACCCCACAGAACAGACTTTAGGGCCAATCATGGAGGCACCATATGAAGAACTAAATTTCAAAGAACTTCTGGCTATCTTCAAGCATGTAGGCAATCTACTGCACACTAAATGGCCAGGTAAAGTCATAATTCATCAAATAGAAGAGGTTGATTCAGATGACCCTCAACTCTCTGAATTTCTTCCCAGTATTCATCAATATTCATCAGTATTCATCACCAGCGTAATAGAAACAACTGCTGATGACAATTCCATTCCAGATCACACCGATTATCAAGAGGTTCGCACTCGCAAAAACGCAAAACTGCAGCCTCTGAACCACCCAAAGCGGATCGAATGGAAAACGGTCCTGACCTGGACTCTCCTGCCTCCCCAAGGGAAAAGATACCTCCGATTATTCTGCGAGAAAAGAAAAAATGGATGTCCCTAAGGACTACGATGTCCAATTTAAAGATTTCATACAGTCAAGCAAAGAATGTCACAGAAGGTATTAAAATACAGCCCTGCTCAGTGATGGGTTATCGAAGGTTGACTGGTGAATTGGATGCCAAAGGTATACAGTATCACACCTTTTTTCACTAGGATCAGAAAGAAACTTCAAGGTAGTAATCAGAGGTGTCTCGGAAGACGTATCCATAGAAGTGATTGCGGATCTACACCACCAAGACCTACCACTCGTTAAGGTCAGTAGAATGACCAAAAAAGACAAGGCCCCAATGCCACTGGTTCTAATTGAGATCAGTCAAGCTTATAAGCACATATATGATCTGACATCCATCTGTGGACTAAAAAATGCTATAGAACCACTAAGAAAAAGAGCTTCAACAGGGCAGTGCCACAGATGTCAAAGATTTGGCCATACCCAGAAGATGTGCAGGGCTGAATTCAGATGTCTAAAATGTGGGGTCTCCCACCCAACAAATACATGCACTAAACCAAAATCTACCCCGGCTAAATGTGCCAATTGTGGCGGTCCTCACACTGTCAATTACAAAGGATGCGCTCACAATCCAAGAAATAGAAAATCAGAAGCAGAAACATTTTCTTCCTCACTCAGCACACCTATGTCAGAAACTACTTCACAGTTTCCTGAAGTTCAATATAAAAGGTCAGACGCCCTTCAGACGAAGCCAGAGGTTCCCAAAAGAGTAACTCCGCAACAACAATCTATTACATATGCGGATGTAACTCGTCCTAAACAGTCATCCCGTGAACAGACAACACCACACACAAATCTGACAACTATCATTATCTCTTCTCTCGCAAATATGCTGTTGGATTTTAGCAGATCCAACTCTTCACAAAGTTCTACTAACAGATTTCTAAAGGACACGTAAGCCATTATTTCAGCGCTCACTAATGAACAGTAATAAATTAAAACCAGAATCTCTAGAGATCATTGCGTGGAACGCAAACGGCCTGAGGAGTAAGATTTTAGAACTTCAAAATTTCGTCCAAAGACATCAGCCAGATGTCCTTTTACTAAATGAGACGCAACTAAGACCTTCAGACAACCCCAAAATTTGTGGATACCTACTGTACAGAGCTGATAGACTATCCCACAGAGGAGGAGGAGGCACGGCAATTTTCATTAAAAATTTCATCTCTCATCACTCCATAAACATCCCTCCTACCACCAACCTCGAGGTCACCGGCATTGAGATTCTCACGAGTTCTGTCGGCAAATTAAAAATCTTCGCAGCATATCATCCTCCACAAAAATCATTACTGGTCTCGGATTTGAACGCCTTATTCGATACCGGAGAGCCTATCATTGTGGCAGGTGATTTAAATGCCAAGCATTCAACCTGGAATAGCCGTTCCACCAACAAAAATGGACAGATACTACAAAACTATGCTGGTTTCAACAACCTTCATGTAATAGGTCCTGCTGACCCCACCCATCACAACACTTATGGTCGGGCTGATGTGTTGGACATAGCCATATTGCAGCACATCAGACTCCAATACAATTTAATGACGATTAACGATCTGTCATCAGACCATAACCCAATATGGTTAAAATTGGGAAACCTTGAAAAATTATCTACCCCCAAACTCACTCATTCATTCCTTGGGAAAGGCTATCCAAGGTACTTCTAAAATATATTGGTCCTGTTCCCATCATTAAATCAAAAGAGGAAATTGAAACAGCTTTTAAAAATCTAACAGAACAGATTAAAGCAACCTGTGCAGCAGTTACTATCCCTGCAACTACTCGCAAGTCCAACCACTTGGCAGAATATATTATGAATCTGATTAGAGAAACGAATAAGGCAAGAAAAAGATACCACAACACCAGGGCGCCGCAAGACAAACGGATCTTGAACAGGTTCAACTCTGCAGTGAGAGATGCCCTCGCAGCCCATAGAACTCAACTCTGGGAAGAAAAACTGACCTCCCTCTCTGGTGATAACCACTCCATATGGAATCTCATCCGAAAGATTAAAAACAGAAATAAACCTCTTCCCCCCTCCAAACAGATTCAGGTCTCATCAGCATCAGTGTGGATGAGACCTGAATCTGAGAACTGGCAAATCATCTTGACATTGTTTGTCAAGATGATTTGCCAAACAATGTAAACCTGTATACGATCACCTCGATTTTAACCATAATCTACAAGATCCACCGTAACGTCAGATATTCACTCAATTCTGCTCTCACATATTCCACTCAAATTGCACCCACCTCACCTGCTGAAATATATGCTATTATTAAGAAGTTCAAGAACAAAAAGGCTCCTGGACCCGATGGTATCTCTAACAAAGTAATAAAGCTTCTACCACGTAGAGCTATTGTCCATCTGACAAATATAATTAACTCCATCCTTGACTACAAACATTTCCCTTCCTACTGGAAACTGGCGGACATAATACCGATCCATAAACCTGGAAAAGATCCCAGATAGCCTCAAAATTACAGACCAATCAGCCTCATCTCAAATCGCGGCAAAATTGCCGAGAAGGTAATTCTTACCAGACTCCAAGATTCAGTACTCCGATTAAATATCCTGCCTGAGGAGCAGTTTGGCTTCCGACAATCGCATAGCACCACGCAACAAATACAAGATTAGTGGAACATCATCACGGGTTTTAACTGGCTTCAATGCACTGGGGCTGTTTTTCTTGACATAGACAGTGCATTTGACAAGGTTTGGCATTATGGTTTGCTATACAAACTGATATCATCTGGTGTACCAATCGGAATCATTCATCTTATAAAGGCATACCTCTACGATAGGCGCATGCAAGTCAGGATGTGTGGGGTAGTCTCGACACAAAAACGCATCTTGGCTGGAGTTCCACAAGGATCCTTACTAGTACCAATCCTATTCTCTTTATACTTGTATGATATACCACACAACCAATTATCTTCAATTAAAGCCCTATACGCTGACGATACAGCGATATTAGCCAGATCTTTAAAGCCTCACCTAGCCATCAAGAAACTGCAAGAAAACTTACTGCTAATCGAACAACATTTCTCCAAATGGCGATTCCAAGTGAATCCCCTGAAGAGCGCGTAGCTGTCCTATTCTTTAAAAGATAAGTGCTTCCTAAAGAAGATATTCTCCTTTTCAACACTAAAATTCCGTGGAAAACTGAGATCAAATATCTTGGTGTGTAATACTGGACAGAAAACTGACTTTCAGCTCCTATATCAAGACTCTCTGTGCAAACACATCAAAATCCATAGCCCAGCTCTACCCGCTAATTAACAGAAACAGTAAACTGAGCACCAGAATCAAACTTCTCATATACAAACGGATGGTTCGTCCAATACTCACCTATGCTTCACCAGCCTGGAGTCATACTTCAAATTCTAATATTCTCAAATTACAACGTATCCAGAATAAATGTATTAGAATGATCCTGGGTGCCCCATCGTTCATGCGAACTGTTCAGCTACATCGGGACACAAATGTTCCCTACATTTACACTTTCATGCAGACTATAGCAATCAAATTCTCCTCAATTTGATTGCTATAGTCTGTAAAAGCATCTGTGCACCCTAACAAACTGGTCCAACTGGCTGCAGATTATGATGCAATGGATTATTTCAAACATAAAAGACCTAAATCCATCCTAAATTTCAACATTGAGGACTAATCTCCTAGCCCACTCAGGGCGAGCAATTAGCTCATAAACTTTCTCCACCCACAGTTTCTCTCAAGATAGCCGGGAATATGAAAAGCTTTTGCTTCACCCCTTATGTCAGTAAAGTTGATAGTATAACTTGTAGTCGCTTAATCAATTCAAAGGGAGAGAAATCAGCAGTGCCTGGGTCCAAAAGCAGTTATTTCCTTCACAGCATATTACACTTCAGAATACTGCAACTAGCAACAAGGATGATACTCCATTATATATATATATATATATATATATATATATATCATTCTTTAACTCTGTATTTGTCAGTTGGCCAGCTAAAACACAAGAGTGAAGAGTTCATCAGTTCATGGGAATATAGGTGGCTTTTTTCATAATTTAATAAATGTATAAACCATACCATATAAATATACAAATACAGTGATCTGTGTGTTATCCAAATTGCTCGTCACGCGATTCTGGTTTTTTCAAAACTGCCAGCACACCATTTATTATAGCAGGAGATATAATAAAGAAACAGATAGGTATAACTTGTAGCCGCTTAATCAATTCAAAGGGAGAGAAATCAGCAGCTCCTGGGTCCAAAACCAGTTATTTCCTTCACAGCATATTACACTTCAGAATACTGCAACTAGCAACAAGGATGATACTCCATAAGATACCAAGCTATTTTAAACCTGGTTTTACTCCAATTCCCAAGTAAGCAAACAGACAAACAAGTCAAGTTTGGCACCTGCAAGTGTTGCAAATCTAGCTGACCCTGCACGTAGTGCAAGACCAAGATAACTCATGGTAAAAGTAGAATAAGCTCTGATCACTAATCTTAATATTTACCCTTAATGCAAAACACATCTCCTGGAGGAGATGTATGAGGCTTTGCATTAAAGGTAAGGGGCCACTACCCAGACCGGTTTCGACCTTTATTGAGGTCTCATCTGTGGGAGCAAGGGGCTGGAAATACGAAGTTTTTGTAATACAGAGCTTATAAGTATTTAACCAGAACAAGTTACCATAAGGTGTTTTAACCTTATTAAATAAAAATCTCAGGAGGATATATAAATGTAGAAAGTATTTTACCTTGGGTATAATAAATGTTAAAGATACCATTAAACCTGGCTTTGGAGTAAAACCAGGTTTAAAACAGCTTGGTATCTTTAACATTTATTATACCCAAGGTAAAATACTTTCTCTCTCTCTCTGTGTGTATATATATATATATATATATTGTTGAAATTAGGATTTACTCGGGATGTATACATTTATAAAAATAAATTTAACTGACTAGAACCCGAGAAAGTATAACAAAAACCTTTAATACATCACAACTAGTTTCATCGGTGATCCGACTTCTTCAGGTGAGAAATAAAAACATAAGACATAAAATAACACAATAAAATAATTATTCTGCTTTTTATTAAGCTGTAAAGTTCATTTTTTACCGTGTTATTTTATGTCTTATGTTTTTATTTCTCACCTGAAGAAGTCGGATCACCGATGAAACTAGTTGTGATGTATTAAAGGTTTTTGTTATACTTTCTCGGGTTCTAGTCAGTTAAATTTATTTTTATAAATATATATATATATATATATATATATATATACACAGATATATTATGGGTAGTAACCCCACCCATAATGTATTGCAGTATACATCTTTTAGTGAGATGAGATGTGCTTTACATTATGGGAAAATACTAAGAATAGTGATCAGAGCGTTAACCACCTTTACAATGAGTTGCCCTGGTGTTGTACCATCTTTAGACTTGAACTATGTTTTAGGCACAAACTTATTTGTTTGCTTACTTGAGATTAGGAGTTAAATAACCAAGCTCTTATAAAATTACTTGGTAACCCTAATATATATACAGTATATATATATATTAGGGTTACCAAGTTGTTTATATTTTCCCATAATGTAAAGCACATCTCATCTCACTAAAAGATGTATACTGCAATACATTATGGGTGGGGTTACTACCCAGAACGGTTTCAACCTTTTTTTTGAGATCTCCTCAGTGAGTAGCTAGACCCTAAATATATATATATATATATATATATATACAGTGTATATATATATATATATATATATATATACCGTATACCGAAATTGACAATTGACAATTGACATTTATGTCTTTAGGGGTGAAGCAAGATGCTTTTCATATTCCCCGCTATCTGTTGTGGTTGCAGTGAAGGTAAAATTTATGAGCAGAATGCTCGCCCTGATTGGGCATGGAGATTATGCATCACTAAAAGAGGCCAATATAGCTTTTGGTCTTCTATATTTGAATATGTCCGTTGGATCGTATGCTGTAGCTTGTTGAACCAAATCGTTGGGAGTGTGGACGTCTTTAGGAAAAACTTGGTGGCTAAGGATCGTAGAAAAGAGAAAATATAGGGAATATTTGTGTCTCTGTGGAGTTGAATGTTTCTAACATACCACGGGGCGTTCAAAATCATTCTCGGGCACTTGTTCTGCACTCGCTGTATTTTGATGATGTTAGCATTAGAGGTATGGCTCCAGGCCGAAGAGGCATAGGTGATTATAGGACGAATTGTCATCTGGTATAGTTGTAATTTGATTCTGTTGCTGAGCTTGCTATTTCTATTAATTAGCGGATAGATCTGTGCTATGGCTTTAGATGCCTTTGGGCATGCAGACTTGGTGTGCTGATTGAAAGATAGCTATTTGTCGAGAATTACACCCAGGTAATTTATTTCTGACTGCCAGGGAATTTTAGTATTGAATAGTAACAAATCTCCTACATACCGAAATTATAGTCATACAGAGTCTTATCAACTTTACCTATACAAGTTGCTGCAAGGCGTTTTTATTTTTAATAAGAATCTCTGGAGGAGATAAAGATGTAATAAATTTTTTAACTTGGGGATACTAAATATTAGGGTTACCACGTAATTTTATAAGCTTGTTATTTAATTCCTAATCCCAAGTACGCAAACAATTAAGTTTGCGCCTAAAACATAGTTCAAGTCTAAAGAAGGTACAACGCCAGGGCAACTCATTGTAAAGGTGGTTAAAGCTCTGATCACTATTCTTAGTATTTTCCCATAATGTAAAGCACATCCCACTAAAAGATGTATACTGCAATGCATTATGGGTGGGGTCACTACCCAGACCGGTTTCAACCTTTTTTGAATGTAAAAGTGAAACGGACTCTAAAAATAAGACGATCCCGAAAGATCGCCCAACTTTGCGTTGTTCCACTCAATGACAGGCTCACCCCATCACCGAGAAGAACTTCTCAGTGTTGGCTGTACCCAGTGGCAGGCCCACCCCACCACCAAGCAGAGCCATAATCTCAACGGTGGCCCCACTCAGAGACAGGCAAAAACCTATCCCCAAGCAGAGCCTCATGGAGCCCCCACCGGTTTCAACGTTTTTTGAGGTCTCATTAGTGAGTAGCTAGACCCTAAATATACCAAGGTTCTTAAAAGAACTGGCAGATGGACTGAGTCCTTGACTCTTTATCCCGTCATCTGAATGAAGAAAATCTGCATGAATGGGGTGTTGTTGGGCTAAAAGCTCTAGTCATGGCTGGGTAACAGGCAACAGCCGAGCCTCAGTTGAAGCTTCATTGGCTACAGCATTTGCCATTCGTTACCCTGTAAACCTTATTTAAGATTTACAGGGTAACGAATTCGTTACCCTGTAAATCTTAAAAAGATTCGTTACCTTATTTAAGAGGTTATTTAACTCCAGGTTAAATAACCTCTATGTTTCAGGTGCAAACTTAATTGTTTGCTTACTTGGGATTAGGAGTTAAATAACCAAGCTTATAAAATAACTTGGTAACCCTAATATATAGTATCCCCAAGTTAAAAAATTTATTACATCTACATCTCCTCCAGAGATTCTTATTAAAAATAAAAACACCTTGCAGCAACTTGTATAGGTAAAGTTGATAGGGCTCTGTATTACTATATAGGTAAAGTTGGATGAAGAATCAAATACCCTTGGAGGGTAATGGATGGCAATGCTGTAGTCAATGAGGTTCTAACTGAGGCACGGCTATTGCTGTTACCCTCCTGCCATGATCTGAGCTTCAATTGCTCAATAACACCTTATCCATACACTGTCCTCTACAGATAACGGGGAAGATGAAAAGCATTCTTGCTTCGCCCCTTTAAGCCAGTCCTTATAAGGACTAAAAATAGGTAAAGTTGATAGGGCTCTGTATTACTATAACTTAGGTTTTTCACCAAAAAGCAACTCATACCTCCTATCCAAACCAAGAAAGGGACAGTTCATAAAGATGAAGAGAAAGCCGAAGCACTAGTAGATAACCTAGAATCTCAGTGCAACCCATCGTATACTAATTTAAATATCAACCTTATGTACAAGATTCATCGTCATGTTAGGTCAACCTTAAGACAGAACATTGTCAACTCAGAACATATCACTCCTACAAATCCAACAGAAATGATAAATATCATCTCCCATCTAAACAATAGAAAAGCTCCAGGACCGGATGGCATAACTAACAGAATAGTAAAACTACTTCCAAGAAAGGCCATAGTCCATCTCGTCAACATTACAAATGCTATCTTTAGATTCCAGCATTTCCCTTCTACATGGAAAACAGCCACAATCATACCACTGAAGAAGCCAGGAAAAAATGCTCACCTTCCTGAAAGCTACAGACCCATAAGCCTATTATCCAGCCTCGGAAAGGTAACAGAGAAAGTGATCCTCTCAAGATTCCAAGCAGAAACAGATAAGTTAGGAATTTTGCCAAACGAACAGTTCGGCTTCCGTAGGGCCCATAGTACAGCCCAACAAGTGCACCGGCTGGTAGAAATCATTATTAAAGGTTTCAACTGGAAACTCAATACAGCTGCCATCTTCATCGACGCAGAGAAGGCGTTTGATAAAGTATGGCATCAAGGTCTTCTCTACAAACTGATAAAATTTAATCTCCCAGTCAGACTAATAAAGGTAATACATTCTTATCTGAAAGACAGATACTTGCAGGTCAGGGTAGGCGAAACGGTTTCGACCAGACGCAGGATCTCGGCAGGCGTACCTCAAGGATCTCTTCTGGCACCTCTACTGTTTTCAATCTATGTAGCAGACATCCCTCTGAACCCAAGAACAACCTTCACTGCATTATATGCTGATGATACTGCACTGATGTCATGTTCACTGAGCCCAAAACTGGCAACTAAAAGACTACAAAATAGCATACACACTTTAGAAAAGTGGATGGCAGACTGGAGGATCCAAGTTAACCCCCAGAAAAGCTCAGCCATACTGTTTACTAGAAAGAAAATCCATACCATGGAAGATATTTATTTATTGGGAGTAAAGATTCCATGGCAGACTGAAGTTAAATATCTTGGAGTGATTCTTGATAGTAAACGCCTATTCAGCAAACATATTAATTACATTTCCTCAAAGACATCCAACGTCTTAGCACAGCTCTACCCTATGATCAACAGACAAAGTAAACTGGACATGCAAACAAAATTAACAATTTACAAGATGGTAATTAGACCGGTTATCACTTACTCATCCCCAGCTTGGAGCCACACCGCAAATTCTAACATTCTAAAACTTCAGAGATTACAGAATAAGTGCCTGAGGATGATTCTGGATGCCCCCTGGTTCATAAGAAACACCCAGATCCATAGAGAAGTTAATATCCCTTATATCTCTTCCTTTCTCATAAATCTAGCTGAGAAGTTCTTTACCAAGACAAGTAACCATCCAAACCTGTTAATCAAGGAAGCCTCGGAATATAATGAAGAGGAAATCTACAAATTTAAAAGACCAAAATCTATTCTAAGTTCAGCTGAACGCAACTAACTTCACTGCCCTCAATGGGCGAGCATATAGCTCACAAACACTCCATTCAAAGTTCTTCCATTACAAGACAAAGGGGAATATGAAAAGCAATTTTGCTTCACCCATCTAGCCAGAAATGTTATTGTTATTGTTAACTTAGGTTTTTGGAGAGTACGGTGACTGGAAGTTTACGTTTATACGATTATGGATTTTCTTCTCGGTAGAAAGTGTTATTCTAATATGAGAAACTTTGGTTTTGTAGTTAGCAGCTAGATTAACTAGCAGAGACGTGATTAAAGTTATTAATTTACGGATCATACACTATTTAAGAACAGCAGCAAAGGTAAGTGGACTGTAATTGCAACGAGGGCGATTCGTTAGCATATCTATTTCAGATCCATATACTTGCAGGATTTACTTGCGTTTATACGCAAATCGTTAATGTGTTAGATTTGGACGCCCTCACAGATTCTCTGGATGAAGAGCCAGCGCTTATTCTTGTAAATAAACTTCAAAAGAAGTTTAAGCTCAAATGGCCATAAAACATGATAGATCCTGACATCATTATAGACTCTCTAAATAAAGGACTGGCTTTCAGCTTCATAAAGAAACTCCTTAAGAAGTTCGAGCTTGAATGGCCTGGCTTCCTAAATTTTTACTCTTTACCCGAGACTGATGAAGATCAAAATGAAGACGCTCCTCAAATGGATGAAAAATTAAATCTAGTAATCTCTGCTCTACTCATTCAGATCAAGGAGAGAGGCATGCGCGCAAAAACACGCAAAACTCTCGCCTCGGAGTCAGCAAACGAAAATGGCATGGATGAAGATGCCCCCAACACAGATTCCTCTGCCTCCACCAATGAAAAGGTGCCTTCAGTCATTCTCAGGGAAAAGCAGAGATAGACAGCCTTAAGAAGCACCATGGCCAACCTGCAGATAAATTACTCCACTGCCAAGAACACAGAGGAGGGCATCAAAATTCAGCCCACTACAGTGATTGACTACAGAAATTTAACAAAGGAGTTGGTTGTAAGAGGTATACAATACCATACCTTCACACTTACATCGGAAAAAAAATTTAAATTGGTACTCCGAGGAGTATCTGAAGACATTGAAACAGCTGCTGACCTCAACATGCAAGATCTTCCTCCCATAAAGGTCAGCAGAATGTACAGATCAAACAAGACCCCCTATGCCTCTGGTATTGGTGGAAATACACAATATCTATAAAGATATTTATAACTTGAAGAGAATCTGTGGGCTTAAGGTCTCACCGGAGCCACTTAGGAAGAGGGCCTCTTCTGGGCAGTGCCATAGATGCCAAAAATTTGGTCATGCCCAGAAGTTGTGCAAAGCTCAATACAGATGTTTAAAATGTGGTGACACCCACCCCACACATACCTGTTCCAAGCCAAAAACCACCCTGGCTAAGTGCGCTAATTGTGGTGGCCCCCACCCTGCAAATTACAGAGGGTGCATTTGCCACCCAAAAAAACAGGCAAACTGAGTTAATCAGTCAATCTACCTCACTATCAGAAACGAGAGCCCCAGAAGCTCAAGTTCATCAGGCGCCTATTAGTTTGAACAAGATGACAGGTGTTCACCCACCATCAACTGAGCCTCCAAGAAAATAAATCTTCAACACCAAACAAGAACGTATGCTGACGTGGCCTGCCCCCAAAAAGCAATCCATGACTAGAATATGCCAAATCCACATTCAAATATAACAGCCATCATCACCTCTTCTCTTGTAAATATGTTATATGTTACAGGATTTCAGTAATGCAAATCCATCGCTAAGCACTACAAAACGTTTCTTGCAGCAAACACAGTTCATTTTATCTGCACTCTCCAATGCATAGGAAACAATTTACCCCAGATTCTCTAATGATTATTGCATGGAATGCCAACGGCCTTAAAAATAAAGTACTAGAAGTGCAGGAATTCAATGACAGATATAATCAGGATATATTATTAATTAATGAGATTAACCTGAGACCTGCTGACAATCCTAAATTCAAAGGATATCAACTCTACAGGAATGATAGGCTGGATTACAGAGGTGGTGGCACAGCCATCCTTATCAAAAATCACATCAACCATCATGCTGTAGCCATTCCTACAACCACTAATCTCGAAGTCACAGGTATCAATGTCATCACAAACTCTGTCGGAAACATAAAAAACTATGCTGCTTATAACCCACCATCAAAAACATTGCTGACTATAGATCTGGATGCTATCCTCGGCGTTAAACTGCGATTATTGCCGGAGATTTTAACGCAAAACATCACGCCTGGAGTAGTAGGTCTGTAAATAGGAATGGCCGCATCCTCTTTAACTACACAAGCTCAAATTGCGCAACTGTGGCTGGCCCCTCAATGCCAATTCACCACAGTCCTACTTGCTCATCCGACGTCCTGGATATAGCTGTCCTTCAGAATGTCAACCTACAGTACACCCTGGAATCATTGAATGAATTATCATCAGACCACAATTCTAATCTGCTCCAACTGGGTTATCAGAGGGGACTTCCCCCTTCGCCTCACACCTTCATCCCTGGGAAAAACTATTCAAAATGCTTCCAAACTACATTGATCCCATCCTTCATATTAATTCCAAGGAAGAAATTGATTCTGCAGTCAATAAACTTACTGATCAAATCAACACAGCCATAGCATCTATCACCTCAAATTCAATTGCTTTCAAGCCTAAATGACTACCAGATGACATAATGAACTTAATCAGGGAAAAAAATAAAGCAAGAAAAGATACCGCAACACCAGAGCACCCCAAGACAAAAAATATCTCAACAAAATGAACAGTGCAGTGAGAGATGCACTTAAAGTCCACAGAAACAAACTATGGGAAGACTAATTAGCCTCCATATCACCTGGTGATCGAACCGTTTGGAAGTTGTTAAGAAACATCAAAAACAAAAACAAATCTCTTCCTCCTCTCAAATCTGACCTGAACATTGTTTACACAGATGCAGAAAAAGCCGAAACTATAGCTAAAAATTTAGAAAAACAGTGTAGCCCTTCATACAATAATCTAAATTTCAATCATATTTACAAAGTCAACCGCCACGTCAAACACGTGTTAAAGCTCACACCTACTTCCCCAGCCGAAATTTATGACATTATAAAGAACTTAAAGAATAAAAAAGCTCCAGGGCCTGACGGCATCTCCAACAAAGTTATTAAACTGCTACCCCGAAAGGCCATCGTATATCTTACAACAATAATAAATGCTACGTTCAGGTTTAAGTACTTCCCCTTTGCATGGAAGTTGGCAGACGTAGTTTCTATATACAAGCCTGGAAAGGATCCTCAGCAGCCTCAAAGTTATCGTCCCATAAGTCTGATTTCTAATTTGGGCAAAATAGCAGAAAAAGCTATCCTTTCCAGAATTCAACTTTCAGTAAAAAAATTAAACATCCTTCTTTCAGAACAGTTTGGTTTTCGCCAATTTCACAGTACCACCCAACAAATTCATAGACTAATAGAATTCATTATCACAAGTTACAATTGGTACCAATACACGGGAGCAGTTTTTCTCAACTTAGAAAAGGTGTTCAACAAATTATGGCACTTTGGACTACTATACAAGTTTATTTTAGCTGGCATTCCATTAGATCTAGTCCAAATTATAGTCATTTCTTAGTGACAGACTAAATGATATATTATCTACCCAGCGATGCATCTTGGCAGGAGTTCAAGGGTCCCTACTGGCACCGACACTTTTCACGATTTACATGGCGGACATTCCGCACAATCTAATGTCATCCATCATTACCCTATACGCAGACGACACAGCTATACTAGCCAGATCTATTAAACCGCACCTTGTCACCAAGAAACTGCAAGAAAACCTGCAGAGATTAGAGCACTGGTTCTCGGAATGGAGATTGCAAGTAAACCCTCAGAAGAGTATCGCCATGATCTTCACTAAAAACTCAATATCTCCCAAAGATGACATCTTTTTATTTAATACCACGATTCCCTGGAAAGCAGAAGCCAAATATCTGGGTGTACTGCTGGACAGAAAACTAACCTTCAGTTCACATATAAAAGCCTCATGTACAAAAGCATCAAGAGTCATTGCACAGCTTTACCCTCTATTGATAAGAGGGTAAAGCTGTGCAATGACTCTTTACCCTCTATTGATAAGAGGTATAGCAAGCTGGATACCAAAATAAAACTGCTCCTTTATCAGTTGATGATTCGACCTATTATTACTTATGCGTCCCCAGCCTGGAGCCACACCTCAAGTACAAATATCCTCAAACTACAGAGAGTGCAAAACAAATGTCTCCGCATGATCTTAAACGCACCATGGTATATCAGAAATGTCCAGCTCCACCGGGATACAAATATCCCCTACATCTACTCTTTCCTGCAGTCTTCAGCAGTAAAGTTCTTCTCAGCATCCTCTTCACATCCAAATGAATTAGTGCAACAAGCAGCAAATTATGATGAAACAGACTTCTCAAAATACAGGAGACCCAAGGCCATCCTACTTCCAAATGAAGATCTTTAAATCGCACCCACTCAGGCAGAGCACTTAGCTCATAAACTTTTCCTCACACAGCAATCCTTATCAGATAGCAGGAATTATAAAAGCATTTTGCTTCACCCTTATAGTCAGCAACGTCTTGCAACTTTGGTATTTAGGGTCTAGCTACTCAATGAGGAGACCTCAAAAAAGGTTGAAACCGGTCTGGGTAGTGACCCCACCCATAATGTATTGCAGTATACATCTTTTAGTGAGATGTGCTTTACATTATGGGAAAATACTAAGAATAGTGATCAGAGCAACCACCTTTACAATGAGTTGCCCCCTGGTGTTGTACCTTCTTTAGACTTGAACTATGCTTCAGGCGCAAACTTAATTGTTTGCTTACTTGGGATTAGGAGTTAAATAACCAAGCTTATAAAATTACTTGGCATCGAAATAACGAAATTCATATATTGGACACACGATGGCGCCACTTTAGCACATGATAAATACATCACAGAAAAATAGTCATTTCGAGTGCCTCTCATATGCGAAAATTTTAAGTATCCGAAGACGCTGTTTCGATAGCTATTCTGATAACACAGAAATCACTGTTATATATTTATGTCTAAAGTTCACCTCTGAATGCTGCTTAATTTTTGATTCTGTCTAAAAATTTTTGTACCTGTATTTTTAAAATGAAACTCATTTTTATCCTGCTCAACTGAATGGCAATCACTTCATATTTGAAAAACCCTGTGTTCTGAACTATCATGAAAATATCACTATCAACAATGACATAGCCAGTGAGACTTTTGTGTCTTCTTTCCAAGTGAATTTTGGACACCTTTATTGTTGCAACATGGTATTAGTAATGGCTAGCCCATGTCCTGATCAGAAATCCTGCAGGTTCTTACCTTTATTGTTATTATTATTATGTGACACCTCCAGGGAGTCCCAAGACTCCCTGGAGGTGTCACATAAGTTAGCTTTACTATTTATCTCCAAATTTTCTCAGGACATTTCTGAGTCTAGTATTCATTTTCTCTGATGTTTCAATTTCAACAAGAACCAGCTTTTCCTTCTGTCATATGCCTTCACTAACAACTGAAAAAATACTTCCATTTCTTCTTTACAAGAACCTTGTGTGGACTGAAGACACCAAATAAGTCTTATTGTCCACTTCCTTATTTTGAAGTTTGCCCACATCACTCTACATGATACAGCTTGACATTCAAGAAAACTAACTCTACTGAATATATAGTTACTCCATCATTTCCTCCTTGATCACTTGCCCAAATATAACATCTTGTATGTTAATTAGCAGAACCTCATCTGTTTTAGTCTTCTATGTCTCTGTAACACCAAATTATGTCAACATAGTACTTTTCTCTAATTCTTCTGCCAGTTCCAAAGTATTTATTTTCTGTAGATAATTCTTACATTGATTTTATCTTTAAATCCGCTTTTCTAATTCTGAGTTTGTACAACTGTTTTGTCTACACAGGATGTGTAGACAAAACAGTTGTACAAACTTCAACACATAAAAGGAAAAAAAAAACTACCAGAAATGTAGTCTTCATATATAGATTGAGTTCTTCACAGGATGAATGTGACAATAAATATATATATGACTGGTTAATATTTCACAAGATTTTAGACTAGTATCTTCAAGCAATGAAACAATTCAAATTGTAATTGGAGAAAAGACCTAAAGTCATCCTAACATTAGATCAACAGAAGTTTTTACAGTTACTTAAATAAAGAGCCAAAAGGATTCACTTTTGCGATGTAACATTATTTAAATTAAGAGGATATTAAATCCCACATTATTTCAAAGCCGAATAAGAAACTAAAAGATAGGAATCAAAGAGTTTCATGCGAATATAGCAAACTATAAAAGTTTTGGCAGACTGTAGTGTAAGCTAAAGCACATAGTTCAACACTAGGGCAACTCGTTGCAAAGGTGGGTAAAGTTCTGATCACCATGCTTAGTATTACCCATAATGTAAAACACATCTCCTAGGAGATGTTTGATGTTATACATTATGGTGGAAGGTCACTATCCAGACCGGTTTCGACCTTTATTGAGGTCTCATCAGTGAGTAGGTAGACCAGGTAATACTGAGGTTATAGCGAAGAGAACTTTATACTTTGCTATACGAGTTGTCAAAAAGGTGCACCCATTATAGTTTACTATATTTGGCATGAAACTCTTTGATTCCTATCTTTGAGTTTCTTATTTGGCTTTGAAATAATGTGGGATTTAATATCCCCTTAATTTAAATAGTTTTTACAGTTGTTGGTTTGGAGTTGATCTTAAAATGACTGTCATTCAACTTTTAGGTAAATTAATCTTGGGAGGTTGCAAAATCTGTGGATTTTTCTGTTAAGAAGGGGTATATATACGGAACTTCAGGTTAGGCAATTATAACAAGCTTCGGAGTGAGCTTGCAGCAATCCCATGGCAGAACATATTGCAGGGGAAAGATGTTAGCAGTGCATGGGATAAAATCAAGGGTATATGAGGAAAGCAATATCAGATTGTGTCCCCATGGTTAGGAAGACAAACAAGGTAGGCATTAGATGGATGAGCAGTAGTATCAAGATTGATCTGCAAAAAAAGAAAATGTTATGGAGAATTTACAAGGAGAAAGGTGATCAGTACACCCATGAGCAGTACAAGGCTCAAGCTAGGAAGGTTACCAGCATAGTAAGAAAAGCTAAATCAGATTATGAGAAGACCTTAGCCATTGAGATCAAGGGTAATCCCAAAGAGTTCTTCTGCTATGTGGTAAGTAAAAGGAAGAATGACTTTGGAAGGATAACTTGAGTCAGTGCTGATGGTATTGTGGTGACAAAATCAGATGTAATAGTCGAGTTAGTGAGTGATCACTTTTCAAAAGTCTATCACCCAAGCGAGGATATCTCTGTACCTGTAGCAATAACTAATGTGAGAATTGAAGTTAAGAAATCAGAGGTATTTAATATATTACAAAATTTAAATGCAAACACTGCTGTAGGTTTAGATTGAAAATCAGCTCGGGTGTTGGGTGAACGTGCAAAGGAATTGCCAACCCCTCTTACTTGGATATTTAACTTAAGTTTGAACTCTGGTATGATCCCTAGGGAGTGGAAGTTAGGCAAAGTGGTTCCTTTGCATAAAGGTCGCTCTAAAACTGCGGTAGTTAATTACAGACCAATCACCATCTCAGTAGTGGGAAAATTATTGGAAAAGTTGGTTAAAGACAAAATTCAAGAATGGGTCAGGATATGATATTTTATAAAGGCCAACATGGTTTTGTTAAAGGTAGATCCTGCCTTAGCAATCTATTAACTTTTTATAATAGAATGACATCTGAGTTGGACAAAGGAACTGGCTACACAATGGTATTTCTGGATTTTTTCTAAGGCTTTTGACAGGATACCCCATGGAACACTTTTACTCAAATTGGAGCAGATGGGAATGGATACTAAATTGGTGATATGGATAGGAGAATGGCTGAGGCAGAGATAGCAAAAGGTGGTGTATGGAGGAACCGAGTCCAGGATGAGGCAGGTGACCAGTGGTGTGCCTCAGGGCTCTGTGCTTGGGCCATTGTTATTTACTTTGTATATAAATGATATTCCATTAATACAAAATGATGGTACAACATGAAAAATTTTCATGCTGGCTGGGGAATCACCCGGTTAAACAAGACCCCCGTTGTTTTCACCAGGGAACCAGGGGGAACAGCAAAAAGTCAGCTACTGGAACAAATCTGAAAAAACACCCCAACTCAACATCACCAGAGTTGAGATCCGTACTATCAACATAAGAAGCCTGAATGGCAAAGAAATGGAGCTAAGCTGAGGAATTAGATAAGTACCAGATTGACGTAATAGGGGTGACTGAAACAAAAAGACAAAAACTGGTGAGATCTTTCTGAGCAATAAATACAAAATGTTATATTCAGACAATGACAACCAAGGAAAAGAAGGAGTAGCCATTGTATTCGACACTAAATACAAGGCTAACCTTCTTGAATGGCAGGCAGTCTCAAGTAGAGTGATGTGGGCAAATATCAGAATGGCGAAATGGACAATGAGACTTATTTGTGCCTATGGTCCCACAGAAGGTTCTACTAAGGTAGAAGTGGAGGAATTTTTTGAGGATTTAGAGAAAGCAGCTGACACAATGAAAAAGGAAAAGTTGGTCCTTGTTGGGGATCTAAATTGCAGCGCAGGAAATGATTGTCAGACATACAAAAATATATTGGGAAAATTTGGAGAAAAAAGCAAAGCTAATAATAATGACAAATACCTGTTGGATTTCTGCTCAGGACATGGACTGGTTATTACTAACACCATGTTCCAACATAAAAATGTGCATAAATTCAAATGGAGAGAAGCGGCAAGAAATAAGAAAAGTCTCATTGACTATGCTATTGTTGATAGTGATGTTTTTTTCCTGGTGCAGGACACCAGAGTGTACAGAGGATTTGAAATTGGGAGTGATCACTATTTAGTCCTGAGCAGGATAAAATTGAATTTCATATTGAAAAGAATAACATGTAAGAAAGTTTTAAAGCGAATAAAAGTTGAGCAGTTCTCAGATATGAACTGTAGACTAAAATACAAAGATTATTGAATCAAAAATGAAAGAGTTTGAGAATAGGAACCAAACCTTGGAGATTCAGTGGCAAGCTTTGAAGAAAACCTTGATTGATTCAGCCAGAGAGGCATGTGGTGAGGTTGTCTGCAAGGATAGAAAAATCAGAACCCCATGGTGGACACAGAAAGTTAAAGAGGCAGTGAAGGAAAAGAAGAAAGCATATCAAAAGTTCCTGTCAAATAAGTCAGCTTGTGCTCTTAGAGAATACAGAGACAAATGCAAGAATGCTAAACGCTGTGTAAAACTAGCTAAACAAAAGTCATGGGAGGACTTTGGCAAGAATATAGAAAATAAATATTAAGAAGGTTGCAAAATATTCTGGAGGTTGTTGAAGAAGCTTAGGAATGGAGGAAAGAGCGCTGAAAAAGAAGTTAGAGATAATAAAGGTGACATGAAAATGGGAGAAAAAGATATCCTTGAAGTATGGAGTAATTACTTTGAAAAACTGCTAAATGAAACAAGCAGTGATGACAGCACAGTGGTAAAAAACACTGTACCAGGCATGCAGTCAGGAATACATATCCATACTTGAAGTAGAAAAAGCCATCAAAGGCTTGAAATGTGGAAAGGCAGATGATAATCGACCAGAAATGCTGAAGTATGGTGGTATAAAAGTCTTGCAGTGTCTGCACAGCATAGTTCTGAAGGCCCGAACAGAGGGACGAATTCCCAATGATTGGAGGTTCTCATAGTACCCATATATAAAAAGGGAAATAAAACTGAATGTGAGAATTACAGAGGTATTTCCCTACTGAGTGTTCCTGGTAAGATATATGCAAGTATACTTGAGAAACGGTTGAGAAGAATTGTGGAAGAAAAGCTTGGTGAAGAACAAGCTGGATTCAGGCCAAATAGAGGCTGTGAGGTTCAGATCTTCACTTTACAACAAATAGTTGAGAAATCATGGGAATATAACAAAGATCTCTATTTAAGTTTTGTAGATATGGAAAAAGGCATATGACAAAATGCCAAGAGAGAAGCTATTCAATACGCTACAGTTATATGGTGTCAATGGGGCATTATATCAAGCAATACTTAGTCTTTATTTGAGTTGTAAGTCAGCACTTAGAATTGAAGGAAGTGCAGGAAGATGGTTTAATGTTAAATCTGGTGTGAGACACGGATGTACATTATCCCCTCTGTTATTCATTATCTATATGGATCACATTATGAAGGAAGGAAAGTGGTATTAGATGTGATATCAAAATTGGAGATGTTACGTCATCTCTTTGCTTTATGCAGACGATGTTATACTTATCAATAAATCCACTACAAGTCTGCAAGATTCCCTGACTAAATTGAATAATAGATGTAATAGATATGGTATGAAGGTCAGCAATAAAAAGACAAAGACAATGAAAATAGGCAGAATCGTTGAGAATGTCAACTGTGTTGTGAATGGAGAACCTGTGGAACAAGTAAAACATATCACCTACTTAGGCACCATTTTTTAGTGAAGATGGTAAATTAAATATGGAAATAGACAACAGAATCAATAAAGCTGGTATGGTAGGAAGTCAATTTAATAAATTCATATGAAATAAGAGAGAAATTAGTCAGAACACTAAATTAGCTGTATACAAGACAGTGTTCAGGCCAGTTTTAACTTATGGATCTGAGAGCTGGGTCAGAGGTAAAACACTTGACCAAAGACTAGAGACCGCAGATATGAGAATCCTGAGAAAGATTAGAGGTGAACAGATGGCATCAATGGCAATATCATATTAAAAACGAGGATATTAGGAAAGAACTTGACATTGTCAGCATCAGGAATGCGTTAGCAGAGCTAATCTCAGGTGGTGTAGTCATTTAAACAGAATGGGCGAGTAAAGATTAGCAAAACAAGTATTCTCTGCCAGGTTGGCAGAAAAACGACCCAGAGGAAGACCAAGATATAGGTGGATTGATACGGTACAAAGTGCCTTAGACGACAGAAATATAAGATCTGATAATATTGGAGTCTTGACAAGTAACAGACTGATCTGGAGGAAAATTGTAGATAGGAAGTTAGTAATTATGTAAATTTTTCATGTAGTACTGTCATATCCTGTACACCCCTTGAGGGTAAATGGCAGGTATTTGATGATGATGATATAGGAAATGGCTTAAATGGAGATATTGAGTTGTTTGCTGATGATGCAAAGTTGGGTAGTGCAATAAAAAATCAAGCTGATGTTGAAAGTTTGCAGGATGATTTAAAATAAGCTGGTAAAATGGGCAAAAGGAAATCGATGTCAGTTCAATGTGGAAAAGTGTAAAGTTATGCATTTTGTGATTAAAAGATTACCAGCTGTGTAATTGATGGAACGGTACTCCAAGAGATTGATGAGGCTAGGGACTTAGGGGTGTTGGTAGATAGGGAGATGAAGTTCATGGGGACACGTTGCTACGGTGTCCAAGATTGCACATAGGATTACTTGGTTATTGAGAAACACACTAACATCCAGAGATAGAGGTTATTATTCCCCTTTATAAATCATTGATACTTCCACATTTGGATTACTGTGCTCAGGTCTGGTCACCTGGATTCCTTGGAGATGAGGAGGTTGTGGAAAGGGTTCAGAGAAGAGTGACTAAGTTGGTGAGTGATGTAAAAAAAAAATGCTCCCTACATTTATAGATTGAGAGCTTGTGGATTGCAGAGGTTGGTTGATAGGCAGAGAAGAGGGGATATGATAGAAACATTTAAATTACTGAAAGGTTTTTATAAGATTGATGCAGGAGAAATGTTTCAGCTGTGTGATAGTGATAGAAGAACAAGAGGTCATCCCTGGAAATTAAAGAAGAGTGTGGTTAACAAGGGGGGTGAGAACAAGGTTTTTTTGCCTGGAGGATGGTGAATGAGTGGAATTCATTGCCTGACTTAGTTGTGAGTTCTTCGTCTGTAAATGAATTCAAGAAGAGATATGGCAGATATTGTTTTGCTAGTTTGGGTCTCCCGCGATGAGTCTTCTGACTCATAATGACAAACAATTTATTTTCTACTTTCCTACTGGAATTCTCTGCAGGACCACAGGCAAGATCAGAAAACCACAAGAGAAGTAAAAAAAAAAAAAAAAAAAAAAAAAAAAAAAAAAAAAAAGGAGAAATAACAGCCAATTGTTGATTGATATTGAGATTGTTTCTTTAAATGAATAAGATTATTTGCTAAAGAAAATGGAGGTAATTACTTCATATAAGGTTATCCAGAAAATTGTTTCATATATGTGTTTGTGTAAGCAAATAAATGCAAACTAAATCCAGTTTCTTTCCAGTGAATAAACTATACTTTAATTCAGAAATTTCTTGAAATCTTAAAAATTCTAAAAAAAGGTTTCTCAATTGGCCAAGTGGTTAGTGTATCTGCTCTCCAGCCAAAGGGCTGTGGGTTCGAATCCTGCCATGGGCATGGATGTTTGGGACTGTCTGTGAAAATACTAGTGGTGGTAGACGATAGACGAAGGTAGTTGGTGGATTGAGTGGTGGAGATGGAGAGTTGTGGATAGGTGCCCTCCCTTGATGAGTCTTTGAGCTGCCTGGAGGTGTCACATAATAATAATAATACTCTCAAAAAACATAGCAGATGTCCTGTTAGAAGCTCTCATTAAATGGATCATGATGTATACATTTTCTAAACTATAATGAAAAAACTCAATTTTGAACTCTAGTCAGTAATCTGAACAATCAACCAACTAACTGATAACAATGAACTAAATTAACTAATAATTGAATTCCATACTTTTTCCCCCTCCTTGAAGAAAGTTTTCCATCTTTCAAAAACATAAAATGATTTAGTTTAAAGTCAAAATACAGTAACTTTTGCTGGCCTTAACATCTTATGGCTGCCTTGCCTGCATTAAACTGTGGCTCATTATTACAGCAAATGGGGGGGGGGGATTTTGATGTTTAATTTATTCAACAAACCAATATTCATCATTTAAATAATGCATATTTCAGGGTTATTATCTAAGAACACCATATTAAATTATTTTAAAGGAAGATAGACCAAACCTACCGAATTCTAAAGCCTAACTTCTTAACAAATATCCTGTCCCTAATCCCCTTTCCTTTTGCTCCCAGCATTGTCTAAACTTCTCTCTTCATCTCTTCAAAACTTCCCTTTGAAATTTCTTTTCAATTAATGTATAACCTACATCTTATCCTCTCCTTCTTTTACCAGCCTGTATTACAAATCGTCCAATCTAAGGAAAGATGCTTCTTCCTCATTCCTTCTCCTTCCTGTAATAATGGTTCAGTAGTAGCTGGTATGCTGAGGTAATAACCACTGCTTACCTTCAAAATAATATATTCAGAGCCCTTTGATCATAATATTTGTATTTCACCACAATGCATAACATAATTATTTGCATTTACATTTGGCAAGCATTAGTAGTTTGAAGGTAAAACATTCCCACCTTCCAAATTAAACTTATGCAAATACTTAACTAGGTATATGAACACCTATTTTGAGAAATTCAGATTTTATGAATGTTCACATTGTGTTCATATCAGTGACAGTGGAAATGTCAAATTCATGAAACATCTGCTTAACACATTTGGAAGAAGAAATATATCCTCTGGGTGAAAAGATTTAGGTGCAAATCCCTTCTAGGATATGAGGAACATTTACAATGAGGTACATTTACAAGGACCATTCCCTTGAAGACCAGTTAGCTGATTTCACATAGAGATGTGAGACAGGATTTTCAGAAACTCCTGTAAAACAGATCAATCAGTCAGAGAACAGACACACATATAACAGGCATAATATGCTCTCCTCACAGCATTATTGGGGAAAGATGTGAAGATCTTAAGTCTGAAAAGCAGGTCATGACAGATATGAAAGATTGACAACTGATAACTTGTGGTAGGGAATGGCAAAGTCTATCACGACTGTTATATAAAAATAAGCATGCCCTTGCCATGCCATCATACCCATTGCTACCAAAATTAAGGGCAGAATTTTCTCTTCCACTCCTTTTAACATTTTTCATTAAAGCAGCACAAATGCATGTAATGCAAAAAATATTTATAGGGAATTTTAAACTGAAGATGAATTAGCTAGTTCCATATGGAAGTGACAAGGTCTTATATCTCTCAAAATGTTAGATTTTCACTGTGAATGGAAATTATAGAGTGCGCACGCACACACACACACACAAAAAAAACTATGTGTGAGAACACATGCTCAGTTTTCTGAGATAGCACACTTTGTCTCATCTTGATTTGGCATAGTTTATATAATGAATCATTCAATTTACTGAAAAGAATTTTATTAGAAACATCTTACCTCCCATTAAAATAATACACTGATATTATATTTGAAGGCCAGTAACTGATTTGACAGTTTATAGAATGAGAAGCCTGTTGAAAATAAGTTGCAAAATATGGAGAAATCATAAATTTAAAAAGGAAAATGAAGACATTTTGAAGGAACAGAGTGGCTTTATAAGAGGAAGTTATTATACATTTTATTCCATGCACAAAGATGTTTTTCAGAAAAGGCAAGAATTTAATCATGAGACCTACTAACAGGCCATAACAGAGATCAGGTGGGTCATTTGGTCAATGCCCCGAAGGACTCTGAAGTTTAGGAAAAACTATAACTTACTTTTGTAATTGAATTGTTTATTCATATAATGTGCACGTGTATGTATGTGTGAATATATATATATATGATCACTCAGAGTTGCTTCTTACTTCTCTCAACCTGCTCACTGTTAACCATTAGATGCAGAAAGGTTTAGCAAGATGGATAGAAGATTATCAGTAATTTTTAAAGAACACATCCAAGAACATTAATTAATACAGTCTATTAAATCAATCAGAACAATAAATTCAAAATAAAATTGGCTTACAAATACTAGCTATCAATCCACAAATTTAGAAGTACGTACCATTGTTGTTTATCTCCACTCCAGTTCACTGTTCCTTTCTTTTAGTATACTTATCTATGTATGATGGTTTTATAGGCATAAAGTCTAAAAGATTTAACTGTCACTTAGTTGTTAAAGTACAACGAGTGTGAAAATTACTGTCTTTTCCTATGACATACAGATTCTTCATGACATTTAATCTTATGTGGTGCCCATCCGTGAAAGGTTTTGTAAACAGTTTGCAAGTGGAAGCCTGCTATGGTATATTTGTACTATGGCAGGCTCAAATTGCAAAAGGTTTACAAAAACCTTTCATGGTGGGCTTTTTATTTTATTTTTATTAAGTTTTTATTTTATATATATTTTATTTTTATATACATACATGTTATATTTTTATTTAATTTTTACAGAGCCTGGAACCTTGCTCCAGAGACCAAACATAGAACTTTTCAAGGCACTTCAGGCTTACAATTAGCTGGACATTAGTCTCATACTGAGCGATGAAATAACAAACTAACCATTGCCCATGGTGAGATTTGAAACTGCAGCATACTGGTTGGAGAGTGGATACACTAACCACTTTGCCAACCAGCCTGCATATAGCAGACTCTTCTTCTCTATATTTCATTAATTTTTTTTCATATCTGTGAAGTTAGAAATATGTATTATGATAGTATTTAGCATGTCCTCTATAAAAGAAGATTCTAGACTTCATGAGAAGTAAAATTGACAGGTAGTGCAAATAAAGAAGTGGTTGAACATCATCACAATATGTCAAGCTCAGTCCTGTTTGAGCACCTTGCCTTCCTTTTTTATGTTGAGTTTTATTTACAGTTACACATCATGTCATCAAGAACATGTGTAAGTAGTCCAGGCAAATCATGTTATATCTGTGATGGTTTTGTGGTGAAAAAGATGTTTCATGATGCATAAAACCATTATAGAAATATACAAAATTGCATGTTATGCATATCTTTAGATGCAATTTGGAGATCCAAATATAAACTGTGGGAACCACATAAAGTTCCTCACAAATGTATGGGAGACTTTATGTTGAAGCCATCTCTTCAACAATTGCAGACAGATTCAAGGTACCAGAAATCTTTATTTTGCTATTCTGATGGTGTAATATTATTATTATCATTATTATACGTATTATTTCTGGGAAAACTCCCATGTTACTCCTCTTAAAAACTATTATCTTTAAGGCTATTTTTATTTTGCCTGCTTTTGTTTAGGAGCACCCCTTTTTTTAATGTCATTGGTTTTTTACTCAAGAATTCTTTGGGCATTGCAGATGTATTTTAGAGACAAATATATGTGGCATAATAGAAGAAAATTCGCACATACCTTTTCTTGGATGTTGTTGCCTGTCTTCTTTCTGCGGTGTGCATACTTCTGCTGTTATGGTGCTGAAAGGGGAGTGGGGGGGGGCTTAGGCAATGTGGGAGAATTAATTTGAAAAAAAAAAAAAGTTTTTTTTTATATAATATATACATATATTATTTTTAAGGGTGGGCTGAGTGCTTTTTTCAGGGTGAGAAAAAGATGAAAAAGGGGGCTGAAAATAGAAACTGTTTTTTAGAGGAAGGGGAAGGGTTTATGGGAAAAGGGGGCCGGGGAGAAGGTATTATTATTATTATTATTATTATTATTATTACGTGACACCTCCAGGGAGTCCAAAGACTCATCAAGGGAGGACATAAACTCTCTGTCCCCCCACCACTCACTCAATCCACCAACGCCATTTACTGACTACCACTGCTGCTTTTGCAGACAATCACATGCTCATGGCAGGATTAGAACCTGCAGCTTTTAGGCTGGAGACTGGATATGCTAACCACTCAGCCATCTAGGCTGGCAAGTGTTGTTTATCCAAGTGTATGCAAACCAACTTTGAACCATAAGAAGACTACCATTGTACTTAACATACAAGACATAAATTGTACTTAACATAAATTGTACCTAAATGACAAAACAAATCAAAAGTGCATTTCTTGTTCAAATCTTCTGTTTCCCTTAAGGCTTGGGACCTAATCAACCTATACCTTCACCACAAGACCTACTTAATACAGTTGTGTCACCTGATTTGGCATAAATGTGATGTCAGTATAAGTGATGAACATGATTCTTACTAGTCTGAAGCTGAGTCTAGTAAGTACTACAATAATTCACTATTGTGAACTACAATAGTTTACAAAAAAAAGCAAATTAAATGAGCTTGCAAGAGATTTAGGACTACCAAATGATTCTGAGGTCAAGATTCAAAATTAAAAACCGGGACTTCATGTTCTTGACATAGAAATTGTGAAAATTAATTTATAACACACTTTTAGCCATAGGGTTACAAGTGTAATAAAATATGTTTGGGCTTGTAACTAGGTGCCTGCCTAAGTATATGACCCATATCAATAGAAATTGTTCACTGACTCATCTAAAAACAAACAAAAAATTAAAAAATGCTACATCAGAATGGGCAATATTTCTACTTTGATCCATGTAGTCTATTCATTTCTGTTCACTTAAAAGAGGCTTACTAAAACATTGAGCCTCTTGATAAAGTAAAATATAGAGAACACGAATGGATAATTTGTATATATTTGAAAGTTCTCAGCACTTCTGGGAAGGTCAGTTAATGCCATGTTTTTTTTTTTCAAAGGGTACAGCAGTGTCTAATCATCACTGGGCAAAACAGCAGTGACAAAGGCAAGAATTTATAATTCCAAAATTAAAAATATATTTTCTGTAATTAGTGGATCTAAGGAATCTTCTAATAGCATTGCCTCATATAAAATCAAGGTTAATGAAGCAATTTTTAAGGCATTAGAGAAGAATGCTGAATGTTTTAAGCATAATAAAACAATTTCCAAGACTTCTGATGTTCAAGCTCAAATTAACTGAAGACAAAAAAAGAATCATCTCATCAATGACAAGAACTGAACCTTTCTTTGCCAACCAGATACATGGACATGACCACAAGATCACTCAAAATTCCCAAAATGCAATACATACATTCAGCAGTGATACATGAGACCTAAATAAAAAATGTAGACATTTTAGAAGTATAAAATAAAAATAATAATAAAAAAAAATCCATAATATATTATTTTGATAGATACATAAACGATCAGACATATACTAAATAGAAAAAAAAAAAAATAAAGAAATCCTGAGCTACAGATCTTAATGACAATGATTGAGAGGCAAGTAATCATTATAGAGATGAAAATTGACTAAGGGACAAAAGCTTAATACCAAATACAGGTATCCCTTGCTTAACGTGGTTTTGTTTAACACGGATTTGATTATCGCGGCGAAATTAATTGCAGCAATCCCTTGATATACCCCTTGATTAACGTGCCTTTAAATTTACCATGCAAAATCATGCTCGTGCCACTAGCCTAGTGGTCATCCAAATTCTCTTAATGATCTGTGTGAGAATGTGAAAGTTTTATTTTTCCCAGCAAATACAACATCATTGCTACAACCCATGGACATGGCATCATTGCAACTTTCAAAGCCTATTTTCTTAAAAAGCCATTCTCCAAGGCAGTAGAAACAACAACGGGAGAAAATGTGATTACGCTCCACAAATTTTGGAAAAAATGTAACATAATTTCATGCAACTAGAAGTTGCATGAAAGCTGTTTGGAAAAACCTTCTGCCAGAATGCGCTAATGACTTAGGTTGTTTTCAAAATCCTGTGAACAACATGGTCAAAGAAATCATTGCAATTGGTGAAGACCTCAGTTTTGATGGTATTGATGCAGAAGATGTTAAAGAATTATTGGATTCAAATTCAAAAGATTTCAGTGGCAACGATCTTCTTGAAATTGAACAACGCACATATGAAGACAGTGAACAAATGGAATGTGAAGATGAGGTCTAAAGGAAATAACAGTCAAAGAACTGGGTGGAATATTTCACAGTTTAGAATCGCTTAAGCAGCAAGTAATGGATATGGATCCAGATGTTAATCGAAGGATGCTTGTTTGCCGAGGTCTGGAGCGTCATTTTGCTTGTTAGCGTAGAATTTATGCCGATAAGAAAAAAAAAACTAAAACTGTTCAAACGACTCTTTATAACTTCTTTTGATTAAAAAAAAATTGCAGTAACTAATGTAGGTACAAGTATTTATTAAACATTTACTTTGCATTCATTTTTTATCTTTCCTAAAAGAGTACCATATAAAATGAACTATTAGTACAGTAATCGATCAGGCACGAATTGTACTTTTTACCATTGATTATTAGATTAGTGACAGATTGAGGGCCTACTGCTCTGGACCTCAATTGCCGCTCCAGTTCGTCCCACAGGTGTTTGATGGGAGTTGAGGTCAGGACTCTGTGCAGACCAGGGCAGTCATTTAACATCCATCTCTTCATACCATTCCATAACAGCTGCAGCTTTGTGGCATAGAGCATTGTTGTCTTGATAGTAACACAGGTCCATTGCATAAAAACTCCACAGTGTAGGCTGCACCTGATTATCCAGAATACCAAGGTAGTGTTCCACTCCAAACTAGCTGAATGCATCCCCACACCATTAATCCTCCACCACCAAACTTTACTGTGGGTGCAACACACTGTAGTAATAAGCATTCACCAAGCTGCCTCCACACCCTGCCATCAGACTGGAAACAGGTGAACATTGATTCATCGCTACAGAATACCATTTTCCACTGGTCAATTGTCCAGTTCACATGCTCTTTACACCATGCTAGATGAGCTGCCATGTTCATTGTTGTGATGTTTGGCTTGTGTGCCACTGCTCTTCTGTGGAAACCCAGTAAATGGAGATCTTTTCAAACAGTATTAATGCTTACCATGATGTTACTGGTGCTCTGGAAGTCATCATGGATGGTCTGTGCTAACTGTAGCCGATTTTTGCATGCCACCTGTTTAACACCCTCCTGTCTCTGTCAGTCAGTTTCACTGGCTGCCCTGGGTGTTTTCCTGTACTAATGATGTCAGAATGTCTCCATTTGTTAATCACATTGCCAACCATTGATTTTGGATGCTCTGGTTGAGCAGCATTGGCACATATGGACATACCACCAATGTGACAGCCCATGATGGCATCTTTCTCAAAGTCACCGAGTTGCCATACCACCTGTATGGCTACTCGACATGAACTCGGTGACTTCTGGAATGTTCCATAACTTCAAATAACATGGTGTCTAGACAATTATTGGTAGATAGTGTATTTCTTTTGCCACTGTCACCTCCTACCACAAGCATTGATTAAATTCCTCCTACAATAGTCATTTTTTCTCTTGATACATAACGAAAAACTCTTTTGGGTTTACTTTGGCTGCTTAGCTAATTTTCTTTCATAATCCGATTTGGCCTTTCTTATTATACTTGTCACCTTTCTTGCTTGCATTTTGTACTGCGCATTAATCGGATTTTCATTTTCTGAACAGTACCATTTCTTCAAGGGAAGTTTCTGGTGCACCATTCCAAATGTGAGAACAATATTCTAAGCTTGGGCGGATTTGGATTTATATTAGTATTACATGTTGTAGAGCTGAGAAGTGCTGTTTAGAGAGAGAGAGCGAAATGCCAAGTTATAAATACTGATATTAACCTTATATAAGGTGCCAGCATTGCTTCCTAATGGAAACAGGTTTTTTTTTCGCTACTCAAAACAAGCAAACAGAGCACACGAAATTAATGGACATATAATACTGACTTCGAGCTTTAGTTGCTTCGGTCGTAATTCAAATCCAAAGCCGTCAATGCCAGTTTAGGTCAACAATGAAAATGGAATAAAATTTAATCAAGATCGCAACCTGAACTAAATAGCACGTTTGCTATTATCTATGCTTTCCACCTTATCTGTTACCGTGAGAGAGTAAAATTTCCTCACTGTGGAAAATAGGCAACCACAAAACCCCTATAGCAGTTTGTCTCCCGTAACCTATAGGAAATGCAGTAAGACCTAGAAACTCGTATACAAGGACTGCAACAGCATGCTGTCCCACAACATTCAAGGATTTTCTTAGTCAAGAATAAGGGAAGGAACATGGCATATGAAGTACGTTATTTCCTAAATATAGCATGCCTCACGCGCTACCAGTCAGGAATTCCCCACTCTCGGACTTTTTGTAGCAGGGGAAACAGTAGATAATGTTTTCAAGGAAAAATAACCTGACTCGATGAATTCTTTACAGCATATGATCAGGATTAAGGGATTACTATTCCATTGAAAAAAACTACAACTGTTACTAATGAAATAATTGGTGTCGGGATTATTTCATAAGCTGTAGCCCACCAGTAATCCTTTGCCGATTTCTGCCTGTCTTCCTTTTTTGATGAATTTCACTAGCCTGATTTTAATTAGTTTAAATTCATTTAAACATTACAAACTATTTCTAATACACAGGTGAATTTCAGCCCAATATGCAGAATCGCTGATTTCGGAAAAGAGAGATTCTTTGAATTTACAGCAGAAGCAACAAAGACTACGAGACTAGTGTATTGTCTGTTGATTGGTTTTCAAGCTGGTTTGCATGTTTTACATGAATACCGAAGAAAGGAGAATCGTTTAGCTCTCAGTGAATAATATTGATTTAATAAACAAATTTCAAAACAACTATAAAATAACATTGATTTATGGAGAAAATAAAAACGAATACTTATTTGTTCCAGTTAGCTTACGAAATTTCTGAATATAATATTTTCCTTTACGAATTTCTTAAATATATTTCAGATTCTGAAAAATAAATAAAAACGATTCGACAAATTAAACTCAGACTTCATATTAATTTCTTTAATTTTTCTGATGCTCATTTTGTATACCCAAATATTTGTCACTTAGCCCATAAGTTGGAGACCTCCACAATAATGAAGTACTAATGTATACAGGATTATATGGCAATAATACAGGAAATTTCTCAATTTACTCCCAGGATGCATTTCAAAAAAGATCGCTTAAATAAAGATCTAATAAATTAACAAAACAGATGGTTGATCGCACGATCAAGTCATCTCAGAGGACTGATGTAAAATGTTTTCTTTAATGTTATATCTTTGTAATGGTTGTTTCTGATTTTAATTGATAGTTTTGTTAATAATGCATTAGGTGGCCAGTCCGTGCTGTGATGTTGATGTGAGCTAATTATGTAACAACCAGGTTGTGTTAACCAGGTCAGGGTTGCAAGCATCCATATGGAAAGATTTCGTCACTGAGCCAACAAAACAAAGAGTGCTCTAGACTAACTTTCGTATAGGCTATGTTACAGCTTAGATGTTCAAAAATTAATTTATTTCAAGTTTTGTAATTACTAATTCTGGAGATAAAACTTATTCAATGCTTTCATTCTTTTTTGGTATCAATTAAATGTTTTACCGATCATTTTGGTCAGAATAATGAATGCTAGTTTAATAAGATATAAATAAGGACCTCAGAAGGTCCAATCACAGGCTATGTAATGCTGCTAAGGAAATACTTCACAAATTTTAGAAATTCACCATTGGATAAAAAGTAGGTTCAGCAAAATGCATTGAAATTCATTGCTATAATTGCAGTTCTTTGACAATAATTTCTGTGCTCCATATCTGTAGAGGAACCAAGTACCTGTTCCTTTACAATTCTTTATATCCCACTGATGCACATATCGAAGGGGCGTGTGTACCGTACCCCTTCACGACACAGTTCGACGCTGAACGGCAACATCAATAATATAGTCACAATTCCGACTAGTAAGCTCAAATTCCGTTGTAGCTATGAAAAATATCTTTAGCTTAATAGATATGGACGTTTATGAATGTCTAGGTAGTATATAATTTTCGTTCACCTGGGTGAAACCATCGCACTGCTTACTGAAGACTAAAGTGGCTTGAAAAAGTTCCATATTTGATTTCTGGAGCAGGAGAACAGGATTATCTATCTAACCCTTAGGTCATCCATGATACGAAAGGTTTACAACCTTTCAAAGATGGGATTCACATAATACTATTGCTTACCGATACATGTAGAGCTTTGCAAAAAGCAACGAAGGTAACCTCTTAAAATTTCTCTATATGAATGATGTTTCAGAGAATAACGTGCCTTTTACCAAGCTGTCATGCGCAACTGATTGCATATACATTGAGTCAAAACTTTATCATAGTATGTAGCGGCGCGTTGGGTCTCCTTTGGCCGAGACGACCACTCTTGCACCTGTCTTGGCACCGACTCCACTACACTACGGAAGGTGTCCCTGAAATATTCTGAACCAGCCAGACAGAACAATGTCCCAGAGGTCAGCAATCGAGAGCGAGGCATTGGTGTCGACCGGAGGAGGGGCATGCTATGTTCCACATGATCCCACAAATGTTTGATGAGATTCAAATCAAGAAAACTGGCGGCAGGGGGAACATATGATATGATTGGATATATTCAAACATGCTTGTTAAGATGCAAGCTTTACGACCAGGGGAGTGTGTATTGCTGGAAGATTTCAGATCCATGGGGCTACATTATCATCATGCAGGGCAATATCTGGTGTCCGAAACAATCTCCAGGTAAGAATTACCAGGCAAGGTGTGTTCAATGAGGATGAAAGGATGAGTGATATCCACGAGAACAATCCCATACCAGGATACCGTCACCACCGACTGTTTCCGACAGCTGTGCAGTCTGGTTGGCAAGAAACAGAATGGGTGGTCATAATTTTTTGCCTCAGTGTATATTGTAATTTAAAATACAATTAATGCCGATATATTCAAACATAATTAGAATAAGTAACTGTGAGTTTTTGAAGGCAACAACAATAAAAAAACTTGAATAACAAAATTATTTTTTCTTACTCTTCCTAAATATTAATGTTTAGCTTACGATTAGCATCTCAATCAAACTACTATTGTAATATACATGAACTTATGCATGTTTAAGCACAAGCATTTTGGTGCCGATTTTCATCAATTCTCTTTATATAAAAGTTTTGGGTATTTGTTCGAATAGATAGAGTAAGATGAGTGAAAATTACCAATAAAGGAGATTCACTTTTTCAAGAATTTTCAATCCCTTCTCAAACTCTTTTGTCACAAAGTTGCAGAATTTTGGATCTTCTATTTTTCACTGTTATTTTCAAAACTTCCAGATAAATTGATTTCTATTTTTAATTTGTTTTTTATAGTTTTTGTATTTTATTCTGAAATATGCAAAGTTTTCTATTGTAATATAAGTGAAGAATAACAACAATTGGTGCAATCATATCAAAGTATAGAAAAAGAATTTTAATTGTTTGTCTTTGTGCGCATGGATAAAAATATTTGTGTGCATGGATAAAAATTTAAAAAAATTTTTTTTTAAAAAATTTATTTTTTAAAATTTTGTATTTAAATTTAAATAAATGTTGCTTAAGCTTATAAGCTACCTGTATATTCAATCAGTGCTGTTATGAGAATCGCAATGCTCCTCATAACAACGTTAATAACTAAGAATATTCGCATGTCGAAATAAACAAAACTCATGAAAGAATAAATATTTTATTCTCGGCCAACATAACTTCGACTTCATATCACAGATAATAAGGACTCAGAGAAACAGTTCTCGTGACTAGAGTTTTCTCTTATCTGCAAATTTAAATTTTTGAATTCCTGTTTAAGGCATCTTTAGATTTGCACTTGAAGTCTTATTGTTGATTTTCCTTGGAAAATCCTTTCTTCTTTCAACTACAGATTGGGTCTGTATCACTCGATTTCTGAACGGTGTCTTGAGTCGACTGTTGCTTAGTAGAATGTGAGGGCTCCTCTTGATTTGATTTCTCGCTGGACTTGAAGGTACACTTATCCCCTTCTCCAACAACAAACTGTCTGCTACTACTGCTACTAGTAGTAGAACTCTTGCTACTAGAACTACTGCTACTACTACTACTGCTAGTAGTAGTAGTATCAGAACTACTACTACTGCTAGTGGACTTCTTTCTGCTTCGTTTATGATCCTTTTCTCTTCTGGGTTTGTGAAGTTTCGACGATCGCGATGTGCTTTTCGCTTTTCTTTTTTCAACTTTGGATCGCCGATAACTATTCGAAGAATCTCCGCTGCTTGAAACACCTGCGCTGGAAGAAGACGAACGTCTTTTGCGTTCAACTTTGTGTTTCCCTCTTTCGAACCTCGTTCGGTGAGTTCTACGTAAACGAGTCTCCATGCTTTCCTTCTTCCTAGTGGATGCTGTGTTGTCTTTTTCCTTGCGCGATACATTGCCGTTTCTCTCAACTGACGAACGACTTGCAGGTCGTTCCATATCGGCATTTTCCTTCCTAGACCTGCTTGGCTTGACTATCTCGCTTTTTCTTCTCTTGCCGGTACTTTCCCTAGAAGAATCGTGAGTAGTACTGTCACTGCTTACGACTGAACTTCGTTTGCTGCTGCTTCTATGATATCGCTCGTACCTGTCGTCCCCGTGGCACTCTTTGCGTTCCGATTTCAATGATTGTAGCTCCTTATTATCTCCACTATTCGTGGATGTTCTAGATCGACTTCGATCAGCAGAATCTCCACGCTTATCGCTGCTTTTTGATAAATAGATGCGCTCATCGTTCCTTTCGCCGTATAGTTTTTCTTCGAGAGTTCTTGGCCTTGATCTGGAATGTCTTGAGGAATCGCTAAAGTACCTTTCCTGAGAATATCGTGGTCTTTCTCTTCCACGAAATGGTGACGACCCATCTATTCTATTTCTATCAAAAGATCGCTCATAAGGCCTGAAATAATTGCTGGAAGGATACCCACCCTGACGATAAGAAGATTGAGGCTGTCCAGAGTCACTACCACGATATGGGGCGAGGGCCACTTGGTTGTAGTACACTGTCCAGTACCAGTGGTAATATTCTTGAGAACTATAATAGTCTTGATCGTAACGGGCAGTATAGGGTGCGCTGGTTGGCTGGGTGTACCTTGTTATTAGAGTGGGAATCTTCTGCACCTCTGAATCGGCGGACTTTAAAAGTTCTGGAGCAGATGTTGAGTCAATAGTTTCTGTCTTCACTGGGGACGCTGGTTGTTCAAGAATCGCTGGAGTTTTGTCCGTGTTTCCTGTGCTAGTGGTAGGTGAAACAATAGCGACAGGGACACCAAACACCTTTGGGATATCAGCAGTGGTGGTGGTGGTGGTGGCGGCGGTCCCGTCATCTTCCAAGCAATTGTCCTCTTTGGTGTTGGAGCCAACTTCAGGACTGTGATCAGACTGATTTTGTTCACTGATATTCAATTCAGGAATGCGACTGTTGTCGTCACTATCAGAGTCTTTAGGGCTACCACCGTGATTGTTTTCCTTCTCGCTGCTGTCACATAAAGGGTCTTGCGACGTCACTAAACAGTTAGTGCTTTCTCCTGAAAGCACAGTTGCAGTGGGAGACTGTGTTATACCGAGGATGTCTGTTAGCTGAAGGTCATCGAAATTGTTGCTGGGAGATTTACTACGTTCGACATCTGATGAAGTGATATGAGTGCTAACAATAGTAGAATCACAATTCTGAACAACAACAGGATTATCACATAAAGGGTCTTGCGACGTCACTAAACAGTTAGTGCTTTCTCCTGAAAGCACAGTTGCAGTGGGAGACTGTGTTATACCGAGGATGTCTGTTAGCTGAAGGTCATCGAAATTGCTGCTGGGAGATTTACTACGTTCGACATCTGATGAAGTGATATGAGTGCTAACAATAGTAGAATCACAATTCTGAATAACAACAGGATTATCATGGGACGGGCTACACTGCTCGATGAAAGTATTGCTTGTCCATGGAGAAACAGAATTATCATCATGAGACTCCACAGTGTTCGACGTAGATTCTTCTTGAACGGATACGATGGAGGATGGCTTGTCTCTGTATTTCAGCACTTGGTTACGCAAATAGATACTGGGAATGAGACTCTCCAGAGATATGTCGCAGGATTGGCAAACTGGACACATGGAAGAGTTTTCCTTGATTAGAGTTTTTCGTATACATTCTTCACAAAAACTTGAAGCACAACAAGCACTAAGAACAGCGTCTTTCATTAATAAGCCACACAATGGACATAACAGCTCTCTAAACTCTTCTTTCATTGGAGACAAGATTTTTGTATCAGAGTCATCCACAGTATCTTCATTCGTTATCGCTGTAGGTTTGATGTCTTGGTCCATATTCAAGTAACTCAACCAATTATGGCATATTGGTATTCAACCAATCGTGTCAATTGGAACATCTGAAATAAATCGTAAAAACAGTTGAGGATTGTACCAGAAACAGATTTTTACTAAATACATTATAACATGGTGTACACACACAAAGAAGTATCACTGAAAAGTGATATTTCTTTGTGTGTGTGTGTACAATCGAAGTAGATCTTTCATTAAATAAAAAGGGCACGACTTTTTTTGTGTGTGTTGGTTTTTTTTTTTTTTTTGGTCTTTTGTATTCCTTATGATAATGTCAATTTAATTTGAATTGCCATCACCTCCTCACACTACCCCATTTTCACTGCTATAATTCAATAAGCCTAATGAAGCAGTGCACTTTAATTCACACCACTATAATAGTTTGTTTCATAAAATAAAATAAATAAAACACTGTTTTTCTAAACATTCTCGCAAATACCACTTCGGAAATAATTAGCATCAGGGTTTAGTTTACCACAATCCATTTTTCCCCCGTTAAACACTATCATTCATAGCTATCATTACTTTCAATTACCAAAAATTCCAAATGTTCGACCAATTCGAACCGTTCAAATTGAAAATAATCAAATCATGAACAATTAAATGATTGGATTCATGTGTGAAAAAATTTAAAGTAAAGCTAAACGTGGAAGTCTGTTAAACTTACAAATGTTTCAAAAAATAAAGTAGCAAGCATTCCTTAAAAAAAAGCGTAGGTTTTATTCTGAACATAGATGTGTGGACACGTAAGTGTTGTCAAATGTTTTTTTGTGTGTGTGCATTTGTCGTAACATGACATCTATTCCCGTTTAAAATAAATTAGTGTCGTGTGTCTTTAATCAGGAAACGACATCACGTGCCACATCGCTGTCAGTTACAAACTGCTTGCCAGGCAGATACTCTTCCAATGTACAAAGAAATGAAAATCACTGGACCGAAAAGGTTAGAATTACCGACGAAACAACTAAAGCTATATACTGCTAGTACATTGTGTCTATTAATTTTGTGGATTCTTCTACAGCCAGTTTCATGTTTTGCATTGAGGAAAAAAACGGTCACCCTACATATGAGACTCACTAACTAACTTAACTTCATTTAGAAAACCATAAAGATTCCGTGTGTCCTAGAAGGCATTCGAATACGTCTTTCTAACCGAATGACAAAATGTCTTGCTGTCTTCGTGACTAAGCTACGAAGGAGGCTGGAAAGCCAGAAAATCCCGAGGTGCAAGTCCGAACTATGTCCAGGATGATCTCGAACTTCCGAGTTATAGTGCTGTAACCACTCGTGAGTGTAATGTATGATATGGCGTTATTGTATATCATGATAACGCCTTCGTGCATTAACCATGTTTGTGACGGATGGCCCACTAACTGCTTTAATACGTTCTAAGTAGCGCTTAAAAAAAAAAAAAAAGTTCATGGCTATATTCAGCTATTCAAATCTCACCATGAACTTATTTTCCCCGGATGCAATAGGCTATTACCTTATTTTCCAAAAAACCTTCGTATAATCGGCTCTCTCCTAACGATTTATATGTTCTTAAATATATTAAAAACAGGGCGGTCCTCCTGTTTGATGCGACAATGTCTGCAATGGACTGTACTTCCACCTAAAAACTCAGTGTGTAATGCATGCCATTAATCAAGATCCTCATCCTTAAAATCACATCCAGATATCTTCGCTCGTATTCCGATATTCCCTGATCTCGACAGAATATCAGAACACTGAGAGAAACAGCGTGAAGAAAGCAAATGCAAGAATAAGATCTTTATTGAGACTTCGGATAGCAGATGGATTAACTGGAACTTGAAGTCGCACACGCTTTTAGTTGTCACTGAACTATTGGGCTACTCAAAGTCAACTCATTACATATTTGAGGACGAAAATTCAAAACACAAGTTTAAGAGGTCGAATCACACGAGGAAGCGTACTTACCAGTTTTGAATTTGGAATATTATTATTAAATAAATTAATACTTTTGTTAACTTTTTATTGACTAATTAAGCTGTAGATAAATGTTACTTTTTACTAACAATCAATTACTACGCAAACCAATACTGAAGAAGCGTGACTAACGTTACGCTCCAAGCGATGTTGAATATATTATGCCAAGTCGCATAAACACAATAGCTTGTCATCCATTATTTCAGCATTTGGACATGAAGTAGTAGTATGTTTTAAGAATCCTAAATATTTTATGAGGGTAGCCGTTGAGATATTGCCAAATTTAATACACCTGAGGGAAACCAGCTTGTGGGCTACGTGCAGACCAGAAAGACTGTCCTCATTTTGTCTTCAAAGTATAGGATCCCGCTAGTTTATGCACAGAACACGATTGATTATATGGCTCGATTCGCTAATACAACTGATAAAAAAAACGAACAGTATTATCCGCACACGTATAGCATGCACATCAGTCACGGTTATGTTTAAACATACACAGATGCATGCGCAGGTAGTAAAACAATCGCTAATGTCCGTTAATTTAAGATACGAGTGGTTCCGAAATTTAGCAGAGTTCTTACAGCGTGGTTCGAGCTATTTGAATCGAAACTTTTAATGTAAACAATTCAAATCGCGCCATCAACCAGAGGCAGCCTTAAGGGAGGTTATTCAATAAACATACCAAGAAACACACATTTTGTTTAAAACTTCCTTTAGATTTATTGAATTGTTGAAAAATTAATTACAGAGCAGACCTGCACTTATCTGCGACAATAATATATATATATATATATAAAAAGAACTGCCTAAAGACTTTTCGCATACCACATTTTGGGAAGAACTGTAAGATTCCGCAGTTCTCGGAGATGGACCTGAAATGTTGAATACTATATAACATCTCTCATGAATGTACCGAGATCTTTTTCAAAACAAGTTAATCTTGTTTGAAACTATTTGATTCGTTATCGCAGATCACTTACATATCTTTCCATCCGACTATCATTCAACACAATATTAACTGATTTGCTATTTTGCTCTCAAACTGAAGTGCCCCCTGACACATCGGTGGTCAAGGCGTATTTTTTAGATCTCGTGTTAGTAATAACTTATTCACTTCAGGATATTTTCTTTGTTTAGCATAATAGCACATAAATTAAAAGTGAAGTGTTTTGAGATTGATATCAAAGGCTCTAAAATATTTACAGAGCTCATAACTGTTCATCTATGCTGATACCATTTCACCCTGATCAAGCACATTTGATAAAATTCTACTGATTCATTTTCGTTGTCAGCTCTCTGACAAGTTGGTCATGAGGTTTCTCACTGCACCTGTTAACGCGCATTATGTGCTACTAATATAGTAAAAGCAACAGCAATGGTGGAATGAGTGAAAAAATCAAGTCATCTCGTTTAGCAGCTCAACAAGCAGACATCTACGTCATCACAAGCATCTTCAGTTTCGTGAACAGTAAATTTTCCCTTATATAAGGAAAAATTCACATAGAATAAAAGGGCGAGAGAATTAAGACATCCTCCAAGATAACACTGTATTTATCATCCATGCTACAACTAGGTTTGTTAGAGTAAGTTTCATCCATATTCTTCAACTGATTTTAATAAATAAATAAATACATAAATAAAATACTACCCAAATTTGTGATAACTGGAAGCAAATTTGTCACTTCATGTAAAGAATGATGTGAAATAATTTGTTATTTAGACACAGCAAATATGAATACTGTACATAATGATTTATTCATAGTTGGAATAAATAGGTTATTTAAACATGAAAATGGAGAAACAACGAAATAGACAGTAAACAATTTAATATAGTGATGGTCAAACTTTTCTTAATATAGCGCCACTCTGAAATGAGAAAATAAACATAAGAAACAGCAGTTTGTTTACTAAAGATTCTAAAAAGAACTTGCAATTTATTTAGAATACGAAATGAAATAAAAATCAACTTGCTTAAAAATTGGCTTTTTATATCGATTGGGATTAAAAAATCAATGATAATAACAAATATGTTTATATGCTAATAGAAATGAAACACTAGAACAGCGATTCTAAAATTTAACATGAAACTGGGATATTGAAAGTGACAGATGTAGAAATAGTACATGTGTGTCACTTTCGGTATCAATACACAACTAAAATGAATGCGATAACCATCAAATAATAAATGATGAATATATCACTAGACTTCTATCTTACCTATAAAAAGGGAGTTTATATATATATATATATATATTTAAAATCCTTTGCATCCTTGATTATTCTTTAGTTGGATCAATGAGTGAAAACTTTTTCACATCTATATGTTCAGCGTTCTCCTGCATCAATGGAAGTAAAATTGGACATTCCTGTCCAGTCTTAAATGTTTATGTTTTTACTTCTTGCTTGCTTTCAGCAAGCAAGAAAGCAATTACACAGTCAATTAAATCACTTCAATCTCTCTCTCTCTCTTGTAAGTGAATAGATGGGGGAGGAGGGATGGAAGCATGATAATTAGAGCGCAAAAAGTATTTGAAGAAAGCTCTAAAACACACTGACGCAAATTTGCTCAAAGAGTTGCACGGCACGGTTGCGTTTTTGTTCGTGACAAGCATTTCCCGAAAAGCAATGTTAGCCATAAAACACCAAGTTAGTAGGAGTTAAATGCGGAATTAGAATTAATTTGGCAAAAAAAAAAAAAAAAGGAGACTAAGCGGACCGTGTTATATCAAGAATTAACTGTACTACGGAAAAGAAAAAAAAAAAAAGTTTCACTATAAAACTAGGATGATACAAATCGTCACAATAAAGTCTAACTCAGTGATGGTGAACATGTGGCACGCCAGACGATATTACTTGACACCGAAATACTAAAAAAACTTAAATGTTATCTCCGGGATAAGCTCACAGGTTTTCGTAGTGGAAACGATGGGTTAAGGCAATTCCAGCTTTTCTGGTAAACGTCTCTTTCTCCTTTTTTTTTTTTTTTTTAAAATTTTATTTCTCATCTACAATGAACAGAAAAACTCATTAAATTGGTTTGCTTGATGTGAGTGGGAAGTTGAGAAGGATTCGAATCGATCAAGCAAAGAGGACATCAAAAACAAGCGATAAGATTCTTCTGGGTTTGTACCGGCTAAAACTAGTACTGGACTGACTTTCACCGTTTTTGAAATGCATTAATCAAAAAATTAAAAAGTCAAATCTTTTATAGACTGTTTTTTTTTTAAATAAATTCACACTGAACAGGAAATTTTTCGCCTTATTTGCACTTTCACTCTACTATATAGCCAATCTAAAAATTAAAAAAAAAAAAAACTAAAATAAGTACATAAAAAAATGAACTGGATAATTTACCATAGCTGCACTATAAAAGATCCTTTAAAAGTAAACCTTTTTTGTTTTGCTCCCGTGGGAATTTAGACTATCCAATTAATTAAACATTATCTGCGGTTAAGCACTACGACTGTCAGTTGTATTCAAATTCAAAGAAATTATTGTAATTATTTTACAATAATTTCTCTCCAAGTAGACAAACTGATGTTATAAAGCTGTAGTTTCATGAAGATAACACAGTAAGTTTAATTGTTTCCTTGAACTTATAATAAATGTTTGTTTTGAGGAATAGCTTACTGGTTTTGATCAAGAAAAAGATGCGTTGTGCTGTAGGAGAAAAACTCTCGATTTTCTGTTCGTTTGTTTTTTTAACTTCCTACACTAAGCAATGAAAAATCAGTTACATAGTAAAACCTTAAAAATAAAACATGCCCCGGCCGAGGGGGGAAAAAAAGTATTTTTACTACCTTTAGTGATAGTAAAAATGTTTGGGTTTCGCACTTATCTAATAGTAGTTGGCGAGTCCAAGAGATTGCATATTCCAGTATCTATTAGAAATCTTCATTCCGAACAAAAGAAACGTAAAAAGTTTCATCTTTATAAACATTCTCCCCTTAGAAGGAGAATAAAAACATTCATTTCTCACTACGTACGCAAAAATAACACTTCTGTAATGAGAAGCCCAAAGACAGCATATCGAATTTGCACCTTCATCAAAAGTCGACTCTGAAATGCCCACTTTAAAATCGATGCCATATTTTTTGTTATTTTTTAATTAATACTTCCAATTAAAGGGCAATAATAATATGAATTTAATAAATAAAACCTAAAAATTCATTAACACGTTTTCAAGGGAAAAATACTTAATATTTTCAATATAATTCAGTTAGATACTTTTCATTTCTAAAATTTCTACATTACACTAAATGCACTTATTATTATCTGAGACCTCCAGGGAGTCAAGGACTCATCGAGGAATGCTATAAATTACTCAAACCACGGGGGCATCTACGGATGTCCCCGTGTTCTCTCTCTCTCTCCCCACCTTCCATATAACAAAAAATTTCATCAGTTGATATCCTATTACACCAATAAAAATTTATTATTATTATGTTGTCGTTGTTGTAGTGGGTTTCTAGCGTATACGCATCACAATTAGAAATTGAAAACCATGTTTCTTTATTAAAATATTTTCAGTGCCTTTAATTATTTTAAATTTCGATATTGCCCCGGATATCTTATGATATCCGGGGGCAATTATCGCTTGGTTTTGATAAAACAAAGCGATAATTTTTGAAGGCTCACAAGGTCGTATGGAGAACCCCAACGTAAACACTTTTCAACAACAACTGCTTTCGGAACAGAAACGCATCGGATATGTGGGAAAGACCGTTTTAAAATTGGAAAATTTATCGGGAGACTAATTATTACAGAACATCGGGAAATAAACAGCCGGATAAACACCGGGTATTAAAGGTTCTGCTTTACTGGCCTAAGTGAATTACATGATTAAAAATAATAATAATATTCAAACAGCTATACATGCGCACGCACACACTAGAAAGTTTAGATTTTAGAGTCCTTTGTCATGCAACAAAAACCAAAGTAGTGTTACCCACAAAGACTGCTCTTCTTTTTCTCAATTCGTCTCTATATTTGTAATATAGCTGTTGATTTGAAAACCCTTGGCTCTCATGTTCCACAGTTGCACAAGTTCAAACCGGTAATGTGATAACTGTTTGTTGTTCCCAAGTAGACACTGATTTGGATTTGTTCCGGTCTGACTGTAAGCATAAGTGCACGATTTACTGTGAAACATCAAGATCATATTTCTACTGAGGAGCTAACAAAAGGTGTGACAGCATTCAGGAATTTCCGATTAATATACACATTATGCATATTAATAAGATTTATTCCCCCAGCACAGTTATGTACGATGTAACACTCGCACGGTATGCCATAAAAATGTTTAATCCTAAACCAATCTTATTATTATTATTTTACTTATTACGTGACACCTTCAAGGACTCATCGTGGGAGGACTCTACTCGCTACACACAATCTCCTCTACTACTTAATTCTCCAACTAATCACAAGAGATCTTTGATGAGCAAAATACATGGAAGCTTACACACTCCATTCAGTTTGGTGCTTTATTTAAGACCGAGATTTATTTTCTTTCGTGGGATGGCAAGATGTGAAACACAAATATAGTAATTGAAACAAATTTATTATAGTAGTATTAGGACAATATATTTTATCACATTCTTTCTAAATTTAGGACCTCCCCCCCCCACCGCCTTTATTAACCGAAGGCGAGTTAGTCCTATACGGAAGTGGAGGGTTCTCCCTACAGGAAATCGGAGTTTTTTACCCGCCAAACAGACAAAACAGCCAGAGGGAGACACACAATAAGAGACATGATACATACGGTCCTCACAACCTAAATTGGCTCTTCTGTAAATTCTAAACAAGCAACACTTTCTCCCCCCCCCCCGCTACCAAGGCTGATTGCGAGCTCTTCCAAAATGCCAGAATGAATAGAACATAAGTATACTTTATAATGTACTGTAATTTGTCAGTGTTGTAAGACTTTTTCTTTAAATCCCTGGCTCCAATCCTTTCCATGAATGCAAAGCATTATTATGTGACAATTCCTGGAATTCAGAAACGTGTAATTCGCATTAATACCTGTGACCTTGCACTAGTAATGTGCAATGAAAACTACACCAGTGAAGGAAATATTTTCTAATAAACTGAAAATTCATGTCAACTAAGTTGAAGTGGCTGTTATTTACGAGTTAATCCTATTTTATTATTATTATTAAAGAAAAATGGATTTTCCCGCAATAAAGGAACACTTTGCGAACTGTAAGTTCATAACAGTTTTAATAATGAACATTCCCAGCATTAGAAAACAGCTGAAATCAAAGGGGAAGAAATCAGGAATCAGCAAGATGCTTAATACACAAACTTATTAAATCATGCGAATATTAAGTCGGGGGGGGGGAGAAGCATGTGTTTTCTAATTAACTTGCACAAGAAAATGCTAGAAACGTTTATGTGATGACAAAAATAAGCATTTTGTCATCACAAACACGGTCGACAGTGTGTTCTGTAAGTGTGAGAATTAAGTATTGCATACTGTACTTATATACCAGCTTAACAATCAGTAACATTTTAATTCGACTGATCACGCAGATTATCTGGGGGGGGGGGATTAAATTACTTTCAAATGGTGAAAATCTATATCACCCAAAATATACTGAGGGCAAAATGAAGTCGAGTATTACCGCTTGGAATTACAGCCTTAGTCCAGCGTATAATGGCTGTTAATTACGTGCGTTCTTCTGGCCGGTCTGCTTGTTTTGCAAGTTGAAAAACTTGTTTCCGGAAGCGAAAGACTTCCATATATGCAAGAGACAGGCTAAATCACCTTGTGGAGGCCTCATCAACCGACAGAATGTAAGAGTAACAATTCAGCTAAGAAACACATACAGGGTGGCCCATAAATCACGAAGGGATTTAAACATTTATGGGCCCTTTCTAGGGCATGTTCCATGACAACTGTTAATGTTTCTGGCCGCAGAGCCTAATTTCTGCACGAATGTTCTCCTTCAAAGACCCAGTCCGCTATCACAGGGAACTAAAGGATGCTCGGTAAAGTGGAAAGGAAATCACAGCAATCCGATGTGGAAAGGATGAGCTAGGAGTTCAATGAAGCTATAAGGGTAATATTAGTCAAGGAATACTACTAAAAGATCTGTTCACTCTTGGTTTCCTTCGGAAAGCCTGCTGCACATAAGTCAAACACCAATAGTCTAGGCACCACAATGGTATAGAAACATCGCAAGTGCTTCGTATATGTTGGAGTTTGCGATGTGGAGCGACAATCACGCAACATCCTTTTTCTGCCGGAGAGGCGAGTGTAGATCTAATGGATTAGCGAGTTCATCATACCAATTGTGAAGTTTAGTGGCGAAGGTATAATGGTCTAGAAATGTTTCTCCTGGATTATATTTGGTTATAGCACCTGAAAGGATGAACGCAAAGAAGATATGCAACTCTTTTTGGATGATATGTTTCCCCGGGGAACATGGTTCTGTAAAAGTGGGGGAAAAACTGACTAGCAAGCAGAGAGTCCCGATCTCAACTCAAGGCACACCTTTGGGGAAGCACTGGAACGTTGGATGAGGACCAGACCAGTGCACCCAACAATGAAGCATGGACTAGTAGTCGCAATGAAGGAAGAACGGTCCAAAATACCTTAACTAATATTATCTCAAACTGGTGAACACACACACACATACATAATTTAGGTTAATCTAAAATCTTGTGCTGTCCTATGTTCGTACATAGGTAATACGTTTCCTATGTACGAACATTAACACAATGAAGTCTTTCTTTCTTTTCAAACTACCAGTCTACTCTTAGAGCTAATACATATGCTTTTTTGATGTGATATTCAGGAAGTATGTCATAAATGGCACGATTTAAAATTATCCTATAACTGGGAAATATAAACTTTAATGAAACATATGAATTAATGAAACAGATGAAGCTCAGTCGACAATGTTTTATCACGATGTGAGAGTTTCCATTAAATGCGAAAAATGGCAAAAAGATATCTTCTCAGTGGGAGGAAATTTTCCTCCATCTACCCATCAACGCTTACATACTGGAAGTTTTGAAGTGGTTATTGACATGTTTGATTTCCAGAGAAGGATTCTGTTTTTTTTTCCCTACTTCTTGCACGCAGTGTACGAATATCCTCTAAGGGCATGAATGCCAAATGCACTGTAAAAAAGCAAAAGTCTCTATGCTTTTTTACAGAGAGTACAGCAGTAAAGTGGTTTCATAGGTGATCGCTAAGTAATACATACGTGTAACACATCAGGAGCTTTCTTATTGACTACAACATAATTCTGTTGACACGTATTCTGACAAACCATGATATAATCCAAGTAGTCCATGTGGAAGTCACTGTCACATAACACGTAATGGCAAGTGGATTCATGTCATCCCGCTACTTGTCCCTACTATTTAATTAACCTTCTCCAATAATCAACCATAAAAAACGGAGAATATATCACTGTGGCTGTACAAAAATCCTCCTTGCATAAACAACAGCAACAAAGCATCCAATTTAAAAAAAAAAACACTCCTGATTTAGCAACATACGGACATAAATGATGTGCACGACCAGCTATACACATCCAAACGAGACCTATTTTTATATGAATCTAAAACTGCAACTACATCAGCCACTGTACATCTTGAATGTCCAACTATGCTCTTTATAATTACTTATCTCAACTGTTTCACTTGTACAATCCATTCCATGCCAGAAAATGCAAAATTTAATATTCTCGCTTTTCTTTCAACTCTCTGCTTCAACATTTTCTTTCCCAATTCTGTAGTATCCACCTACTGGGTTCTGAAAATCGCCCTAATCTAGGCTTTTTATATCCGAAGCTGACTAGTTCAAATGCTCCTGAAATAGTCCTTGGTGACTTTAAACATCCACATCTCGAATTGACAAATTAGCTTCCCTTTTCCAATTTCGCCGATCAAGGTAGACATGCAAAGGATTTAATGTAAGCGAAGATTTAGCCTAACTTAAGTACTGGCCATTTACTAAATTCCCCCTATATTCTTGATCCTTTATTAAGATTTCCTTCTGTAACTTTGAAAGCATTCGATGAAGGCCTTCAACCCAACCCAACTCCAATCAAAAACATATCGAAGAGGTCACCTTTCCTTAGTAACTCAGAAATCAGACAAAAAGTATGTTGATTTCTATGGAAAAACTTTAATTCCTGACTAATGTAATTAATAAAAAAAGTGGTGCATATATATTGAGAAAAATATATTATAAAAATATATAAAAATAATGTGGTACTTTATTAGGAGGAAAATATTCTTACAGTAGCTATAAATAAGATTTTGTTTTAAAAGTAAAGATAATTAGAGTCCTTCAAACTGTTGGGGAAAAGGCCGACTTATATCAAAGCTACTGATATATTTTATGATCCGAAACCTTCCCAAGATGGTATTAATACCTCAAGTAGGAGGAAGGTTATTTCTTGCTTTACACACCGCTACTAAGACGCCGCCAACTTAAATAAATAAATAAAAATTCTCCATTCTTTCCTTTGATGGGAATGCTGTGAATCGAGGTGCGAAAAATTTTCCCCTGTTTCAGATTCATGGTATTTTTCTCCGTACAGGTATTAAACTCGTTGATTTAGCGCTGCTGAATTAAGTAAGATTTAAAACTGTTAACAGCTGTAGGTTTATTATGTGTGTGATATGCATAAAACGTCGTATAGCATCGAACTGAATATAAGATAAATCTGCAAATGTTGCTTGCTGCTTTGAATGGTAGTTATTTGCATATTTTTATATACGTGTGTGTGCCAGATTTGGTGACATATGCAGGACAAAATTGTAATGTATGAATTATCAAAAGGCACCACGTATACTATTTCTCGGGTTGCAGATCAGTAAAAATCCAATGAGAGAGAGAGACGATAAGAGAGATTACTTTTACCTTCAAGAATCATGACAGAATACTGTCGTGAAGTTTCGGTTAAATAAATAAATAAAACTAAATTTTAAATAAATATTATTAGTGAAAATTTTCAGTAATTTATCGACGTGCAATTTTCTCTCAACCACCTTAAACAGGAATGAATGTTTTGTGGATTCTTTAGCTGCAAGATGATACAAGAGTCTGAAATGGCTTTAAAAAAAAAAAAAAAGATTTACAAGAGTCTGAAATGGTTTGAAAAAAAAAAATAATAATAATAATACCATGTTTGGTCTATTTACAGCTGTGGAACTGAATTCTTAGCCCATCCACACTACTTAAAACATACAGCAAGTTCGCAACCTTTGGTGGATGATGGGTTTCACAAAATAAGACCTCCGCAGTGCAGTCAATCACGAAGATGCGAGGACATGGCCCTTCTGTTGGAAGAGAAAGATTTCGATCCGGTCTAAGATGCGAAGAAATTTTTATAAGGTCTTTTCAATAATGGCGAATTCGCAACTCTCATATGGCGGAGGGAGAGAGGGCTTTTCTTACAAAATACTCGGTTTTTCATCGAGCATAAAGGTAAGCCAGTCAGATACGCGCTATAAGCAGATATAAAACGCTAGTTTAATAGCCTCTGCGACAATTCCAACCAACTAAAACCTTCCCCTCCCCATAACAAATATATATATATATATATATATATATATATATATATATATATATATATATATATATATATATATATATATTATTAAGCAGACAACTAAAAACAGTAGTTTTTGGTGGTCGGCTGAATTGACTGAATGCTTAACGCATCCGCTCGTCCGACAAATATGCTGGGGTTCGAAGCTCAATTTTCGACGACATTATTCACTCCTAAAAAAAACTTTTCCTCGTGTCTTTCTGATTTCATTTATCATAAATGTTTTAACTGTAAGAGAGACTGGGATGGATTTATTAAAGAAAAATCTGTTTTCAGAAGCTATTTTAGGCATGTTGCAAGCGATCAGCACTTATTATCAGCATCAGCACAAACGAGAGATATTTTAATGAAATTTAACGCTTTAAGGGAAAACTGTTTAGAATCTTTAAGTTTTGTTAAACTTATGACTACCACTTTACATGAAAGCCTAAATACATTTTTCGTTGCGTTAATGATAACACAGATAACTTGATTCTGCCAAAGATTCTAATCGCTTTCCCACGATATTAGTCCTGTCCCGTCAACATAATCTTACACTAATCTTTTGGCCCTTTTCGCTAACAGTCGTTAGGTAAGATATCTTAATATCGCGAACTTACCTGTAATGTTACGTTTCTACGCACGTTTTGAACTCGATTCAAGTTCGCAGCGAGAGTTCAACTTTGATCGTTCAGTGTTAACATGATAAACAAAAAAAGGACTGGCCAGCAAAGCAACTCTGCATCTTTACAGACCTTCATGAATTATTTACCTAATTAGACATACCGAGTAGGACTTCGTTGAGTAGACTTCTTCAGTTGAGTTTGATGCCGGAGTCAATTAGGAAAACGCCTTCGTTGCACAGTTACAAGGACGTCAGGTTACTTGCTCTTCGGTTGGGAACTTCTCTCTCCGTGACGCCAGGAACCTATGTAAGGATCTTTTATAAAGATATCCGAAAACCCGGGGTTTATACCTCGGAAAAAGGAACTTCCCCGAGAGTAAACGCAATTAATAGACAAATACACTAGGAACATTAGTTGATTTGCTGCAATTCCAATTAGACCAACGTTTTTGTGCCCTTTCTTACCCATATATTCAACTATTTAATATTTAATTAAATATTACATTTTTAATTTAATTTTATTATAAATTATTTATTATTTATAAACATTTATTATAAGTTTATATTTTAATATTATTATATTTAGTTATTTTGCAAATTCAACTCTGAAAACAATAATGAGAAGCCACAACACATAACAGGAATACAGAGTCCATAGGAAAATTTTAATATTCATGACTGAGAAATGAAGTAATTCCTCTCGGATGTGGCAAAACTGAGTTACACACAATGACCAATACTTTTCAAACCATGAAAACGTGTAGAGTCATGTAAGCAATATTGTTTAAATATCCTATTTTCAGAATAAATTATTTTCAATTAAAATTAGTCACTTTATTTAAATATAAAAGGTGGTGTTCTCACACGGAGAGATCAAATGAAAAGGTCTACTTAGATTCACTTAGCCTTTAGCAAACTAAATCACAGCTTCCATTGAGATGGACCTAGCCATAAAGGCCGTAAATTTGGAAGCTGGGTGGGGGAGAGGAGCAGTTTGAAACTAATGTGTGTTATTTAGGTCAGAAGAAAATATGATATAAAAAGGATATTTTCATAGTGAAGAAGATGGGGTCAACATTTCTGATTCAAACACAGTCTTTCATGAAGAGGTCGTGAAAAGTTTGGATATACTGACTTTGGAAAAATATCAGCACTTGGGATAACAGTGCCATCTCGAGGAGGATCTGTTAAAAAGGTTCTTTTAAAAATATGTTTTCTCACAGATACAGCCAAATTCTACGTTTTATCTGAATTAGTAGATATAAAATCAAAAACTAAGAAATCATAGAACATACGGAGCCCTAGATTCAACACATTTTAACAAATATTTGGATCTGCCAAATTTCACTTCTAGAAATATCCAGAGTTTGAAATTATTCATTTATTTGGAAAATTATTACGGTTAAAATAATAATAATAATAATAAATTTCAAATAGAAGAGGATATTTTAAAGGGGTGATCATCTTTCCATTAGATGTATCAAAATACTGTACATTGGAGGTTCCTTTTTATTATTATTTTATCACTCATAACTTAACAAGAAATTATCACTTTCTCGTTACATGTGTAGGATACCGGGCATGTGTTAGAAATATTATTTAATGAATTTAAAACTCAATGAAGATTTGGCTACAATAATAATAAAGTATTCATTTTTGAAAAAATAGAACCTGCCCTCAATATTTCAAAAGCACGTTGTGATTACAAAGAAATTTAGCCTTCTGCCTGCTAATCAAACAGCATTTAATGAAACCAGATGATTCTGGAAGATAGCCAACGCTTTCAATGACAATACCTGTAATAAGAATTATTAACTGTGTTGGTAAGCGTCCTTCAGAATTGGGAAGCAACGCTGCTGGGTGAATTAGTGTGGGTTAAGCATGGGTTTGATTTCCTTGGTTCCCACCTATACATAATTTTACACTAACGAGATATATCTGTGTCAGTAACTTACAAGTCAGGTGAATATTTATTTTTTAAAGAACATTTCATTATGCACAACATTACAATAGGCAATGTTAAAAATATTACAATTATGTGCTGCACCTAATCCTGAATAGCCAGTTTGAAGCTTGTTCATGTTTTAGCTCTCAATTCCAAGTAAATCAAAATAGAGAACTTGTATGTCTAAATTCTTTATTTAACAACATTTTGGTGACCCCAAAACACTGTTCTTCGATATTATTTCTTATACAAATCATAAGCCTGAAATTTAAATGACGCACCGAATAGCTCTTCTATAACAGAAATCTTTTATTCTTTCAGAAAAACTGAAGTATATGTACACATACTGTTATCAAAAACCATACGCACGTACATTACTAGCAACGTAAGAAGCGTGTCCACAAAGTCTAGCTATCGGGTTTTTATCTAATTCATCGTAATTGTTAATATTTTTGGTTCTTTCCACTCAACAAAATTTTTGTTCTGTTCTCTTCAGACATTTGTATACTGTTTAAGAACACAGTAAAATTATAATATAATCCAAACTACTGGAAAACTGTTTTAAGAACAACAAATTTCAATTAGTTTTTGTAAATTAACAAACACATTAACATTTCATTAAAAACAAACTGTCAGTATTATGTCAGTAACGCCGTGAAGATTATGCGCCTGGAGAAAAGTTTGCAAATTCACAGTAGGTTGCTGGAATATATTGCTTGTCTACATTCATACATACGAAAAATATCGATGTAGAAATTTTTCATAAAGAGTCCCTCCCTCTAGAACAGTTCCATAGAACCTATCTCCTACTACATCACGTGATTATAATTCCTAGAATTTAACGTGAGAGTATATGGCATAGCATCATTCCTACTAACGGCATAGCCTGAAGGAAAGGCTTAAACATCAAGAGTCCGTATGTCGTATAATTTTAATATATTTCAATTAGTTTTCGTAAATTAGCAAACAATAAAAGTTAATTAAAATAAACTGTCAGCATTATGTCAGTGAAGGTTATGCGCCTGGAGAAAAGTTTGCAGTAATTCTGTCCATGCACGCCATATGGCGACTTTAATGATATCTTGTACATGGAAATATTCCTTACAACTTACAATTCTGAAAATTTCAACAACTTGTAATATATCGGCAAAATCAATTAAGTTATTTCTTTCGTTGATCGTTCACATCATATGCATTACTCTGCCGATATATTAAATACATATATTTATAAACACCAGCATTATAAATGAAATATCAACTGCATTATTTCTTGAAGTTGGTTTTATTCTGTAACAAGATTTTTGTTGATTCAATAAACATGCTTATACTCGTATGTTTGTTTTCTTTCTTTCTTATATATATATATATATATATATATATATATAATTTCTTTTCCGAATTAATCAACGAATTACTAAAAGTGGAAGAGATATAGAACCAAAGAATCATGTATCATGGGCAGATAATTTTTTTTTTACTTCCAAAAATTGCTCCAGGTCCTATCAGGCTATTACGTATATGAATCTGCATTTTCTTTTCATATTATTAATGTAAATGAGCGAATAAAAAATTGCATTCCTTCATATTTATCGAAATAACAAATAATAATAAATAAATAAACCATATTAAAAAAAAAACTATTACCTGAAAAATTTAATGTAATTTTACTGAACTTTTGCATAATCACTTTATTAAAAGTGTTTTTAATAAAGAATGTCATTTTAATAAAATTTCTGAATTTTAGCTGATTTTGTGATTTTCAAATTATAAGTTATCAAAAGCGCACGTGCTTGTTTAGACCAGTATGCCCCAAACGCCGCAGGCTCCACACCTAAGGGCCTCTCGTCCAAAGGTGAGATAATTCACTGTTAAAAACTAAAAGGACATCAATGGGCGTCAGAAGGCAAAGACAATCATATATCTTAAATTATAACAGGATCTTTGTATAAAATAATAACGAACAAAACCATTTCAGGTGATATACGTTACTCTTATAAACTGAATTCTTTCTAATGGATATCGTCATAGTGATTTCATTTTAAAAAAATAGTTCAACGCTATTTGTAAAAAATTACCAAAAACACATTTTTACTAAATAACAACTAGAGATTAAAAAACAGAGTGGGAGGGGGGGGAATTGTAAACCAATGTCATTTAAGTACTCGTATCGCCATCGCCAAATGTATATGTAATGCCAGTAATTAACTATCACTAATTACTGGCATATTAAACTATTATTCATGCCCATGTCGTTCGCTTATTTAGTTTCAAGTGTGCTGGCAGCATTGGCCTACTTATAATACATTGCTATTAGTATAGCATTGACTTGCATTAGAATACTTTAACTTCAAAAAAATCCCAAAACTACTCTTTTTTTTTTTTTTTTTTTTTTTTACAACTACCAATTATTAATAAATTTTGCAATATTTATAATACGTTCTGTTTCAGCTACCAGCTGAAAAACAAGGACGCTCTTTTAAGGATCAAGGCTTGGGATTTTCCGGGGGTCAGTTATATTAAGAAAATATTTATCGCTAACTCTTAGTTAACATTCATACAGAGGTACCTTTCTCTAGTCTAAAACGCTTTTCATATCATGGAGTGAGTTCAATAACTGAAATCCATACAGCACAGTTTCTAAAAAAATAAACAAATATGTACAGTTCTTGCACGTGCAAATCTAGCAGAAGGATGGAACCTCATTCTAATATGTATTTATCCATCACAGCCATATGCTATGAAAAGTTAGTTTTGTTTACTAAATCAAACGTATTACAAAATGCACTTAAATAATATAATACGAATTAAAATAACTTGCAAATACAAACTAACTCAAGTGCTTCTACATGTTGAATAACAAGCATAATAACATCGAAAATTCTATTCACAAAACCAATGCTTTCGTACTCAGTAATAAGAACAGCTGTATCGCCACGCATACGTACGAACAACTACTCGAATAAACTATTATGTACTTACAGATATCGCTGATTATGCATTGAAGTCCTTTTTATATTCATATTGGAGAATTCATTTTCTAATAATTATATACACTCGTTTAGAATATATATATATTATAATACATTAATACTTCTGGTTTAAAAATAATCAGAAAATACATTTAATATCGCAGGTTCGACTCATGACATGCAATTTCCTGTTATATACTTAACATATAAAACGTGCAACTTAACGTAGAACAGTACGTGTGGCTCAAGGTTTAGTAATTTCAAAGTGACGTACATAGGTAGCGCTACAAGCGTGTAGCTATCGACAAGAAGTTTTGAAATTATCACCTTGAAAAATATTTCGGCTTACAAAATAATAAAGTTTTTAAAAAATAACCTAAGCAAATTTAAACCTAAACGGAATTTCAATTATCCTCCTTTAGTATTGAAATCAGATATCATAGATTTGTAGGGAGGAAAAAACAAACGTACTATGCTAAAGGAAATGAAATATATTGTGCTAAATCACACATATAAAATTAATAAAATTGTAACATAAATGAATTTATCACAAAGGAAAATTATGATTATTTCTACATGGTATCTCCACATTATATACTTGTGGCATAATATTTTTTTTATAAATTGTAATGCTGAAGCAATCAAAATTAAGAATTTGACATTTAAAAAAAATCAATTATTTAGACCACTCTTTATACAGATTTTAATGTCACTGATTTGCATTACAGATGAATCTAAATATCTCTATATTGCAATGTTGATCGATTGATAGGGCCTCTGCTACTAATGGCTCACGCAAAAAGTTAAGCAAGTTTGAGCATGGTTAGTATTTGGAAGGAATCCAATCGTTCGATGCTATTGGCACACTCTCCCTCAATGAGTCTTTGGATTCCTTGGAGGTGTCACATAATAATAATGATAATAAATCTGTGAACAGATGAGCCAGCTATCTCACACTGCCAACGTCATAGTAGGATCGATATAATTTTACTGAAACGATCAATTATATATAATATTTTGTTAAAATGATTCTGCGTGGCAAATAAGAAGTATGTAATTTGCACTGTTTTGTCTAAGAGATACAGTAGAAGAAGCTAAATCCATTGGCATAGTCCTGAGTCGTCCTGAGCATTGATATAAATATGAGCACTCAATATGCTTCACAAAAATACAGTCATTTTTGTTCGTAAGACAGAACATTTATTTTTCAAGACTAAATTTTTATCTCGCTGTTTAAATACCATCAAGATCATAAAAATCTTATGCACTAATATGGACATGAAAGTCCCTTTGCACTGAAAATGCATCCTCTATGACAATATTTTTGTTTTATTTTTCCAAAGCAATCTGTTAATTTTATGAATACAACAGTTTCATATTGCTCTATTATTATTATTATTATTATTATTATTATTATTATTATTATTATTATTATTATTATTATTATTATTATTATTATTATTATTATTATTATTATAAGAGAGACCTACAGGGAGTCAGGAACTTATCGAGGGAGGCCACATATTACACACATCAGCTATAATACTTATTTTTGAATTCATTCACACTACTTACACACACAATATTCAATATCAATCCATTTCATCATGCACCACCCTATGAGAGAAAAATCTAGCCCTCATCCCCTTCTTAGTGGAATTCATTCTCAGCTTCCAAAGATGTCCTCTTGTCCTTTCCCCATCCTCGATAAAATGAAAAATTCCATCAACTGAGGTTTGCAGGTCTCAATCATATCACCCCTCTTTCTCCTGTTTCCAAGTGTATGCATTCTACAAATTCTCAATCTGTCTTCATAATCAGTATTCCACAATCCAAATATCATTTTTATCACTACACACAATAGGCTTATCAAGACGTTGTAAAGAGGCAAAATGGCATCCTTATCTTTAATGTTAAAGTTCGTTTCAGCATTGCAATTATCTTTTGAGTTATATTTGCCATCTTTGCTATATGACCCTTGAACTTCGACTTGCTGTCTACTAACAATCCACGATCCCTAGTCTGATGAGATTATTCTAGCATAATCCTACCAATATAATAAGACAGTGGATATTTAATCATGCCAAAGCATGCCTTTACATTTACTAACATTGAATTGACATCCATTTTCCCATGTCCATATTTACAATCTATTTAGGTCATTCTCCAAGTACTGCATATCACCAGCATTCCTGATTACTTTACCTATCTTTGCATCATCAGCCTGCAAATATCTGTATGTCGCCTGTCAAATCCTTCACAATATCATTGATGTAAAGATTGAATAACAGTGGATCAAGGAGTGATCCTTGAAGTACACTATCGGTTACCTTAAATTTTTGTTTCACATCCCCCCCCACATACCACTTTTTGATATGTATCAGTCAGATATCCTCTTATTCCACTCTAATATTTTATGATCCAAACCCATATTCTCCAATTTATGCAACAGTCTTCCATGCTGTATTCTGTCAAAAGTCTTAGCAAAATCTAAAAGCATCATTTTTAGCCATTTCTATTGTCTAACTTCATTATTATAGAATGTGAGCAAGTTGCTAAAACATGATCTTCCCTTAGTAAACCTATGCTGTTCATTGCAAAGTAGGGATCCACTCTCAACTCATTTCTGAATACAAGCCCTAACCATTTTTTTCAAAATCTCCACTGCAACTCCTGAGATAGATACTGATTGGTCGATAGTTAGATACATCAGTGTTTGCACCATCCTTATACAATGGGATTGCCATACATTCTTTCCACTAGTGTGGAAATTTTCACTTCTCCAATACTATTGAAGCACATATAATAGTTCCACAAGTACGTGTATTATAATTGCGAACCTTCAAAAAACAAGAGCATGAAAAGTAAGGCATAAGGCTTCCAAGGTCTCAAAAATAATTCTCGATATTTCATGAAGGAAGCAAAAGAAATTGTGGTTATGTGCTGATGACTCATATATTGCTACTAGCTTTTATTAAATTAGTTGTGAACTTTCCTAAAGTGCAACAAAACGTATTTAACTAAAAAAAAACAAAATTAGAGCAGGTCTATGTAGCCCACGTACATGTTGTTTGTACCCCTATAGCACTAGGCCGCCCGAATAAAAATCATTCTAAGTACGATTCCAATAGCCAACTATAGAAACTTTTTCTAAGCCTTTCTTAGACTGGTTCCTGTTCTTTAGAACGAGGAAGAGTGTTTACTACCTGAAAGTTGGGTTATTTCTTCCCGAAATTACAAGAAAATCAAACGTAAAACAGAACACTCAATCTCCATCATTAGCAAGTCTGAGATAGGCTATCACGATTTTATACAATAATATCTATTGAGTTAGGGACCAAGAGATAACAGCACTTGTTCGCTGTAATCTCTTCACCAGATTCCGTTTTTAATTAGTGATAATCTTGAGCTAGCTATCTCAGAATTGCTAATAATGGAGATTGACTGCTCCTCGGTTTTTGAAACTTACACAGGGCTAAAACGGATTAGTTTGCTCCCCATGGGAAATAAAAGGCATTTAGCTGTTTTTTTGAAATGTTAGCGCTGGTAGGTCCACCTTATAAAATATTGATATATAAATAAATTAATATCTCCTTCATTATTAAACAGATTTAGCAAAAGGCCATGGAGAGCTGCTGTGAACAAGTCACACATCATCTCCCCCCAATGCCAAACGATGTTTGTACTGGTGTTTTTCACACCGTTCCTGAATTGTAAATGATTGGAAAAGGGTGATTCATCGGGAAAAGGTGATGCGTCAGGATAAGTGTGATCGCTTCCAAATATTCCACTCTGATGGTTGTGCTTGGATTTGGAGATTTCCTGGGGACGGTTCCGGCATGACCATCTTTGCGAATGTCAAGTTTGGTGAATGTCTGGTAACGAAATGGAAGTGTTTCAGTTGGATGGGGATTGGTCTATTGGTGGACATGCCCAAAACCATGACGTCTGATAGTTTCCAACACTCTGAAAGTACTTCTGCAGCAACCCTTGCATATTTTAGCACGACAGTACTCCGTGCCATACTCCACTGCTGGTCCAAGTAATGTTCCACAAAGTGTTGGACTGGCCTGCTCAGAGTTCAGACTTCAACTCCATCGAACATCTTTCAGACTAATTAGAACGCCAAATTCTCTCCAGACCACAGCGCTCGTATGGCCATCAGCAATAGAGTAGCTTTGCGTGAGGAATGGAAGAATTTTCTGTTGCAGAAATTGATTGAAATATTCCACGGAGGGCAGTTACTGTCATTCAGGCCAAAGTGGTCACATTCGGTACTAGAAATGTAATTAAAACGCATTTTTTTTACCACCACTAGGACAACTAGGTGTCCAAATACTTTTGTCAACATAGTGCATCGGAGCCTGCGTAACTCAGTGGATGTGGCGTTTGCATACCACGGCGCTTGGTCGCACGAAGGAAGACTTGATTTCGAGTCTAGTCGGCGACTAGAGGAATATTTTCTAAGCCTTTTTTCGACCGGTTCCCGAGTTAGTTGATCTCTTGCACTGGCAAGCGGGTTTTTCGACCGTAGAACCCAGATTATTTCAGACATTAAATACGAGTGTAAGGGTCAGGGACTACGAGATGGCGGCACTTGTTGAGCCGTCACTCTTCATTGCATGCCGCTTAATTAGTGATAGCCTTGGACAAGCTATTTCTGATTCGGTACCAGTAGAGATTGAACTGCCCACTCAGTCTCCAAAAATTAGATAGGGCTAAAAACGGCCTCGCCTACTCCCTATATATACGGGAATAAAAAGACGTTAGCTTATTTTTTTTACATAGTGCATATTAAAAGAATAATTAAAAAAGTCAAACCTGGTTGTGCATTTTGAGAATGCACATATTGACCAATGAATTAAATACCTTTCTGCAGATGTGCGCAAATGACTTATGCAGTTCATATGCAAAAGACTTGGTCAGGTGCCTCAAAATGTGTACTAAGTAAATATTTAGGAATGATGGTGGCAGTAATCCCAATAGAATTGATCACAGTGAGGAAAACAAAGGATCTTTCGGAGTTCGATAAAGGGCTTCTTGTAGGTGTCCATCTGGCTGCAGCCACGATATTGAAAACAGCAGACTGATTGGTTTATCAAAAGGTGAGATATCCCTGTGTTTTTCCCGGTTTAATCTGTGGGAAAATAAATTGCATTGCTTGTCTAAGGGGTGCAACTCTCTCCTAAAACAGTCCTTCAGGAACGAGATCGCTGTCGTCTGAGAAGGTTTTTACGAACCAACCGAACTTCCTATTGGCCTCTGCAATTGATCGAAGTATTTAATGAAGGCTGCTCCAAATCTATATCTCACCAAATTATGCATAGGGAATTGAAGAGTATCGGTATTGGAAGTCGCGAAAGGAGTTCCAATATGGTATTAAATAAAAGTTTCTAATTCAGTGACCGGTATGTGTAGTAATTCTGAGCCTAACTTGATTGAGGCGAAGGTATAATAAGAGAAAGGTGTTGAGAGTGAAATTAACTAGTGTGAAAGTAAATTTGTATATTCACTAGCCAAAAATGAGACATGAATAAAACAGATTTTGAAAGATATTAAATTAAAATTATGAAATCTAAATTAAAAATGGAACAAAAACTTGAAATGTATACAGGGTCAGCAAACGATAGTGTTCTAGAAGTTTCGTGGGAATGGAATCGTCGTTAGAATGATAAAGAACGCAAATCTAAGCGTGTAAGCTTTCCCTGCGGATTAAGATTTATGCACCACGAGGAGTTTGGTTGGATTGTTCGAGTATAACTGCGATAAAAGTGTTTTGTTTATTTGCTAAGAGGACAATATTATTTTTTTTCCTATAGATTCGGAACATCATACTTTGTTCTTCTAATTACTCTTTTAATATAAATTTAAAAAAATTACATTAACTCGATGTAAAACTAGTCTTTGACTAGAAAATAAGGGACTCCATCATCAAATTAGTCTTGTTATTTTTTGACATGAAAGAATATTTGAGATGTTTAAAAAGTATTTACCAAGTAGATAGAGGAAACAGCAGCTAGCATGATAAATCCGAATAAGATAATCAGAAATGCTTTTTAGATGTAGAGTCATGAGTGGAAATTATTGCCTGAATCTGTTGCAAACGCTGAGTGAATAAATTTAATATTTAACTTAATGGATATATATTGCAGACAGTACTCTTATGGGTCTGTACATTCTATAGAGATTTGTTGCAATAGTAATGTGTTGTAACTTTTCTTTTAATGACTGTTGAAATGTTGTAGCAATAATAAGATAAGTCGCTACATAACTGGAGGACCTCCACGTAGCCTAAGAAATGGGAAGAACCGACTCATTCCAAATGACAGCACTTTCTCTTCGCAATCCTCATTACAAGATTTGAATGCTTGAACAACATGATGAACAGTAATGGACTTTTAACTTGGGACTTATACAACCACATTTATTCTGTCTTTGCTAAAAGTAGATAGTAGACGATATGTCATTATGTTAATGATACCGCAATATTATATATATCGCTAGCTGAAGTATTCCATTTTTTCAGGCAATAAAGATGTGGTAACGGAACTAACTGGTTTTACCAGCAAATGAACCAGGGGAAACAGCCTGAAGTTGGATGCCTCAGTGAAAACGATTATTATTATTTTTTTAATTGAAGTCCTTCTAAATAAAAAAAAAAATAATCGTTTTCATCTTATCATTAGGCATTTACTATGATAGAAAGGTATATTGTCGTCATAGCTTCTGGATCCTATTCACTATTTCATAACCAAGGAATCCAGGCGACCAGATCTGTTCGCAATAGTCTAGATGTGGTCTTATTAATGCCTTATAGAGTGGAACAATAACTTTCTTATCCCTTCTTGTCAGTATGGTCTTCAACAACCATGTAATTTGATGTGCTGTGTTTGGCAACCTTTGCAATATGCCCTCTACTTAAGTTTTCATTAACCATGAATCTTGGACTCTCCCCAACCCCTCTCCACCTACTTCGCTGAATCAAAATATAGTAGGTGACCTCAGAAGTTTCTAAGAAGAAACAGTGATTTACTATTTATATGAATATAATTAGTTAAAAACAATATGAACAGACAAATAATATATATTAGTCTCAATAAAACTTACAGTTAAGGGATGTTTTACTCTTTATATAAAAAGCAACATCTGAATTTCTTATTATTTATCAGATCATTGCAGTAATAAGGTCAGTTTGTTCTATTTCCTGCTTAAAGAAAACAAAAAAATATAAATAATGGATGGTTGAGGATAGATTTCTAAATGCACGAATAACTATCATGTAATTTGTAACGGAAATCATAGAATCGATCAGCCATTCGTTTTCTATTTAAAAAAATAAAAACTTTGTTTCTCTTCCTCATCTCATTACATCAATTACCTAGTCAAACAACAACAAAAAATTTTTCATGTTTTTTTTTTTTTTAATTGGGGTAAATTGCAGTAATTGGAGCAAAGAGATACTAGCATAAAAGGAATAAGAGTAAAATAAAGTTGCCCATGTTATGTCAGAAAATAAAAATGTTTAAATACTTCAATAAATGTAAGACAAATCATTAACAGTGATTATTTTTATAATTATGTGGAAGTAAAATTTTGATAATTTCGGCATATTTTAAAATTGACTTCCTTAAAATTTATATACTGAATACATCTTACAAATTAAACAATTTATCAGGTAGAAACTTAGTTTCCGGTTTTTTTTTTGTTTTAGGAATTGCTTAAAGATCGGTGATTTTTTAAAAAAAAATACTGTATTAATTATTTCAGATATTATGACATTTTTGTTGATTCACGATGATACAGTTAACAATGCCCAAACTAAAAAAAAAAAAACATTATTTCTCGACAATTAACTAGATGCATTGCACTGTTTGTTGTTTCCATGCTTGCTTAATAATCTAGCAGTAGATATGTAGGTGTTTGGAGTTGCGGAGGTTCCATCAGTTGTTTAAAGCAATAAGATACCATTATTGTATAGAATATGATTAATTGGAGTTTGAGCATGTATGTAACGATTATCTTCAACGTTTATATTTCAGATATACTTAATTTAATATTCTTGGAATTTTCCAAATCAGTTTTGCTTTTCTAACTTTGAAATGAAATAAAATAACTCCATGGCTATGCATTTGCAACGTATCTTATTATGATTGAAAAGTAACACAGAGAAATTTTCAAATTATACACCGTCTTTAATGTAACTTTGTTATATATTAATATTGGCTGAATGAATATATTTTGACTGTCATATTAATTCTTTATCATATTACACTTGTTGCAAAATTATCACAAGGAACAGGCCTCTCATTTCAAAGGATCTCCATTCGAATGCGACTGAGAATGTAAACTTTTTCTATGCCTTTTTTGACTGAACTGTTATGGTAAACCCAATATAAAAACTCACCATAATAAAAACTGGCGAAAGAACTAGATGATGTAATTAAACATTTGTTATTAAATTATTCGCGCTAGAATATTCTGCTGAAACCTTTCATTTGTAATCTTGCCATTTTAGTAGTTTAAGATAATCTCTATAAGCTCGGAAAGTATTAATTTGTCTAGGGAATAAATTGTTTATAATTCTGGCAGAAGTAGACTAAGGTTATGAGGCCAGCGTATTATGGATGTTAATTATATGTGTTTTTCTGGTCGACTTTCTATGTAAAAAACTAGAGTTTTCAGCCGGGAAACTCTGCCTATCTTCGTATTACACTTGCTGATATCTTCAGTTGAACAACTCATAAGAGTTCTTCGAATCCTAGACATTGTTAGAATCAAGGTCTTTCAAAAATGTCATCAGTGTTAGTTACATAAAAGGTCTCAAGGAGACACACTAACTTTCACATGGTCCTGATAGGCTTCAGATCCTTGGATTTTAATGCAACTTTCATCACGACTAAGATGACAGAATTATTATCGATTTCTGACATTTTAATAGAACTAATAATTTCGATAATGGTTTTCTTAGCAGTAATTTCCTAATAATGTGAGCCTCCGTAGTTCAGTCGGTATAGACGAAGCCATTTGGTCGGAATGACCTGTTCGAATCCCATCATTGATGTGGGGAACCTTTATCTGGTCTCTTTCGACGAAAGATGAGTTAGTCATTCTCATACGGAGGGAGGTTTTCTTTTACCCGGAAACTTGGAATTTTCCTCCCCCAGAACAGGCAAACCGGTCCTATGAACACGCGCATCTACAGATATAGGACACACCGGGAGGCATAGGGCCAACCACCTTATCCTCAAGTTCCGGTTGCGAAGTCCAAGAATACTTGGAAAGGTCGTGGGTTCTTAAGTGCCTGCTAGTACCAGTGATATGATAGGAATTTCCGTAATATTCAATAATTGTTAGAAAATTAATTGCTTCTGTATATACTACTGTACGTGTGTGATATGTGTCTTTCATCAATAGCAGTGCAACACTGCGACAGATTCTTTTGCATGAATACGAAGTTATGTTTCATTTCTCTCCGAATGTTGGTTTCAAGATTGTGCTCAAAATTATTATTTCCGAAATTATGATGGAATGTTTAGAAATTCTTTTTTGATGTTCTAATGAATGTAGCAATTGGGAATCATTCACGCAGTTGTCTTTTACTAGGATAACTCCACGCAAGTAGAGATTCCTTCAATTTCAAAAGTTGACTCGGCTAGATTTATGATTGATACAGCAAAGGTTGCGAGGCCACTTACGTTACTGTTAACTGCATGCGTGTTCCAGTTAGGCTGATTGTGAATGAAAACCGGAGTTCTGAGGAGGAAGAAAAAACAAAAAAACTGAGCACACTGGCATTCAAATGAAAAGTCTCTTATAAAGGATATTTTCGTATTTATAAAGGATTGGAATCTAGGAAAAATCTTCTTTTCTTCACTAAAGCTTCAGATGGGGTGGACATCTTACAGATGAAAATTATTATAACACTAATTCTTCATGATACATAGTTTTCCCTCTTGCTTATGTGATAAATTTGCATATAACATATCTAAAAAAATGAATGATGATATTATTGGATACTTACAGTGGTCCATCAGTAATCATTACTCACCAGAAATTATCAGTTTTCAAGTATATACGTTAACTGTATAATATTTCAAATTTTTCGTGTTTGAGACTAGATTACAAGAATTCTTAAGACAGCATTTCTCAACTTTTCTAATGATGCAGTCTGATTAAACTATAAGAATTTTTTTTCTGAGATGCACCAAAATTAAAAAAAAAAATTGTAGCAGAAGCAGATTGCAAAAATAGCATTTTCTTCTTAAAGCTACTGGCTACACGCAATTAAAAAAATCCATTTTTGAAAAAACTTTCACCATTCTGTTATACTACAATTTTTACACCCCGAAAAGAACAGCTAAATTGAATCTACTGTATGGCTTTCAACATATAACTATTATTAAGGGGTAGATGACTGAGATAATCTCTCAAAGCTGACTCACTCTTGTCTGGCTATGATGACGTCAACTTGAGCAGCATACTACGAGATAATCGAAACCTTAAAGGAGTTGCGAGTAAAATATTCATCAAAATGTAACCGTTTTAGAGAAAATAAATAAGAATTTAAATATACGACATACTTAAATATAGAAAAGTTGGTGGGGTAAGATGATGTTATGAAGGCAAATCATATATGAAACTTATGGAAACAAGATGATGCATGATACTGGGTTTCTTTAAATATTCTCTCTTTTTTAATATAAACTTTATGAATCGCTATTGTAAAATTAATGAAAAACTTTTATAAACCATCGTTTATACTTGATCATCCTATTACGAAGATTAAAATTTTATTTTCTTCCTTTCTTCTTAAAATTTGCCGAAGTAATGAAGAATTGAATACCGATAATTTTCCATCGTTAATTACTTTGCTCTACATGATTTAATACCTACTGCATAGTGAGTTTATTTTTTGAAAATTAACTTCTTCCTTCAGCAAAAAATAAATTAAAAAAATGCTTTTTTTGGCACGTTTGTTGTACGTGTTTGAATTTTTTTAAATCTAATAAATATAGGGAAAATTCTCCCAAAAAATCCAAGGCTCGTTGTAAAGTTCTATATCTTTGTTGAGCAAGAAAATGAAAGTTAGCAAAAGAATATGATTATCTTAAAATGAATATAAAATATACTCATTAATTCGGCAACTGATAATTAATATTTACATGCGAAAAAATTATATAATCCATATTTAATTTTTGCAAGTGAATACAAAATGAAAAATTCTTTGCAACTTTCAAAGCATATTCATGAAAAGTTGAGCGATTAGTTAGAGGCTAGGTTCTGGTAGTCTCTGCTCGAGGCTTTATCTTCTGATGTCTACAAAGAGTGAACTATGATTGGTCCATAATGTTATGACGTCATAGAAGTAGTATTATACAGCCATTAGTTGTTGTGTTAAAAGTTGGTAATACATGGTATCGAGAGTATTTATAAGTGCTAATATAACGCACCCATTATTTGAGGATATTCAGAAATTGGAAAGGTGTGTTTAAGCAGGTGTTCAAAATTTGGTCTCTTGATTTCAAACTCCATCAACGAACACAATAGGTATAGTAGGCAAGTTTTTTGTGTTGTTTTTAATTTTCTTTTGTTCATTCCCAGCATATATAATATCACTGCCAATATATTTAATATTTTAATACTAACTTTTATATTTGATTTCATTTTTAGGCAGAATACAAAGCACAGTCGTGGAAAGTGAATATATATATTTTGACCATTCAAGTCCTAACAGAGTAAAGAGGCATTGCAGCAATTACGCACTCATGGCGAGTGAAAGTGCTCCTATTAATTTAGAAAAAGTAAAAACCGAAGATAATGAGGTACCAGAGCTGCTTGGTGAAGATGTTCAATTGTCCAATCCGTCAGACAAGTGCAGAAACGTTCACTTAAACGGTAGAGGATTCCCTTCAATCCAGCAAAATACCAATTTATTTCTAAAACTGAAAACGGGCATTGTGAAGAAAAGAACTATATCTTCCTCTGATGATTCCTGTTCTCGATATCTTCATAATCTCAATAAAGTGAACAAAGACAGGAATCCCAACAGTCCTCAAAGAAACAAGAAAATATGTTCTTCAACAGAATCGGAAACTCCAAAAGAACTACAGTGTATGATGTGTTGGCAGTTAGTGAATAATGCTGTACTTAGTCGTTGTTGTGAGAACAGCTTTTGTGATAAATGTATACAAAACGCGATTACAGAAAGTGGAAGGCAAGAATGTCCGTATTGCGAAGAGCAAATTCTCCATCAAAAGACATTTATTCCTAATGTGAATTTACGAATGGTTGTAATGAGATACATACATGAAAGCAGTTTAGAATCACGATCAAATGATGAGCAAAAATCGTGTAGTGAAACAACAGAAATCACAAGAACCGATTCCGAAATTGATTCTACTGCTTTCACTGAGTCAACTTCTCAGGAACAGATCTCAAAAGGTTCGGATGAATGCTCTTCTGCTAGTGATCATTTGGAATCGTTATCGGAATATGCAGGATGCTTACAAACAGATATGAGCAATCTGGCGACATCAGGTGCTACTGGCTCACAAATGCAGTGTTCTAGTTATAATTATTCCACAGCATTTCCACAAAACAATGCAACAGAGTGGTCATCATATAACAGCCAGTTCTGGAGTTCGGACTACTCTTATTATTATTCTTATGGCACAGTTAATACTCAATCGGCTGATTATTACAATTTCTACAAGCCCAGTAATGAAAATAGTGTTCAAACTAATTACTATGATTATTATGCGTACAATTACTATAACAACCCATCATACTATGGGACACAATCCGATTCTAGATTGCAATATAACGTTCCACAGATCAATGAGTATACTTCCTCTATGACAAGTAGCGATTTCAGTAGGCATCGTTCTAATAATTCACATGACTTAAATTATAAAGTGAATGGCAGTAGGCGGTCCACAGAAAGGAAGAGGTCACACCATGGAAGTTGTGACCGCCATCGTAGAAAGAAACATAGAAAAAGTTGAATCATAACTTTACTAGGAGTGTGCTTTTATCTTATGTGTGTATTTTTGATAAGCTTTATGTTTAACGAGTCGTTATAATTTAACGTAACGAAACTAAATTGTGAATTCTTACCTTTAGTGTTATTAAACAAGCGTTGTTAATTCCAAATTTGTTTCTGTGCGAATATTGTATACATAAATCCAGTTGACATTCCTATAAATCCAAAGCAGCAAATCATATGTAACATTGATATTAGAACACAAATGGAATCTAAATGATATATATCAGTTAGATTCTATATATATACAACATACAGTATCAAGAGTCATACTCTTATTTAACCAAAGCAAAAATTTGTCATTAATAAATTTCTCTTAACCTAATCAACGGAGAAAAGCAGAACTATTATGGTAAATAGGCACTGTAGCCTATTTTGATAACAAGCAGCATTTGTTTTGTTTTCTCCAAGCTATCACTTCAAAGAGACTTTATCTCTTTTGATTGTTATTTGAGAATTTCGTGGGTTACAAGAGCTTTGCTGCAAAGAAAGAAAATTTTGGGGGGTTCTGTTTATTTTCAAATAAAATTTAAAAATTTCCTAGCGTGCTTTAAAAGAAATACTGAATTCATAATAAAAACTGCTTTTAGATATTTGGAAGGATACCAGTATCTGCTTGGACACAATTAAAAATCAGTACTAATAACAAATTATATCATAATTCAATGTACGAAATTTGAAGAGAATGGCAATCGCTAATTCAGATAGCCATTGTCACTTCTGACGATATAATATAAAGAAATAGAATTAGACCAGTTATTAAATGAAAGAAATTTTAAAATAGCTGTAATTACTGAAACAAAAAAGAAATTAAAAGGAACTATGAGAACTGAAATTTTTAATGTGAGATACAGTGGAGTCGACAGAGACCAAAGAGCACAAGCAGGAGTCATGATTTGGATTCATAACTCCCTTTCAAAACAGTTAAAACATTATAAATTATGGAATGAAAGAATAATAGAAGCTAGAATAAAAATAGATAGAGGCTATTTAACAATAATTGGTTTATATGCCCCAGAAGAAGGAAGAGAACAGGATAATATTGATTTTTATAATCAGCTACAAAACATATATAATAAAATAAATAAAAATGATTACATAATTTTAGCAGGAGACTTAAATGCAAGAATTGGAAACACGAAAATTATTAATGATATAGGAATACATGGAGAACACACTCTAAACAGAAATGGTAAAAAATTGATTGACTTTGTAGTTTATGATAACCTAAAAATAATGAATTCCTTCTATAAACATAAAGACATACATAAATATACTTGGGCAGCAAGAGGATGGAAATCAATATTAGATTACTTCATATTAAATGAAAAGACATCAAAATTTTCACTAGATGTTAGAGTTCACAGAGGATATGAATTAAGCAGTGACCACTTCCTTGTTAAAATAAAATTAAGATTACCACCTAAATGGCTACAAGTAACAAGAACAGAAAGAAAAATTGAAACATTTGTTTATAAAACTAGACTATTGAACGACACAAATGTACAATGGCTATATGAACAAAGAATTACCAGTATCTAGATAAAATAAAACAAAATGAAGAAATAGAAATAGAATGGCTTAATATAAAATGCAGCAGCAAATGAAAGCTTAGGAAAGACCAAAAAATTCAATAAAAGAAAAAAACTGAAGATCTGGGATGATACAATCAAAGAAATAATCAAAAAAGAAAAAAGAAGCCTATCACAAATGGTTAAGCAGTAAAACATTAGAAGATGAAATAGAATATAAAGGAATAAGAGCCATAGCTAAAAGAGAAGTCAGAAAAAGACATAGAGAACCATGGAATAAATTTGTTTCTAATTTAGAACATGATTTATATAAAATAAGTCCCAATGTATATAGGATTTTGAAACACCTAAATCCAGATATCAAAGAAAACATAAAATTAAACACTGAATTGAAATTAGAAGAATTTCTAAATTACTACACAGAACTGTGGACAGACAAATATTTTAAAAAAGACAACTGGCAAACAATTAACGAAAATGAAAAGGAAATAACTGAAGAAGAATTAGAAATCAGCCTGAAAGAAACAAGAAACGGAAAATCACCTGGAGAAGATAAGCTAGGTTCAGAACTATATAAATACGCAGGAACAAGATTCAAAGGAAGACTCTTATTATTTTTAAATAAAATTTACTCAACTGGTATCTCTCCAATAGAATGGAAAAAAGCAATTGTGATTCCTATCTTTAAGAAAGGTAATAGAGATGACCCTAAAAACTATAGAGGTATCAGTATACTAAATTCATGTTACAAAATACACAGCAGAATCTTAAATATCAAACTAATGAAATTTTCCGAAAACTTTATTCTAGAGGTACAGAATGGATTTAGAAAAGGACGATCATGTATAGACCCAGCCTTCTGCCTAAAATTAATAATAGAGAAAAGAAGAGAATATAATTTAGAAACACATATTGCATTTATTGACTTTGAAAAAGCATTTGACAAAGTTAAAAGAAAGACAAATACCAAATAATATCCTAAAAGTTGTCACAAGTATATATGAAAATAATCAAATACAAATAAGATTAAATCATGAGCTATCATATACAAGAGAGATAAACCAAGGGGTCCGACAGGGATGTCCCCTCTCAGCAACTCTTTTTAATATCTACTTAAATGAAATAATAATAAAATGGAGTAAAAATTTACATCAAGGAATTAAACTTTCACCTACAGTTAACTTAAACACACTCTCCTCTTTGCAGACGACCAAATAATAATTACAAATTCTGAAGATAACTTACAGAAAGCTATTTTAAATCTAAATGAGATATCCAAAGATTATGGTATGATAATATCAACGGAAAAATCAAAAACTATGGCCTTTAAAGGACAAGATCCAGCAAGAACTAAAATAGTATTAAATAACAAGATCTTAGAACAGGTGAATTCATTTAACTACCTAGGATGTATGATCACTTATGAAAATGAAAAAGATATAAACATAAAAATTGCAAAATATTTAAAAATAACAGGAGTAATTAACTCTATATTTAAACCAAACCTAGTTCAAAAACAAACCAGGCTAAAGGTATACAATACATTAGCACTACTGGTCTTAATGTATGGAAGCGAAATCTGGACAATAAAACAAAAAGACAAACAAAGATTAACAACAGCAGAAATGAAGTTTATGAGAAAAACTGCAAAGTATACCCTATTTGATCACAAAAGAAACTAAGATATTATGAAAGACTTAAACCAAGAAACAGTAATTGAAAAAATTAAAAAATATAAACATAGATGGATGGAACACGTTCAAAGAATGAAAACAGAAAGATTACCAAAACAAGCCTTAAAGTACAAGCCATTAGGAAAAAGAAAACCAGGACGTCCTCTTAAACGATTCAACGATGACTTCTAAGGCCGGAACAGGCCATACTAGGCCTAAATCCTTGATACGTATGATGATGACTTCTGATGATCTTTATGATAAATTCCAAATTACTGTACTTAAAATGATGTAACACCATCACAGCAATTAACAAAGTTCTTTTTTTCTTTTCAGCTCAGCAGAACTTATTCGTTTTGTTTTGTTTTTAATAATAAAATTTTGAACTAGATTCTCCGATTTATTTGGATTTGAAGGGTGATGAAAAATCCTGAAATCGAATCTTCAATCCCTGTTCAGAACTTTCTCAATTCTGCTCATTGTCAAGTGCGTTTCATATTGTAGAGTTCAATATTTGTTCTTATTGCATGTCTGGAATCTCTACTACAGTATCATTAAAAAATGAAAACTTGCACTTCGAACATTTAATTAATGGGTTCATCCGAATAATGCCAACTTGAATTTTCATCCCTATATCACAAAGTAAAGTTCCAAATGCAATAATGCACCACTCCGAAATTTAGCTTTTGTATTAAATAGAAAATTAATTTACAAGTCATTAACTTAATTTATATCATGATATTAATCACATATGAATAAATATTAAAATATAGGGACTGAAAATCTTCAAACCAAAGTTAAGAAAAGTTAGGTAATTATTATATACTATAGTCTCAAAATAAGGGTTTCCTTCCATAAACACAGAATAGAAAACTTGCCCCAGATGATATGCAGTCTGTAAACATTACAAACCCCTTTCACAAAATATTTACTTTGAAGTAATTCTAATAAACGGAACTACATGCACTTCTGATACCAGCCAATAAGTGTACTGTGGTAAATAACTGACTTTTCCGATTGCAAGTTTATAGAATTTGTGATGTTTAGAATGAGTGATAATATTTCAGATTCCTCAATATCATCTCCAAAATTCGATTTGAACTAAGAATTAAAATATGAATTAATCTTTGATACTGTTACAGGAGTTACTTAACATTATTGAAAGTCTCGGATACGAAGACCAGAGCTTACATAGGTACAATGAACGGATCCATCAAAAGCATGTTGCGTTGGAGAATTATAATAACTGTACTATTTAAACAGTTGCAGCAATAAATCTAACAGTAAATAAAATCATGACAATGAATAACACATGTATTCTGATTTACGTTTTTCAAATCAGGTCCACTTACTTTATTGTCTTAAGTAAATATATGTCTTTGCAATCTTGCACCATCAAAACCATACTACAATGTACAGAAATACACATTCGTGTTTTTCTTTCTTTGTATTTAAATGTTTTTAGTACATAGCAACAATGGAATATCGATTTTGTTTTCCATGCCAGTACTGCACAAAAACTGTCATAAAACTTTCAGATATTATTGGAAAGACTGAAGAAACTTGTTTACAATACTAAGGACTTCCTAGACTCTTATTTTAGGGCGTCCTCGAATGTGTTTTTTTTTTCAATGTACAGTATCTGTATTACTTTCAAGAGTTCATTCCAGAGACTACTTACTTCTTCAGTGAAAGTTATGACTGAAATCAATATGCACAAGCCCCTAAAATTTGGGACGTTGATCTAATTTTATTTATAACTTGATCCTAGTGAAAAAAATATTTATACAATAATAAAGAATGTTTTCACATATCGGTGATTTTGTTTTGGCAAGTTGATAGTAGCTATTTTTTAGCACAAGGTTTATTACTGTGAAAATGTGAAGAACGTTTGCAATACGTATCAGGGACTAGAAAATTATTACCCACTTATACCTTGCTAATCTATGACAAGATCCATGGAAAACTACTGCCAATCTCGTGGAAATGGCGTTTTTCCAACAGAAAAAGGATCGCCGTAAATTCGATTCTAGTAGCAGACCACACAAAATTTTTTAAAATCTTTCTTCCACCAATTCTAGAGGTTACTCAATTTCTGACACGGTGAAGCGTCGTTTCTTTAACTCCCGAAAACTCTGGTTTTTCATCCCATGAATTCAGGGAAATCGACTGTACAACCGCACTATTTCAGATAATGATATATTATGGACGACGAGATGGTACAGATGTTTGCCATACTTTCTTTAATGGATGCCGTTTAATATCATTGATAGTTTGGACCATCTATCTGTGATTAGCTAAGGGCAGAGACGTTTAGAGACTGAAGGACATTTACTGTCCTTCAGTCTCTAAAAGTCGAATAGGGCCAAAACTGCCCTATTCGACTTTTATTCCCTTTCAGGAATAAAAGGTGTTAACGGATTTATAAAATAAAACTTATGGCATATAATTAAAATTGATCATTTTTATTAACATCTCTTTGGATATCTTATTGAGTTTATAGGATTCATTATAGAGTGCATTCTGAGATTTTGACACTATCTGCATTATTCTTCTGGTTCCCATCTGCCATGCGACCGGGGGAGAGTGGCTATATGCTACCATTCTAGGGAGATGATTATGAGCAAGGTGGTTTCCCATTGCCTTCCTTGCAGTAAGTATTCATGACTGTAACCTGGGTGTTCACGGGGCCGGTTTGCCTGCTTGCGGATGAAAAACCCCAGATAAACTGGCGAAAAAAACCCTGCTGCACACGCCCAAGACCAGCTAACTTGGCTATGGCTGAGGAAGATCCTTAAGCTCCTCATGTCGTGGACGGGAATCGAACCCAGGACACTCCTTTCCCAGGCATATGGTTGCGAGGCGCAAAGCCACTAGGCTAACCGCGCGGACAATCTACATTATAACTATAATCAAATTCATTCTCTGATCAATCAATATCCATTTGCTCTGAATAAAGATATAAAGAATTAACAAAGGTTTCTATGGGGAAAAACTTTTCTCATAGAATTCTTATTATTCACTTGCTGACCATCTAACAGCACCACAGAGATTTTTTTGTGATATAATTCATGCGTGCTATTTCCCATAGTATATTTGGAGAAGAGAATACAAGGGATTCTTATGATAAGCACATGTTCATGTATCCCATCCTATGACTATTTAAGAAACTTATGTCGCTTACTCGTTTCCTTTTCTAATGCTATCTTTCACAGTCGTATATTGATGTGGTAACATACTATGCTCTTATGATAGAAGTCCTATCATTAATGATCTTGGATATATACAGAATAGTATCAAAATCTTCGGGTCCTATCCATAGCAAGGGCATACACATCTTCCATGTTTTGGATGTAAACAGCTAGGTAATGTATTATACAGTTTTTAAAATATATGAAAATCAATGTTGAAATAATTGCACTAAAAGTATTATACAAAAGAAAAAAGAAACATATTTTTCGTACTTGACTCTATGTTTGCATTCATGGTGACTTATGAATTGACTTTTAATATTAGTCTCCAAACGTTAGATAGATAGGGATAAAATAGCATTGCCTATTCCCTTTGAGGAATAAAAACGAGAAAAACAATAAGCTACAGAATATGGGATTGGAATATGAACTATTGTCTGAGATAAGTGGAAGACTGATGGACAGGTATCAGAAAGTGATATTGGGGGATGTAAATCTTCCAGATTTTAGATGACTAGTGGCGTGCCCCAGCCCTTTGACAATTGTTATTTAATCGATCGATACAGTAATGATATTGGAAAATGGCTGACAGGAGATCTTCAGTTATTTGCTGATGATGTTAAGATAGGCAGATAATCAGAGATGCTACTGATATACAACATTTACAGAGTGATTCGAGCAGGCTGGAAGTGTTGGCGAACGGCTATCAATTCAATGTAATGACTGTAATCTTATGTGCTTTGGCGTAATGAGATATTCAACAACATATTACGTTGATGGGATTATGCAGGAGTAATTGATGGGGGTTAGAGATCTTCGAATTATGGTGTATAGAAAGTTGAAGTTCAAGGACAATACAACAAAATTTACAAATACAACTGAGAGGATAATTACGATGTTGAAGCGAACTCTGGTATGTAAAATCTGGAAGTCATTTCGCCATTTTACAAGGCCTTGATAAGACTGCCTCTGGACTAATGTAAGCAGATTCGGAGGGAATAAAGAAGCTGTAGAAAGGCTGTATATTCTCGGTGCAATCATTATTTTCAATATCCCCTCAACTGATTTCTTTTTTTTTGTAATGATGAATGTTCATTTCACATCTGGGATCTTGGAAATATGATAGAGTAGTAGTTTCAAGATCTCAGATGTGATTAAGCAACTAAGCTCAAGAATTCATGATATGCATATGTGTGTGTTTCTCAGTTTCTTCTATGAAAAATAGTCACTGTTTTACACTTCTCAATACTGACTACTTTTACTTTCATTTTTCTCACAATATAAGATTATTCAAGCCTTTCTGGAAAAGTTTTATTTTTCCTTTCACCATTATGGGTGTACTTTTGGTCCACTTATAATGAGTGGATCATGCATGATATCATGCTAGTGATGCTAGGACGTGCACCATGTTCTTAATATGCAAATTAATAGCAACAGACAATATAATAATTATGATCTGTGGTGTTCCAAAAACCTCGTTGTCCATGGAATGAAATCTAGGAGCTTTATGCTTTCATTTAGGTCTCTCTCTTTCAAGCTCTTTATTACCTACACCGCTGCTTTCTCTGTACGATATTTACATTTCTAGCATCTGCGCAGCGTGTAGAACTGTTTATTATTATTATTTAAAAGGCGCTCACTTCAGCAAAAAAAAAAAAAAAAAAGTTGAATTCTTTGTTTCTCATAGCTCTAGCAAACGTGATGTGTTCCTCACATTACTTATTGATACCCTCAGGCAACCATCCTATCAAGAACCGTCATTAAATGACTAACAGCTGTTAACCATTTATCTAAATATATGGTAACTTCACACCACAGCAACGAAAAGAACAATGTTACCCCTTTGGCTAAAAAAGGTGACTTGTTTAATTAAAATGAAACGTTATATTTTGAATATATAACCGGAAAATGGAAACAAAAAATTAAAATTCAGCAAAGAACATACTTATAAAAATCGCGTCAGAGATTTATTTTAAATTATATAAAATTAGTACTTATTTTTAGTTTATATTTCTTCAATTTTTCAATTGTTTGCTTTATGATCATAATTTGGGATAATAGTTCTCGACGACATTTCCAGATGGAGCAAAGGTGATCAGGACTCCAGCATGTTTGATCAACATCGGTTATCGTATCCTAAGTTGTAATTTATTTATTTAATTTTTAAATTAGGTTTTATGAAACGTCAGACACCATTGAAATGTCGTTTCATTAATACTTAATTTAAGACTACAAAAGCTAGTATGGTAGTGCATAGATCGAAGCAAGTCTTAGAAAATTATGATCATTAGTGTTTTTATATGAATTCATCTACGTTTTAAATAATGCCTCTTCCAGCAGCTTTATTGGCAAGGCTTCAGAAAAGAGGGATTATAAAAGTCGATCCTGAGCCAGGTATAATATTAGATATATTTTTGAAATAGGTTTACTTGATTATTTTGATACCTGCATTGACTTACTAAATTTTACGATTGACTTATGAAAGGCAAGTTTTTTTTTTTTTTTTTTTGCGGAAGTTATGTTTGCATAACTTCCGAAAAGGGTAATAAAAATCGCTAAAGAAGAAGATGAACTTAGTTAAGAATCAACTTCCGGCAAGTGGTAGTTGTTTATATATCTATATATATGAATAAGTTGACATGGAGTAAAAGAGAAATTAGTCAAAACACTAAACCAACTGTCTACATGACTATATGCAAACCTACTTTTAATTTATGTATCTGAGAATTCGGTTAGAAGCAGAACAGTTAATCAAAGACTGGAAAAACCACAAATATGAGTTCAGAAAAAATAAAAGAGTGAAGAGATGGCATCAGTGACAGAATTATATTAAAAAAATGAAGATATTAGAAAGGAACTTAACATTGTTAGCATTCAGAAATGTGTGAGCAGAGCTAATCTAAAGTGGTGTAGTCACTAAAACAGAATAGGACAGGAAGGATCAGCAATGCAGGTGTTTGATGCCTGGATTGTGGGGAAAAAGACTGAGAGGAAGATCTAGGTGAATGGATGAGTTAGAAATGTTGGAACACCTAATTACAAGTTCAGACAGCATTAGACTCCTGACAGACTAATAGATAAACTAATTTGGAGGATATTTAGAGTAAACATTTCATCTTGTACACTCTCCTTAAGGACACATATCAGGAATTTGATATGTGCACATATGTATTGTGTCCGGCTTCAAACTTGCTGAAACAATTTTCTATTCCCTCGCTTTCATTTCACATCTGTTCATGGAAACAGCTTCCCTCATGTTGTGCCCCTCAAAGATTACAACCTTCAGCTGTTAAAAAAATTGCTCAACAAATTTCTGCTTTCCTCTTACTCCCATATGCAGCACTGACCTGTTGTATGTTTTGCAACATTTTGTGTGTTTCGTCTGTGTGGAACTGATAAGAAAAAAGAATATTTATGTGTACAAATAATAATTGTCTTTTTTGCATGATGAATCAATGAATTTAAGTTTCATTTGGGAAATGACCTTCTTCTGTCTTGCAATTCAGTTTCCCATTATCCTCTCTAGTTGTTTGTTACCTGTTATGATAGTTGATTTTCTCTCCTCAGATTTGCTTACTAGTGCTGGAGTACCGTAGTATTACAGGACTCTGTACTTTTTCCACTCTTTTTCTCTTGTACATAGATGCCCTTCTCTCACTGACCAAATACTATTTGTAATTTTGTGATGACCATAAACTCCATCTTCATTGTTTTCAAAGACTTTGTAATGCACAATCATTTTGAACTGTTCCATAACTGGTGTCTTAAAATTTGAACTCCTTGCTATTCTTCAGTAGCGTGGGGTAACCATGTGGACTTCATTGCTGTCAGGACAGTCTTGCCTTATTTTTCACGGAAAGCTTTCACTTTTTTTTTTTGATGATGCTTGCCCCCTCCAAACACCATTAGCCTTTCCTGGCATAAACACATTAAAAACCTCTTCCCCTTCAAACTAGATGTTGTTTTCTGCTCAGAAGCTACTTTTCAATTGTATAATTACTAAATACTATCCTAGCCCTGTTCACACATTTAGGGTGGGTTGCCAGAAACTTCCCAAAATATTTATATTTAGGGAGGAATTTTTAGTTTATATATTTTTATTTATAAAATCTTCCATGCTTTCCAGATTCATTCTAAGCATTTTCTCATAGATGGGTTTCAGTGATTTTGTTAACTGGCTGCCAACATTCCTTCACTTCTAAGAATAAGAATGTGAGCTGATATTGTCAGTCCGTTTACTCTCAAGCTTCAAACTTTCTGTATACCCGCCACCCTTGTTCTTCTTCAATGGCTGCAGCTTCTAGATATTCAAGAAAAATAAGATTTTCCACTTTCCCTTCTGAATCTCTTACCTCTGTATGGTATTCTGTGCTAAACTTTAAGTTTTGCAACATTTTGTGTGTAGGTTTGATATTAAAGTTATTTTTAAAATTTATAGAAATATTTTTGTTTTCTCGTTCTCAAGATTAATTTACCAAGCTACCAGTGGAACAAAAGAGGATCAAAGACATTTCTAAATCATGAATTAGAGGAACATGTATTTATACATCAGATATTCTGTATCCATAAGTTTGAGTATAGTCATCTCTCAATGTTTGTTATGAGACCATAGTGTAGACACCATGAAACTAAACCTGTTTATTAAACAGTTTGTTAAATTACATCATTGGGTGCTGGATTGACAAGTTTCAGTCCATCTGTAAATGGAAGGTGTTTGGCATCATTAGTAAAAAAAAAAAGTAGAGAACAGTAGTAAATCAAAGTCTGCTTCATGAACTCAAGAAGAAACATAACATGAACACTGTAGAAATATGATTTGTTAAGCTTGACTACATTCTTTGAACGGGAGGTCACAATTACCAATCTTTAGAGAAATGGCAGTAGATGTAACTGAGGCCAATTTAGAAAGCATTGGGAAAATCTAATAGCATAAAGTTTGTGGATAAGAAAAAAAGAATAGATACCCTGTAAAATTTATTATTATATGATGCCTCCATGCAGGGACCACTACACTATTATAAATAAACCATTCTGTTGATCTCTTTCAAAAGGTGGCAGTGCATAATATTTGGGTGCAAATAGATTGATAGTGGTAGATCTTCCGTACACAAGGTATGTTTGTTAAGAAGACAATGTTGGCACAATAAAGAAAAAATTATAAACAAGACTCAGTTTAGTATTCCTGTTGAAGCTTAGTGGAATAATTATGGTAATAACAGAACTAGAGATATAGGTGATAGTTCGTAAGAGAGTGACTCCAAGAGATTGATGAGGCTAGAGACTTAGGGATGTTGGTAGATAGGGAGATAAAGTTCAGGGGGACACATTGCTAAGGTGTCCAAGATTGCACATAGGATTACTTGGTTATTGAGGAACACACTAACATCCAGAGATAGAGGTTATTATTCCCGTTTATAAAGCATTGATACTTCCACATTTGGATTACTGTGCTCAGGTCTGGTCACCTGAATTCCTTGGAGATGAGGAGGTTGTGGAAAGGGTTCAGAGAAGAGTGACTAAGTTGGTGAGTGATGTAAAAAATGCTCCTTACATTGATAGATTGAGAGCTTGTGGATTACAGAGGTTGGTTGATAGGCTGAGAAGAGGGGATGTGATAGAAACATTTAAATTACTAAAAGTTTTTATAAGATTGATGCAGGGGAAAATGTTTCAGCTGTGTGATAGTGATGGAAGAACAAGAGGCCATCCCTGGAAATTAAGGAAAGGTGTGGTTAACAAGGGTGTTAGAACGAGGTTTTTCACCTGGAGGGTGGTGAATGAGTGGAATGCATTGCCCGACTCAATTGTGAGTTCTTTGTCTGTAAATGAATTCAAGAACAGATTGGTTCTGTGTTGCTTGTGTTCTGACCAAAGCAAAACCACCAAAAACTAACATGCCTAAATTAAATCTCTACTAGAATTAAAGAAAAACAAGGAAATAATAATCACCAAAGTGGATAAAGGGAACGCCACAGTATTGCTTAACCAAAAGGATTACACAGGTAAGCTGAATGCTCTATTGTTAGATCGGGCTACTTATCTCTCTATCGAGTACAATCCCACCAACTCACAAATTAGAAAACTCCACAGGCTCCTTAAGAAGGTCACTTCTTGGCCTGTTGAAGTCACTAACAAATTAAAACCATTTAACTCCATAACCATTTAACCCCCCCCCTTCCCGTATTTATGGACTCCCAAATCGGAAAAAATTACAAAAATCCTAAAAAAACATGACTTAACTTCTTGTTACAGACCATATAAAATATTGGCATCCCTTATCCACTCTACTAAAGATCAAGCTTCCCCCAGACCTACCTGGTGTATACCAGGTCCCTTATAGCTGTAAGCTGTCCTGCTTTGGCCAAACAGGCAGGACAGCTAATATCAGAATTTCAGAACACAAGGACTACATCCGGTTTCACCAATACAGCCACTCTGGTCTTGCAGACTTGTGCTGGATACCCACCATAGAATACGTTGGAAGAAAGCCACGATAATACACCATAGTAAATTCAAACACGAAAGGCTTTTCATGGAATCTGCCTCAGTCCTAAGAAACAATCCAAACCTCAACAAATTTGGTTGCATGAGACTGCCCCGAATTTGGGGAACCTACATCAGAAGACCTTCAGCCCAATCGCCCAAGAATACCAACATTGCCTGCTAGGGGGCACCATAAGGGCTTTTAGGAGAAAGAATAGCTTCCTGCCTCGTCCTCATTTACTCTTTGTAGCTTGCGTGCACATCTTGTTTTTAAGTTCCTGTGAAAATGGCAACGTGACGTTGCCGAAATATTGGAAGTGTATTGAAATTTATTTTAATGTATATCGTAGGATATGTTTAAATTTTCTTAAGCTATTTAATAAAAATGCATAACCAAACTCTAAGCCTTTCCATGAGAATCAACTTATAAACCTAAACACAGGGGGTTTAATGTAAATGAGATAGCCTGAATAGCACTTATTGTATTCGTTCTTATTTTATTTATTTTTTTTATTTAGCTGCCACTCATGAAAGGCTTTATTTGTAAACCTATAGTACATTCTTATCATGGGTGGGCTAAGGTTTTTTCTGGTTTTATTGATTATATATAATGTGTTTGTGTGTGTGTATGTATATATATATATACACACACACACACACACACATTAAGAATAAGAATTTATATATATATATATATATATATATATATATAGGCATCCCTCGATGTTACCACATATATCAAAATCACATTAATCAAATCTAATAATCAATGGTAAAAATTACAATTCATCCGTGATCAATTACTGTATTAATAATTGGTTTTAAATAGTATTCTTTTAGGAAAGATAAAAAATGAATGCAAAGTAAATGTTTAATAAATACTTGTACCTACATTATTTACTGCAATTTTTTTTATCAAAAGAAGTTATCAAGAGTGGTTTGAACAATTTTAGTTTTTTTCTTATCGGTATAAATTCTATGATAACAAGCAAAATGACTCTCCAGACCTCGGCAAACAAGTAATAAAACATAAAGAAAAAACACTGCAAATATAATACATGATGGTACAAATTAAGTGGATATTGAATCCAGCATTATTTCATAACTGAATAGAGTAACTAAACGTTTCGACAGATGCAAGCATAAGCAGCTTTATGGGTAACTCGTAGTAAAGGTGGAGTAAGCTCTTGATCACTTTCCTTAGTATTTTCCATAATGTAAAGCACATCTCCTAGAGGACATGCATGATAAATAAGCCTTTGGCTCTTTATTTCAGTAATACATATGTTTATTTATTTTCAGTTACAATCTAGAAATTATTGAACAAAGAATAAAAAAACAACAACTAAACCATACCATACTGACATCGGAGGTTGCGGTATCTCTCAGATACAATTCACTGTCAAAAAATCATAAACCTTTACATAACATGTGTTAAACCAAACTGATAGTAAAAACAATGCGGAATATCACTCGTAACATATGAATGCACAGCTACTCATGACCTCCAAGCTATACACTGAATTATGTAAGTATATTTATATTAAACATTTTGCGTGTATCTGTCAGATCAGCTGAAAGCTCCACAGGGTTAAAGGCGCGTTAATCAAACCTCTTGCCGTATATCAAGGGATTGCCACAATTAATTTCGCCACGTTACTCAAATCCTGCATTAAGCAATGGATATCTGTATATCTACTCTATAATATAAAATGATAAGCCTTTTTTTGTAACGTTTTTATGTCACGTTTTTTGTCAAGTTATTTGAAACTCAGGGGCTACCCTGAGTGTCAAGTCATCAGAATTCAAGAACTGTCCTTCTAATCAGCTAATCAGGGGATTGGACCCATAGGTGCCGGTGGGGAGGGGCCTTTCGAGTCATCAGAATTCAAGGAGAACTAGCTTACCAGTCTGCAACTCGGGGGCTGGGTGCAGGTGGGAGGGGAGTACAACCCTTTGAAAACCTTTTGCGTTTCAAAATTCAAGTCATCGGAATTCAAAGAGAACTGGGGGACCCCCTTTTCGAATAATAAAAAAATAAAAATAAATTTTTATTTTTTTATTATTCTTCTTTGCATATGCAAAGCTAATAATAATAGTGAATGCCTGCTGGATTTCTGATAAATAATTCAGGACATGAATTATTTATCACTAACACTATTGTTCCAACATAAAAATGTGCACAAATTCAGATGGAGAGAAGATGCTTGATTTGATTTTTTATGGCGCAAAGACGTCAAAGGTCATACTGTACCAGAATAGGTCACAGCAGTACATATGGGGATTGGTTAGTAGGACAGTCACAAACATCCATGCCCATGGTGGGATTTGAACCCTCAGCCTCTTGGCTAGAGATCGGATTTGCTAATCACTCAGCCAACCATGCCTGCATGAGAGAACATGCAAGAAATAAGAAAAGTCTCATTGACTGTGTTAGAGTTGATGGGAATGTTTTCCCACAGGTTCAGAACACAAGAGTATACAGAGAATTTGAAATTGAAAGTGATCACTGTTTAGTTTTGATCAGGATAAAATTAAATTTCATATTGAAAAGTAGAGTGTGTAAGAAAATTTTAAAATGAATCAAGGTTAAGCAGCTTTCAGAGGTGAACTGTAGACTCAAATATGCAAACATCATTGAACTAAAAATGAAATTTGATTCAGCCAGGGGCATGTGGTGAGGTAAGGATAGAGAAATCAGAACTCCATGGTAGACTCAGGAAATTAAAAAGGTATTCAAGGAAAAGAAGAGAGCTTATGGAAAGTTCCTGGCAAGTAAGCCAGTTTGTGCTTTTAGAGAATACAGAGAAAAATGTAAGAAAGTGAAGCACTTTGTAAAACTAGCTAAACAAAAGTCATGGGAAGACTTGAGTAAGAACATGGAAAATAAATATCAGGATGGTGGTAATATATTATGGAGGGTATTGAAAAAGCTTACAAATGGAGACTGTAAAAGAGATGATAAAGGTGACATGAAAACTGAAGATAAAGATATTCTAGATGTTTAGAGTAATTACTTTGAAAGACTGCTAAACGAAAGTGTCAGCATGGTGATAGAAAATTCCTAACAGGAATGCAGTCAGAAATATATATTGTTACTTGAAATAGCACCAATAATCAAAAACCTGAAATGTGGAAAGGCAACTGGAGTAGAGGAAATTTGATCAAACATGCTCAAATATTGGACACTAATCCAAGCGGCTGAAATGGGGTTGCAGGGGCTGACAAGACTCGACAGCTTCAGAAGCTCTGCAATTCGGGAAACCCTCAATATTCAACTGCTGCTTCTCGTCAGAATGCCACAGGAGAGGCTCCCCCAGCAGGCCCTCTTTGCCAAGCCAGAGGGTGGAAGGCCAAGGACTCGCTGGATAGATTATATCCAAAACCTTGGGTGGACATGTCTGGGAGTCCCACTAGAACACCTGAGCTTGGTGGTGGAGGATCGTGACCATTGGAAGTCCCTCTTGCAGCTTCTGTCCCCACAACAATTAGGTAAGGTAGACCTTGAAGATGGATGGATGGATGCTCAAATATGGAGGTATAAACATTTTACAGTGGCTGTATTGCATAATTCAGAAAGTCTGATTCCTGATGATTGGAGTAGAGCTCTCATTGTACCATCTATAAAAAGGGAAATAAAACTGAATGTGAGAATTAGAGATATTTCCCTACTGAGTTAGTTTCTGGTTAAGATTTATGCAACTATAATTGAGAAACAGCTAAAAACAATTGTGGAAGGAAAGCTTATTATTATGTGGCACCTCTAAGGAGTCCAATGACTCATCTTTGAGGGTAGGACACCTACTCTGTAATTCTCAGTCTCCACCATTCAATCCACCAACTACAGCGAACCACATCATAAAAATACACACACACACACACACACACACAGGGTGATCAGTAAAGAATCCCTGTTTTAAGCTTTGTAGGGTACCACCCAGTGATCCAAATGCTGCGAAACTTCGCAGGAATATGTTATGCATCATGCAGAAGTGATATCTGAGAAAAAAAGTAGTTCCAAAATGCACCACCAGGGGCACCATGATGTAGATATAATAATTTTTCTGTGTGTGTGTGTAAGAAGGTGAAAAGTGACACAAGCATAAGTAATACATTTGTATTCACTTCCATTATGCATTCACCAGCTGTTCCATATGCTGCTCTTCCTGGTATGCCACAAACTGCATTCTTTGCACAGTGTGTGTGTGTGTGTGTGATTAATGACAGAACATAGCTGGTTTAGACTGATGTTGCACACATGCTGTGTTGGTCTGTCTTTCAGTGCTGGCAAGTTATCAGAATGATTCTGATAAACTCTGTCTTCTTTGAGAAATCCCCACAGCAAGAAGGCACAGTGGGTCAGATCAGTTGAATGAAGCAGCCATATGCAGTAGGAAACACCTGATCACTCAGTCATCTGTGAAATGTTTTCGAAGAACCTCTGGTACGGATCGATTGATGTGTGAAGGGACCCCATCCTGCTTGAAATGACTGAATCCATGCACAGGCACTGCTATAGCTGATACACAATAAAATTGTTTATATCGTGATACCTCTTGGCAGTAACTGAGCAGGTCACAGGACCCGAATGGTGAATGTGCTCAAAGAAGGATGGTTCAACGATAAATAAAGTTGTAAACCTGCACCAGCCAGTAACTTTTGGTGTGAATGCAAAGGAATTTGTTAGATTGCATGCAGATTTTGCATGGCTCATACCCAGCAATTGTGGGTATTCACAACTCTCTTCAAGTGAAAGTGAACCTCTCCTAAGAAAATCATCCACGTCCATGCAATATCCAGTTCCACTTGAACAAGGAATGTTAAAGCAAATTTCATTCACCTTTCAAAGTCTTGTGCGTGCAACTCCTGTGTCAGTTATCTTGAATGGGTAGAAATGCAGCATCCATGGAATTTTCCAGACAGTTGTGTAAGGTACTTCCATATGTCTTGATACAGCATGTGCACTGCAGGAACCAACACTGTTTTCATGGCTTGCTTCACAACAGTAGTAGCTACTTCATTCACTTGTTGTGAACTAATACATTTGTGACTACTGACAGGTTCTACCTTGTGGATCTCGTCGATGTTTGTTCAAGCAAGGAAATTCGCAGAGTGCAGCAGTATTGCAGTTATTTAGGTAGTACAGTTTCACGAGCAAAGTACATTAAGACAAGGTTAGTGCCATCACTATGGACAGTATTAACAACCAAAATGAAGGGAAAAATCCTGTGTCCATCTTTTTAAACCTTCCTTTATTTGGTGTTCACATGGAGAGAAGAGGCAAGGAATAAGAAAAATCTCATTGACTATGTTATTGTTGACAGTGATGTTTTCTCCCTGGTGCAGGACACCAGAGTGTACACGGATTTGAAATTGGAAGTGATCACTATTTAGTCTTGAACAGGATAAAATTGAATTGCATATTGAAAAGAAGAACATATAAGAAAGATTTAAAGTGAATAAAAGTTGAGCTGCCTCTCAGATATGAACTGTAGACTAAAATACACAAACATTATTCAAGAAAAAATGAAAGAGTTTGAGTACAGGAACCAAATCTTGGAGATTCAGTTGTAAGCCCTGAAGAAAACACTGATTGATTCAGCCAGAGAGGCATGGGGGGGGGGGTTGTCTACAAGGATAGAAAAATCAGAACTCCATGGTAGACACAGGAAGTTAAAGAGGCAGTGAAGAAAAACAAAAAAGCATATCAAAAGTTCCTGGCAAAAAAGTTGGCTTGTGCTCTTAGAGAATACAGAGACAAATAAAAAAGCTAAACACTGTGTAAAACTAGCTAAACAAAAGTCATAGGAAGACTTTGGTAAGAACATAGAAAATAAATATCAAGAAGCCAGCAAAGACTTTTTAGAGCCTCTGCTACTAATGGCTCATGCAAAAAGTTAAGTAAGTTTAAGCACGGTTAGTAGTTGGAAGGGATCAGTTGTTTGATGCTGTTGGCACACTCTCCTTCCATGAGTCTTTGGACTCCCTGGAGGCGTCATATAATAATAAATATCAAGAAGGTGGCAAGATATTCTGGAGGTTGTTGAAGAAATGGAGGAAAGAGAGCTGTAAAAAGAATTACAGATGATAAAGGTACATGAAAACTGGAGAAAAAGATATCCTCGATATATGGAGTAATTACTTTGAAAAATTGCTAAATGAAACAATCAGTGACAGCACTGTGGTAAAAAAACTCTGACCAGGCATGCAATCTTGAATACATATCCATACTTAAGTAGAAAAAGCCCAAAATGTGGAAAGGCAGCTGGAGTAGATGATATTCGACCAGAAATGATCAAGTATGGAGGTATGAAAGTCTTACAGTTGTTGCATTGTTTAGTTCAGAAGGCCTGGACAGAGGGACGAATTCCAGGTGATTGGAGTAGAGCTCTCATAGCACCCATATATAAAAAGAGAAATAAAACAATGTGAGAATTACAGAGGTATTTCCCTGCAGAGTGTTCCTGGTAAGTATACTTAAGTATACTTACCAGGAACACTCTATGGAAGTATGCTTGAGAAGGATTCTGGAAGGGAAGCTTGGAAGAACAAGTTGGATTCAGCTCAAATAGAGGCTGTCAAGATCAGATTTTCACTTTATGATAAATAGTTGAGAAATCATGGGAATATAACAAAGATCTGTATTTATGATTTGTAGATCTGGAAAAGGCATATGACAAGGTGCCAAGAGAGAAGCTAATCAAAAACGCTACAGCTGTGTGGTGTCAATTTATATCAAGCAATACCTAGTCTTTGAGTTGTAAGTCAGCAGTTAGAATTGAAAGGAAGTACAGGAAGATGGTTTAATTAAATCTGGTGTCAGACAAGGATGCACCTCTGTTATTCATTATCTATATGGATCACATTATGAAGGAAACTGATATTAAACCTGATATCAGAATTGGAGGTGTTAATCTCAGATGTTTATGCGGATGACATTATACTTCTAAATAAGTTTGTTACAAGTTTGCAAGATTCCCTCACTAAATTGAATAACTGCTTTAATAGATATGGTATGAAGGTCAAACACAATGACAATAGGCAGAAACATTGAAAATATCAACCGCGTTATGAATGGAGAACCTATACGCCAAGAAAAACATTTCAGCTACTTAGACATGATTTTTAATGAAGATGGTAAATTAAATATGGAAATAGACAACAGAATAAACAATTCTGGTATGGTAGGAAGTCAACGGAATAAATTCATATGGAATAAGAGAGAAATTATTCAAAATACTGCTGTATACAAGACACTGTTCAGACCAATTTTAACTTATGGCTCTGAGAACTGGGTTAGAAGTAAAACACTTGACCAAAAACTAGACCACAGATATGAGAGTCCTTAGAAAGATTAGGGGCATGAATAGATGGCATCAATGGCAATATCGTATTAAAAATGAGGATATTAGGAAAGAACCTGACATTGTTAGCATTCAGGAATGTTAGCAGAGTTAATCTCAGGTGGTATGGTCACTTAAACAGAATGGGAGAGGAAAGATTAGCGAAACAAGTGTTCTCTGCAGGTTGGCAGGAAAAAGACCCAGAGGAAGACCAAGATATAGATGAATTAATACAGTAAAAAGTGCCTTAGGTCTGCACAGTTAGCTGAGTGGTTACGCGTTCCGCAACCACCATAAGAAAGGATTGCCCTGCATTCGATTTTCGTCGCTTTTTATCTCCAGTTTATCTGGGGTTTTTCCTTCTGCAAAGCAGGCAAACCGGTCTTAAGAATACAACACTTCACAGACAATTACACATGGTTGAGCATGGGGGTAATGACCCTGTCTCTTAGTGAGTTATGAAACCCAAAAATGGGAGTTCCAAGGCCCTACACGAGGCTGTAGTGCCAAAGAAGAAGAAGAAAAAGTGCCTTAGAAGATAGAAATATAAGATCTGATAATGTTGAAGTCTTAACAGGTAACAGATTGATTTGGAGGAAAATTGTAGATTGAAATTTACTAATGATGTAAGTTTTTCTTTTTTTTATTGGAAGTTTTTCACTTGGATATGTTATATTATAAATTAAAGATACCAAGCATAATTTCTTGGTATCTTTAATTTATAATATAATATAACCAAGTGAAAAACTTGCAACAGCTATCTATCTCTAATCCAGAGTATTTTAATAATAAGGTGTGACACCTTTTGGCAACTCATATAGGGAAAAAAAATGACTTCTCCGTTACTTCCACCTTAGTATCATCACCTCTGGGTCTGGCTCCCACTGATGAGACCTCAATAAAGGTCAAAACTAGTCTGGGTAGTGACCCTTCCATTAACGCATAGCTTTATACATGTCTGCAGGGAGATGTGCTTTGCATTATGGGATACTAAGCAAGTGATGAGAAGTTATACCACCTTTGCCATGAGTTGTTCCAGTCCTGAAAGATACTTCAAGCGTAAACTTTGTTTGCTTACACTTGGATAATGGATTAAACCAAGTATATAATTTCTTAGTATCTTTAATTTATAATGTAAGTTTTTCATGTAGTACTATCATTTGAGGATACATGTCAGGAATTTGATGATGATGATTTTTAAATGCACTGAAAATGTAATGTGGCTAGACCACTGCAGCTGTGTTGGGTTAAGTGCTTGGTTTTCTAAGTGTTCTCTCTAGAAATTGGCTAAAAGGATCTTTCCCTCTGTAGCTGTCCATCCAGTTTGTATCTTTTTTTCAAAAAGCGAAAATGTTTATTATTTTTTGAAACCTATTAATTAGTAATTCTCATTTAAGGTGATAATTTATTTGAGATGTTATTTAGTACTAAAATAATTCAGTGTGCCATAACCAAATAGTTTGCATGTTACTCTGAATATAAAAGCACCAGCACAGAGACATCCTATTATTGTACCATAAACAGAGGAGTAGGTTATATTGATTTCCTGAGAAGCTACACTCAGAGAAGAACATGCAAGTGTAATTCTGAACAATAGGAAATTATGCTGTAATGATGATAGATTGTTGATTTCTTACACAAATTGTCCCAAGCAGAGAATTGAGCAGGCAGAGATTATCATCACAGGTTCTGAAGTTCTAATTTCATTAAAAGCATTGCCTACAGATTTGCATAAGAAGAATATTCACAACTGCATTCCCTTTGGATACTTCATCCAGAATGAGATCACAAATGCAGGTTTTGGACTGTTGATCAATGGATAAAGGTAATGTAATAAAAATAAAGAAATTGTAATTCATTATTCCAACGATATGCCTTGCAATTAAGAAACTAAGGCATGTATTTGTGCATACATAGAATATCCTGTATGCATTTAATGGGATTCAGGTCCAATAATTGTGTTGCTAGTCTAGCAGTGTGTTGCCATCAAGGGCAAAACGTTGCTGGACAGAGGTTACATGTAGAAGGTGAACTAACTTGTTATTAACTATTATTATTTAAATTTTTGTCCAGACATTTATGAACTGTGATGTTGGCTCAAAACTTAATACATTTGTTGAAGTGATATGTTTTTTCTTGTTGTGAAACAGGATTAACAGCTTATTCCTTCTAATTTCAGAACCAGAAGAGGAAGTTATAGCTGAGGATTATGATGATCTCACTAAAAGAATTGAACCTCAGGAAGAAACAAAGGATGATGAAGATGAGGATGTGGAAGAAAATAAAGAAAATATAGTTCTTAGTTGTCCAAATAAATGGTGTATATATCATGAATGCACAAATTTTTGCAATGAAATGTGGAAAGAAGGCAAGCAACAACCATCACCTGGCACTGAACGAAAGCGATTAAAAATGTTAAAAAAATATCCTATACCCGAAGGATGGCATGAAATTTATGATATAGGAACGTAAGTACCACTCACATAGAGTATTCCTTTATTTTCTCTGAATTAACAATTTCTTCTCACAAATTTAATTTAATGCTCATACTTCTACAGTCAAGAATTTGAACTATACATTACTTACCTGGGACATTGACCTTGATTTCAGAATCTTCCTATTAATAACAATAATCTTATATAAGGCTTTTTTTAAAAGTCAAGATTAAGATAACTGGACTTAAGTAGCAGTGGAACCCTTCTTTCTGGCAACTCCTATTTTTCTTCAAACAAATTGACCAAAGAAAACATGCTGATGGGAAAAAATCTAGTAACGAAATTTTCTGTTGGACTATTGTGGTATGCTGTATAATCTCTTGGTAATGTGTTCCAGGAAATGCTGCAATGATCTTGCAAATACTTGTTAAAATGCAGGTGTACATTTGCTTCATTTAGTCCCAGAAAGTGTAAATTTCTTATTACAGAGCAAATTGCATGTATCATTTATTAAATTAAGTTGTAACTGTAGTTTGGAAGCACATGTAGCTTGCTCTCATTGCCAGTGCATAGACCTGTTCAGTATTAACTTTAGTTCATTTAGATGATAACTTTCTGTATATTATTGTTATTATTAAACTGATGCCTTTTGATTGGAAAGACCTAAGTTTAAATAAAATGTCCAGGATGTGAAGATCTCTTATAAGGGCTTCAAAACTAAAGATGAGTTAACAAGTTTTTAGAGGCACTTGGGACATAGAAAAAACAATATGTAAACACATAAATACGCAAAGTTTATTACTAAAGGATATAACCAATATTTCAGCCTGAAGCTTACAGATAATCATCAATAAAACTGACAGTTAAAAGAGGTAGAATAACAACAGTGGATTTTTAAAGAAATATGAGGTATGTTCTAGATTTTATGGTTGAAGATCTGTTTTTAACATAGATGCTGTTTAAATTTGAGTGCTTGCTTATTCAATCAGATGGTCTATTACCTTGTTCTTCAACCTGTGGTCTGCGGAAATTTCCTGGCGGTCCGTCAAAAATTTCTTCATTTCTCAGAAACAACACTCCAGCCATGTATATCAAATTTTCTAACCTCTAAGCAGCAGCAGATGTTGCACTAGCTAAAATTGTAATTTTATAACATTGGATTTAATGAATAAAATACTATCTACATTGGTTTATGTTTCTGTCTTAGCAGTCAGCCAGTTTGCGAAATATTTCTTCTATTTTCCCCAGTCTGCAGGTGTAAAAAGGTTGAAGAACGTTGGTCTACTACATTGGTGTAAGTTGAGAAAGAATGACTATTTTCTTACTACAAATTTGGGAACGTGTGACTCTTCTTATTTTATTTTTATTTATTTATATATTTTTATGTTGGCCTCATACACAACAGATTGGTTGGACAACCTATAGTATGTTAGTATCATATATGGGAAAATATTTGAGAAAGATGGAACTTGTTTACATTATATTTGGAAGCTTGTGCATTGTATTCCTTGAGAAACACATAAGCAGCGAGGCTGTTCAAGAGTATAGCAGCAGCAGCAGAAATGAAGGAGTAGGAGGAAGAGAAACTTGTTTTAGGAGTATGGAGTTGGACAGTGAAGGGGATGTTGGGTGGCAGCTGCACATGTTCCACTGAATTTGGTAGAGAGGGATAGTTATTGATGCTAGTTCTGATGAATAATTATGATGGAAATATTTATAGAAGGTGCATGCAATAGCTACTAAATGCTTGTGTGAGAATGGTTAAAGTTAGTTGGTAAGAAATGAGTTCTTAATCAGTCTAACTGCTCTCTCTGTATTGTGTCTAGTATTGTTTATGAGAATTCTTGGGGACAACCCCAGATATACAAACAGTACTCAATGGATGGGTGGATTTGTGATTTGTACAATAAATTTAGTTTAATCCATCATCCAAGTGTAAGCAAACAAAGTTTGCGCTTGAAGTATCTTTAGGAATGAGGCAACTCGTAGTAAAGGTGGACCAAGCTCCCATTATTCCTTGTCTCAGTATCTCCCATAATGCAAAGCACATCTCCTTGCGGACATGTATAATGCTATGCATTAAGGGAAGGGCCACTACCCAGACTGGTTTTGACCTTTATTGAGGTCTCGTCAGTGGGAGCCAGATCCAGAAGTGGTGATACTAAGGCAGAAGCAATGGAGAGGTCATAGTTACTTATATGAGTTGCCAAAAGGTGTACCGCCTTATTATTAATTTACTCTGGATTTAGAGAAAGATGTTGGGAGGTTATTTTCCACTTGGTTAGACTATAATAAATTTAGTTTAATCCATTATCCAAGTATAAGCAAACAAAGTTTGTGCTTGAAGTATCTTCAGGAATGAAGGCAACTCGTATTAAAGGTGGACCAAGCTCTCATCATTCCTCGTCTCAGTATCTCCCATAATTTATTTTAATAATTATTAAATATTAAATTTTAATATTATTAAAATATTTAATATTATAAATTAAATATTAAATTATTAAATATTAATTTAATAATAAGTTGTATTATATAAAATAATAAAAATTTAATAACCTTTTGGCAACTTGTATAAGTAAATATGACCTCTCCATTGCTTCTGCCTTATTATCACCACTTCTGGGTCTTTCTCCCACTGACGAGACCTCAATAAAGGTCAAAGCCGGTCTGGGTAGTGGCCCTTCCCTTAATGCATAGCATTATACATGTCTGCAAGGAGATGTGCTTTGCATTATGGGAGATACTGAGACAAGGAATGATGAGGGCTTGGTCTGCCTTTACTATGAGTTGCCTCATTCCTGAAGATATTTCAGGCACAAACTTTGTTTGCTTACACTTAGATAATGGATTAAACTAAATTTATTATAGTCTAACCAAGTGGAAAATAACCTTCCAAAATGTGATTTGTACAGTCTTAACTGTTCAGAGGTAAAGTAATGCCTTGAGCAAAAGAGAAATCCTAATTTTGTCCAAGGTATGTTTTTTTTTTTTTGTAGGAACTAAGGCAGAACTGTATTTTGCAGGCAATGAAATTGACAAGGTTTTCTGAGCTCCATTGAAGAATGATCGTTTGGAGATCAGAATTTACGTTTGCAGAGGTTATTGCCCTGTTGGTCATGGTGCAAGATTTGTTGAGTGAGAGGGAGAAATGTAACGTACTGTCTTTGGTAAAACTGTATATTGGATTGGTGGTAACTAGAACAGGTCATTGATATATATATATATATATATATATATATAGAAAGTGGGCAAGAAGACAGAACCTTGTGGGACCCATAGCATTGGTTGCATAATTAGAAGATAGGGAACCATCCACCATTATGCGCAATGTGCATCCAGTGAGAAAAATGGCAACCCAGTTGCAGAAATCACAGGACAAACCAGATGATGGGAGGCTTACTTAATAGACCTTTGTACTAGACCTAGTTGAAACTCCTTGGAAATATCAACTGCAACTACTTGGGATTTGCCAAACTTTTCCATTGTACTTATTTAATGTAGTTGAGCATATTTCATGCTGATTGGCATTGGCAGAATCCATACTGGTAGTTGTTTATTAGTTGATACTGTCAAGGGAGCATAAGAGATGGGTTTTGATGGTTTTCTTCATTACTTTGGAGGAGATGGAAGTGAAAGTGAGAGAGATTGGTTACTAGTTTCATGGTAAGAATTTATGAACCTGGAATGGGTTGGACAAGGGCCAATTTCCAAGGTATATGATAAATAGTAGTGGAGTAAAAGAGCATAAAGATGCAACACAGAATAGATTCACCTAATAAGTCTAATTTGGACAGGACTTTTCTGATCACTTTCTTATTGAAAGGTCACAGGATATTTGGAATGGTTGGTGGGGGGGGGAGGCATGCCAGAACCACCTAGGCATGCATTTGAGGAAAAGTATGATATCACAAGATTAATTATTTTTTGTGGATGGAAAAGTAGGTGGAGTTTGGCAGCCTGGAGATAGAAATGACACCGTTTAGCATGGAGCTGAGACAATGTATATTTTTGAAGTGGATCTGAAGTCTGTGGGTTGTTGTTGTTGTCAACTGAGTGGGTCATACATGTTTCCTATGCAGTACTTGTACTTTGGTTTCCAAGATAGCTATTAGTAATGCTCAATTTCTGCCCTAGTATTGCTCTTTTGTAGTTGATGTTCCACATTTCATCACTGCTTTGGGATTTTCTTCATTATTGTGGGTAAAGTCCATTACCCTTCTTCACATTGTTGAAGGTAAGTTGAGCTGCTATATGCAATTGGAGAGAAGTGACTTTGAGGTTGTTCACAGCTGGTTCTAATGCTCTCACTGGTGTGTCACAGGTTACTTTCACCAGTCGTGGGAGGTTCATCTAATTTCTTCTTTTGTTTGTGGATCTGAAGCAGATGCCACTGCTTGAGACGCCAACCAGATTTTTTGGTTAATTTGGTAATGTCATTCCTCAGCATTTTGTCACTTTTGGTGAAGTTTAGGATAATTATATTGTATTTTTTTGTTTTCTTGATTGAATCATGCATCATTGACACGATGAGGCTATGGAGTTTTTGCTGGTATTAGTGGCATGTGATTTTTCATTGTATGGATCTTTTCTACCTTGGCTTGATTTTATAGGAGAAAGTTTTGTCAATAACGACAAGATGCTGCTCCAAGCTTTCAATGCATTTTCCTAATTTCAGGAACTGTTGTACTGAAGTGGGGAGGTACAGTGGACAGAAGAAAGGCTAGTTTAGATTCATGAAAAGTTTATATGCCTATTTATCAATTTTTATGCAAGGAGCATGTGACCAATGGCATAGAAGACCTTTTTTGGTGTCTGTGATGTCTGGTATACAGCTGTGACATTTGATAGTATCTTTGAATTTATCAGTGCTGGTCAATTGCACCGCATTAGCTATGCCCAGAACTCTTGTTGTTGTTGGGCTTTGTTGCTGTGTTTGCATCTGGATGATATTGAACTTATAAAAAAGGAATGTGATTGCAGGGTACTACGAAGAATAATATGTAAAAACCACCATTCATCAGCCAACACCTTAAATGCAGAGTTCCAGTCATTGAGTGGAACACGAATCTGCACAAAAACATTCAGAACCGAGACTCGCATTGGTTTTCATGGTAGGATTGCAAGATGCAAGCCCCACATGCAGTTGTTTTCAGTGGTGCAAAGTGTGTGTACCAGTGGGATATGGAAGCCTGGAAGAATCACATTACACCCTCTACCGAGTAGATGGACAGGTGTGGTGGATGCTTGGGGAATGTTTCCAATCTGAACAGTGAAATTTGGAGGTGGTCGTGTGATGGTATGGTCCTGTTTATGGTTCAGCGAAAGGAGGTCCAACATCTTATTAAGGTGGGTACCATGTCTGTTTGTTACTCACATTATGGTGTCCATTGACTTCTTTCCAAGTGGTGTGTGTGTAGTCTTGAGACCTCTTGTGCAGGGTTAATATATATATATATATATATATATATATCAATCATAGCAAAAGAACTGTGGTTCTTTTGCTAATTTCCTCTTGCAATCTGATTTTCCAATCCTCACGATGCTAATCATCCTTCTTGTTTGGGCATTGTACTGCTTATGTGCTTGTTGATGAACTTTCTTCTTGTTGTTTCTGAATTTTTTGCAAATCCTGTTTAATAATATTATTTATCCATTTAATGCCTACCTGATTTACCCTGGTTATGCAGTTGAATACTGCTTTCTTTAAATACTCCTTAACTATTTTCTGTGCACTGTTTGACATTCTTCTCTAGCAATTTCTTATGCTGGAAGGTGGCACTGTTCAGACCACATGCTGTGTTTCTCATTATCACTAATTTTTATAGTTCCGCATATCATCCTTTTTAATTGAAAATCTCACATGCTTAGCAACTTCAAAGGTTAGCACTGCATGATCACTCTCCTTCATTTGTTTTAGTGGAAGGTTTTCTGTAGCGAATTTCCTTTAGCATACCAGTACTACAATGAAGTATTAATGGTTTATTTTTGGCAAGGATTTTTTAGTAGTTTTAAACTGAATATAAATAAATCTTTCTTATAGAGGAAGACATTACTACTGGAATACCATTACTGATGAAGTGTCTTGGCTCCCTCCCAGTCATCCGCGTGCAAGAGTTTCTTTACCAGCAGAAAAGTTACGTTGTAAGTATAAATATTACATATCGAATATGTATATTAACACCTGTAATTAATATATAAGAATCTCTAATAACTGAAACCAATTATCCAGCTGTTCAGAGAATTTAAATTCTATAGTTCACCACTAGAAGTTTAATGAACATGACTACTGAATAGTAATAGTTGATAATTACTCATGAAGTACTCATGAATTTCTGAGAGATAAATATCTTAAGCAGCATTTGACTGAAACAACTAGAGGCTTCAATGTTTTGTATTTGGTGATAGCAAGATTTAGTTGTTAATGAGGTATAAACACTGCTCAGTTGGTGAAAGTGATCATGAGGTACTTGTTTGCAAAGTGGTGAAACAAGAAAAGATTATTTCCAAAAATGGATATACAGGGTGTTCGGGATAAATTTGACAGTTTCGTAAGGAAAAAGAAAATCTTCTTTGTATCTATTAAATTTAATGAATTGACAAAAAAACATTACAGGCAGAGTTAATTACAATACTATCAACAAGATTTACTCAAAATAACCACCATTAGCATCGATCACAGCTTCAGTTCTGCTTCGGAACCTCGAACAAGCTGATGCTACAGTCTCCCTGGGAAGGGCCGCAAAAACTGTTTTAATTTTATCCATTAACTGGGCTTTTGTATTACTGGAAGTGCGATTGGTGTCTTTTTCAACTGCGCCCCATACAAAATAATCCATGGGGTTAAGGTCTGGGGAGTTTGGAGGCCAAACATTTGGACTGGTGAAGTCGTAGAAATTTTCAGACAACCATTTTTGACTTTTCCCAGAGGTGTGGCAAGGGGCCGAATCCTGCTGCCATACATACGGCCTACCATTGGCTACCCTTGTTATCCAGGGCTTGACTACAGTTAGCAACTCCACGAACAAAGCCCGAATTCCAATGCCAGGGTTCTTCAACACCTGTTCCTGCAGATTTGCGAGGAATTCTGCTGTACGAACGCAATCAGATCGTCTGCTAGGGATCTTTCTTCTTGCTACATCCTCGTAGTCACCATTGCAAGTCTCTAGTTCATGCCTGATTGTTTTTACTGTATTCAGGGAGCATTGGGCAGCAGTCGTAATATCCTTATTTTGATGGCGGGCACGAATCATCATGATACAAGTTATTCTCTTCCATGATTCAGGTGGGTTCCAGCTATCCATCCTTTCTGACATCTTGTATATGAATGAAGAAGGGTCCAAACTTTTAAATGAAGAGAAGTGTGTGTTAATACATGTAACTTACGGAAAAATATAATTAATTATAAATATGTCAAATTTATCCCGAACACCCTGTATGTGGAAGTATAAAGTGGGTGATTATGGGAAGCTCTGTAGTCAATTAGCATCAGTACATTGGGTAGGTGAGCTGAGCAGAAAAGATGTTGATAGTGCATGGACATTCATAAGACAATATCTGACACAAGCAATGTATAACTACATACCAAGGGGTTAAGTGAGTAAATAGAGTAGAAGTGAAATAGATGAACAGGAAATCAAGCAAGTTGTGTTGGAAAAGAAAATGCTATGAAGGAGGTGCAAGACAGTTGGTGGTGATTGGATCCATGAAGAGTATAAAGTGCAAGCTAGGAAGTTGATGAGCATGGTAAAGAAAGAAAAGGTGCAATATGAGAGGAGATCTTCTGGTCAGGCCAAGGTTAATTCAAGAGAGTTTTTCCTTATGTAAAGCTTAAGTGCTGGAAGGACATCATGTTTGAGGTTTAATGGAATATTTACAGCACTAGGAAAGGATTAAAAACTAATTTTAATGCTTTCAATATTTCTTCTCAGTCACTGAGATTTCTTCAGGGATTACAAATAACTTGTAATATACACACACAAAAACAACACAATACTAAATGAAACATGTGGGTGACTCTAAAGTCCTATCTAGGTGGTGCACTTGCTATGGGATTTGTAGACGACCTAGGATATAAAGTGGGACCTCTGACGATTATTGTTTCCCAAATTTTGGGAAGTTTTATGCAACCATATTTATTTAAGTTGATTTCTGAGTGCCACTGCAGATTCTAAAAACAGTCTTTCCTTTTTAAATTTACTATGGCTGAACATGATGGTTTTCTTCCTACTGATCCTAGGTAATTGAATTGTGCTTTATTTGTTCTATATTATTGCTGCCTATTTTCATTTGGATTGCTTCCCTTTTTCTGCCTATTACCATTAGTTTTGTTTTATTAAAATTGATTTTCATATCATATTTGTTACTTGATACAGCTTGGTCAGGATATTTTCTAATTTTTCTTGGCTGTCTGTAGTGATAACTATGTTGTCAGCATACTTTAAATGTGTTATATTTCCTCCATTTACAGTTATGCCTTCACACATCTCTAGTCCTTCGTCTACTACCTTTTAGGTACAGGTTGGATAAATATAGTAACAATGGACAGCTTGCGTAACTCCTTTAGTAATTCCTGATACAATTTAATAGGTATTTGTTGTCTGTTTTCTAGAATTTTAATAATTTTTTTTCTCTTTATTAGTCAAAACCTTTTTTGAAATCGATAAAACAGCTGTAGTTTTTTTTTTATTTTTGTCTCTCATAAGATCTTCTAATCTGTTTAATATGAAAATTGCATCTATTGTGCTTCTGCTATTTCTAAATCCCATTTTCTTTTCTTCTATCTGTTCTGCATAGGAATTTTTAACTCTGTTTTGAAGAATTCTGATGAATATTTTATAGCAGTGGTTAGAAGGGTGATAGGTCTATAGTTAGTGCAGGATCTGATATTTCATTTTTTGTGGATGGGTATGATCTGACCTGTTCCCAATTCGTTTGGTAAATTTCCTTTCTTTAGTATTTTGTTGAACAATTTCCTTAGGTAATTTATTATGCTTTTTCTCTTTTTTTCTAGTTCTTTTTGAATGTTGTCTATGCCTGGTGCTTTATCATTTTTCATTTGTTTGATTGCTCTATGTGTTTCTTTCTTCATTTAGGATGTCTTTTGTGTCAGAAGTTTCTTCTGGGTTGAAGGCATCTTGATCTATGTTTTCTTCAGCTGCAAATGTTCCTTTAAAATGATTAGTCCAGATTTCTTTTATTGTTTCACTGCTGTGGTTCCATCTTTTTGCAGTATTGAAAGTGGGTTGGGTATGTTCTAGTTATCTCTTTAACTATTTCATAAATGGTCTTGGAGACCTGTATTTTGTATGCTTCTTCATACATTCTGCTTTTTCTTCTAAATATGTGATTTTTGCTAATTTGCATTTTTTTTGTTTATTTCTTTTTTCAAACGTTTGTATAATATTCTATTTTCTTCATTATCTTCTTTTGAGAGGTTAGTTTTGGATATTCTTTTTCTCTTCCATAAGTCCACAATCTGGTGTAAACCAATCTTTATTTACTCTTGTCTGGTAGCCTAGGTTTTATTGCTGTTTCTTTAATAATTTCATTACCTTTTTTCTAAGACTGAGACTGTATCTAAAGCAAGATTATTTAATTTTTCTTTCAATGTTCTCTGATAGTTAGATCTAGTCAAGCTATCATTGAGTTTTGAGATGTCTATCTTCTTTTGTTTTTGGTGGTTTGTCTTACTTTTGAAACTGATTTTTAGTTTGGCTAATAGTAGTTCATGGTCTGTATCCATGTCATTCTTTTTTTAATGTTTTGAAATTTTGGAAGGAATGTTTCCATTTCTTCTTATTAACAATTATATAGTCTATACAGTTTTTGATTTCATTGTTTGGTGATGTCCAGGTGTATTTGTGTCGTGGCCTGTGGTAGAATAAGGTATTTGTGATTAAAAGTTGATTTATTTTGCAAAAATTAATCAAGTCCTCTCCTTTCTCATTCATCTCTCCATGACCAAATTTTCCTATTACTACTGCTTTATCTTCAGAGTACTGACCGATCTTTGCATTAAAATCTCCCATAATAATCAATTACTATTTTCAATTATGGTTTTAAAATAGGTCAAGTTTTTTATATAGGATGTGGTAAGTCCAGTGAGGGGTGGGGGAGTAAGAGAGAGTTTGAAAATAGTTTGCCAGTTGTTTTGACAAATGTGATCCCTGAAGATGTCTTAGTGACTGAGATGAAATATTGGAAGCATTAAAAGTAGTTTTTAATCCTTTCATAGTGCTGTAAATATTCCATTAAACCTCTAACATGGAGTCTTTCCTCTATATGGCAAGCAAGAGAGGATATTGTGGAATTATTGAACTAGTACTTTATTGGCATAGCTAACTGTTCTGAACATTCCTTAGTAATACATGGTGATATGTCATCCATTCCCACAACCTTATTAACATCTAACTCAACCAACACCTGATACACCACTGATTCTTTCACTTCCAATTTTCTTAATATTTGCCTCCCTTCTATATATTGCACCACATCATTTACACCTGTAATATCATACTGGTGTAAATGATGCGGTGTTTAATGAAAGTCTTGCAGTGGATATGATTCCTAAAGAGTGGAAAGAAGGCAAAATAGCACCACTCCACAAGCATGGTTTTAGGACAGAAGTTTCCAATTATAGATAAGTCCGTATAATTGCAGTTGTAGTTAAGGTTAGGAATAGAATACACGATTGGGTTGATGGACATGGCATTCTTTGTGATGATCAGCATGGATTTGTAAATAAAGGGTAGGTCTTGTTTTAGCAATTTACTTGGATTTTAAGGTTAGTAGTTAAGGGAAACCAATCGTTCGATGCTTGGCACACTCTCCCTCAATGAGTCTTTGGACTCCCTGGGGGATGTCACATAATAATAATAAGGTAATGAGCATATTAGATAAGGGAGAATCATGTACAGTGATATTCTTGGACTTTGCAAAAGCATTTGATAGATTAAATTGGTGTACATGCTGCAGAGAATGGGAATAAATAGTATATTGGTTCTCTGAATGATACCAGCAAGTTGTGTATGATGGAGCAGTGTTTCAAAAAGAGGGTAACCAATGGTGTTTCCCAGGGTTCTGTTCTTGGGCCCTTGCTCTTTAACTTGTTTGTAAATGATATATCATGTGGACTGACTGGGGATTTTCAGTTGTTTGCTGATATGATGCAAAGTTGGGAAGAATTATAAATAGCACTGGTGATATTAATTCCCTTCAGGAAGATTTGAATAGACTTTTGACTTGGAAAAAGGAGTGGGGTTGTAGTTTTAATATTAATAAGTGCATGATGTTGCATTTTGGAGTGTAGAAATAAAAGGCTGTGTATTATATTGACAGTGCTGTACTGCAGAAAGTGGATGAGATTTGAGAGTGATGATTGACAGTAGACTGCACATTGTAATGCTACTATATTAATAAGTACTCTATGTAGGTATAAGGAGGTGTTCGCATTTGGTCACCTGGATTTCAATGTAATGTAGAATTATTGGAGATGGTCCAAAGAAGAGAGTGACTAAAACAATATCAGGACTCTGGAATGCTGGACTATGGAGACAGGTTGACAAAATGTCGATTGCAAAGTTTGATGGATAGGAAGAAAAGAGGTGATATGATAGAGACATTTAAGTTAGTGAGGGATTTTGTAGATTAATCCAGAGGGAATTATAAAAAGAGGAGAAGAACCAGAGGCCATCTGTGGAGGCTATGTAAGAGTGTGGTGAAGAGGAGTGTGAGAAGTAGATTTTTTACATGGAGAATTGTCAGTGAATGGAATGCATTGCTGGAATATGTTGTTAATGCATGGAGTATTAAGGATTTTAGGATTCAGTATGATAAATATGTCGTCAATTGAATGAACCTCCCACAATGAGTCTGCTGACTCCATGGAGGGGTGCAATAATAATTGTATATATTCACTTTTTTAACATTGTAATTTTTTTCTCCCCCGAGAAAGAGCTTGTGTATTCAAAATTACGTACATGAAACATTCAGTTGTCACATTCTGGAAATTTAACAGAGCATTTTATTCTGACATTTTTCTTGATGCCATAAATGTTAAAATTTGGTAATCTGTTATCTATAAGGATTTCTTCCCTTAATATTTTATCTACTTAAATGCTTTTTTCTTTTTTAACCAGAATATAGTGATCAGTTATAAATCCAGATATCACCTTTAATCTTTACTCTACCAGACTTGGTTAGTTTAGTGCATAACATTTCTACTATGCACTTGGCCAGAAGATTGCATGTGGATTAACAGGCATGTTATATGGGCATAATCATCTCAGTTGGTTTGTCCATGATTCTAAAGTAACTAAAATAACAGCTCTCCAATAGACTGCAGTTTTGCTAAGTTTGGATGTATGTGAATGCCTTTAGATAGTAGATGAATTTCATCAAACTGCATGAAACCACCATCCTAATTATTTGTGGTTTTGAAGGGGTTTGAAAAAGTTTCATATTTGGTTTCTGGATTAGGGTTTCTAGATTATCTAATCTTTATCCCATCCATGGTACTAATACAGATTTACAACTTTTTGTAGAATTTGCATTAAAAAGAAAAGGAAAAAAGGTGTACCCACTGCATTTTACCACATTACTGAAACAGATTTATTGCTTCATGTTTCCTTGTGTTGGTCTACAAACAACTGCCAGCCTAGTTGACTGAGTGGATAGCATCTCTACTGTCCAAGTAATAGATTGTAGGTTTGAATTCTGCTGTGGGTATGGAGATCTATGAATATTTTTAGGTGGGAGAAGAATTTCACTGCCCTGTGTGAGACCACCACTCTGTTTATTGGAGACCCTAAACACTTTTTGTTAGTAATTATAATCTACTTTAGAAACAATGGCATTAAAGTGTGTTCATGGTTACTGAGTTGTTAAATTTAGTAAAAGTTCATAGTGTAAAGAAGGAAAAAAAAAACATTAAAAATTATCCGATTATATTAGCATATATTCTCTGTTTAATTTTTAAATAGAGAATATATGCTAATATGATTAACTGATGAGGTAAGCTCATTATATTCAAAAAAAGATAATGCTAAAGAGCCATGCTAATAAATTAATATGATCTAAAATGTAGCAAGGGCCTCGACATTGTGATTAATTCGTTCTGAATATTTCTGCATAAGTAGAATGGTACTTAAACATGATTCATTTTTGACATGTTTGTTTAAAAGGATAATTAAGCAGGTTATGCTTATGAAAAGAAAACTGTGAGAAAATGAAAATCTACTTGATATCTTATTAAAAACATATGTCATTGTTAGAAAACTAATATAAACAGTATTACATATTCATTATGAATATGTAATACTATATGCATTACATACAGTTTGTACTACCACAGTTCTTTTTTTCTTTTATTCATAAATCAGTTTATAGCAAAAAATTAAACATACCAAGAAATTATATTCTTGGTTTAATCTTTTATCCAAGTGTAAGCAAATAAGTTTACACCTGAACTATTTTCAGGACTGGGGCAACTCGTATAAAGAAGCTAATGACTTCACATCACTTGCCTTAGTATTCCATAATGCAAAACACATCTCTTTGCAGACATGTATAATGCTGTGCATTATGGAAAGGGTCACTATCCAGACCAGTTTGACCTTTATTGAGGTCTCATAGTGGGAGCCAGACCCAGAGGTGATACTGAGGTTGAAGTAATGCAGAAGTCATATTTTCATATACAAGTAGCCAAAAGGTGTCACACCTTATTATTAAAATACTCTGGTTTAGAGATAGTTGTAATTTTTTCCACTTGATTATACTATAAATTAAAGTGACTTCTGCATTACTTCAACCGTAGTACCACCTCTGGGTCTGGCTCCCACTGATGAGACTTTAATAAAGGTCAGAACTGGTCTGGGTAGTGACCCTTCCCATAATGCATAGCATTATACAATCTGCAAGGAGATGTGCTTTGCATTATGGGATACTAAGGCAAGCGATGTGAAGTCATTAGCTTCTTTATACAAGTTGCCCCAGTCCCAAAAATAGTTAAGGTGCGAACTTGTTTGCTTACACTTGGATAAAGGATTAAATAAAGAATATAATTTCTTGGTATCTTTAATTTATAGTATAACCAAGTGGGAAAACTTAAACTTACAATTTATAGCATGTAATAGCATCTTGAGTTTTCTATAAGCATAAGACTTTGATTGAAGACTTGTTGCATGTCGTCAATCATTTTTTCATCTATTAATATGTTGCTTTTCTCGGAAGTGATCATGAATTGCATTGGCTGAAAGTTGTGCTGCATAATGCAAACACTATCTTATAACGGTTAATGTTTATGAAGTTATTGCTTTTTCATTTTGCTTAATAATATCTATTTCAGTGTCCATAGTTATAATGCGGTTCTTCTTACCATTGTGAATATATGTATTTATTCTCATTACTTTAATGTTTCTCAGACATTTAGGGTTTATATTTTGTTTTTAATAAGTACTATGTAGGTTCACTAACAAGACACAGCTTGCATTAGAAATAATCAAAATGGTGATAATGACATGAGCTGTGCATCAGCTTACTAGGAAAGTAATCTGTTATGAAAGTGGTTCTTGATAGAGGATGTTGCTGCCCTAAGTCAAAGTACAGCAACTGTGTATCTATGAATCTGCATAACTTGAATCTGTGTTAGCCAGGAATTTATTTGTAAAGTTTTTTCAATGTTTTATATATATGTAGGACTCCAGAAATATCACTTAAATCTACTAGCCACAAAAAACTTGTCCAAGCCAGACTCACTTTTCATGATGCATTCAGTCACATGATCTAGTCTTTGCAAGTTAATTGTATCAAGTAACCAAAAAAGTTCATGCGGTTTTCAGTAGAGTTTGCTGTAATGACTTGTTTTATTTTGTGGTGGTTTGCAGAGTGCAGTTTTTTCTGTGCGTCATAAGGCACAGAAAAAACTGCACTGTCAGTCAATTAGTGCACTATAACTTGGTATGTATTCTTTTTCTGTGAATTTGAAACCTTTTAAAATGTCAATTGAACCTGGTTAATTCAAGCTGTGTTTCTGGTGATGAATCACTTGAAGATGCACAATGTTCAGGGAGACCCTCCATTATTGATAATGAAGAATCGTGTGCTTCTGTTGAAAATAATTCAAGATTAATATGTTGAGAACTTTCAAAATGTTGGAGGTTTTTTCTACTTGGTTAGACTATAAATTATATATTTAGTTTAATCCTTTATACACTTGGATAAAGGATTAAACTAAATATATAATTTATAGTCTAACCAAGTAGAAAAAAACTTCAGTCTTTCTCTAATCCAGAGTAATTTAATAATAAGGTGGGACATCTTTTGGCAACTCGTATAGGTAAATATGACTTCTGCATTGCTTCGACCTTGGTATATTACCTCTGGGGTCTGTCTCCCACTGAAGAGACCTCAATAAAACTCGAAACTGGTCTGGGTAATGACCCCTCCCATAATGCATAGTATTATACATGTCCACAAGGAGATGTGCTTTGCATTATGGGATACTAATGCAAGTGATGTGAAGCTTTGTCCACCTTTGATACGAGTTGCCCCAGTCCTGAAGATACTTAAAGCGCAAACTTTGTTTGCTTACACTTGGATAAAGGATTAAACTAAATATATAATTTATTTTCACAAATGTTTTTAACACAAGTGGTAAAGCAATTTGTTTACACTTGCATCAACTGGAAAAATCATGGAAGCTAAGCAAATGGGTCCCACATGCATTATCAGATGACAATAAACTTCAGAGGCTATCAATTTGTTCTTCACTTCTTTCATGTTCATAAAAATGAGCCATTTTTGGATTATTTGCTCACTTGTGATGAAAAATGGATTTTGTACTCTAACAGGAAACAAATTTATTGGTTGTTATCAAATGTTCCAGTACTGCACATTACAAAGGCACTGCTTTATCTCTAGAAGACTATACTTTGTGTGTGGTGGACTGGAGCTGGTATTGCCCACTATAAGGTTCTTGCTGCAAGCCAAACAATCACAGCTGGGGTCTACTCGAGCACGTCCAGGATGCGTTACTTCAGAAACAGCGAGGACTAGTTAATTGGAAGAAAGTGCTACTCTTACAGAACAATGCAAAACCTCACTGCAAAGCTTACCTCTGAGTAGATTTGTGCTTTAGGATGGAAGATACTCTCTCATCTTCCATATTCTCCTGACATTTCTCCAAGTGATTATCACCTTTTATTGGCACTAGGCAATTACATGCAAAATAGACAGTTCTGCAATAAAACAGAGATTGAAGTGGAGTTGCTAGGTTTATTACTTCTAAAGACAAAACGTTTTATAAAAGTGAAATTTACAAACTTGTATCTTGTTGGGAAAGAGTTATAGATTGTGAAGGTGCTTATTTAAATGAATAAAACATTTTACAAAAATTTTTGTAATTGTTTAATTTTTATTATGAAAAACTGCACATAATTTTTTTGGTTACCTGGTATGTTTAAGCAACAGCATTAATTACATTTAATTATACTAAGCTAATTCATGTTGCGAGCTCTGAAAATAAGGGCAGTACTGTATTATGATTGTGCACCTACTTAAGGGATAAAGGCTTTGGAAGAAGGTATATAAAAATGTACTATGGTATTTAATTAAATTGTGCCAATTTTAATTTTTGTTTATAATTACCAGTTTATTTTATTAATGAAATTATATTGTGAGAAAAATACATTTTTTTTTTAATAATTGTCTATTTCAGCATTTCCCAAATGGTGGTTCACGACCCGGGCACCAAGTCATGAAAGCTAAATGCTAAGTCGCCTAAAATAACTCTTGAAAACCTAGGTGTTTCGCTTTTGGGTTTTCTTTTTTTTTCATGCAACTCTAAAATACAAGTAAATAGCATTTAATTGGGACTAATGAATAAATAATTTAATTAATAGAGATGAAAAATGCACTCCGTCCATCTCCGCGTTGGCATTTCACAGTCTCTTTGTTCGCAGTAAAGTAGCTCAACTAATGGTGAGATTGTGCAGCGGCAACGTGCCACGAGCTGAATCATTTGACAGTCTGGCATTTGTTTAACTCGCCTGCCATGTACTCACTCTGCTTGTTCAGTTTGAGATAAGCATAGAGAGAGAGGGAGAGCATATTTTTTTTATATTTACTGATTACTTGTACCTTTCCCAGTGGATTCGGCTGAACAACTGTAATTATTATAATTGTTTCTAAATAATTTATTTCGGTCTTTCTTCATCTCGCTTGCCATTACCCATTTAACGATGGATAAATGGGTAATAAAACAACAAACAAACAAACAATGTGCTGGTTACAAACTCTTCGATTAGCACCAGTGAACAATCAAGTGACGTGCAGCCCAGGCACGAGTTCTGAGAACAGCACTAACAAACGGCTGCATGATGTGTTGTCTACTACTCTTACAAAAAAGGAGAAGATGTACTGGACCAACAGTATTCTGAGGGTTACATACAATTCGGTTTCATCAACGTTATTGATGACAAACCATTATGTGTTATTTGTTGTGCGACACTTTCAAACGAGTCCATGAGACCTTCAAAGTTAAAGCGACATTTGGAATTGAAACATCTGAACTACAGTAATAAGCCAATAGATTTCTTTATAAATAAAAAGAGAGAACTATCAGCTACCAAGAAGACTATGTCTTTGAATTTTTCTCAGGAAGCTCAGTCTGAAAACCTTGTAATGGCTTCTTATGAAATATCAAAATTAATTGCTGAAACTGGTTATCCTCACACAGTTTCCAAGAAATTAATAGTTCCAGCAATGAAAATGTTAGCATCTCGAATATGTGATAAAAAACAGAAGAACCAAGTAAATGTGCTGACGTTATCAAATAACACAATGAAGTGTAGAATCATGGAGATGGCAGATAATATTGAAGAAACTGTTGTAGGTCACTTAAAAGAGTGCAGTTTTTTTTCTTGCAAGTTGATGAAAGTATAGACATATCGGACAATGCCAATTTAATGTGTTTTGTGAGATATGATTGTGACAATACAACTCGCATAGAATTTCTTTTTTTGTAAACTTCTGACAACAAGTACAACAGCTGAAGAAATTTTTAATTTGATTTCAAATTACATCAATGAAAAGGACATTGAATGGAAGAAATGTGTGAGAATGAGTAGCAATGGAGCCCATGCAATGGCAGGTGCACATACTGGACTTTTTCTGAAGATCAAAGTCACCAGACTGTATATGAGTGCATTGCAGCATTCACAGAGAAGCATTGGCTGTCAAAAGAATGCCATTGCTTTTAAATGCAACTATGCAAGAGTGTGTATAATTTATAAACTTTATAAAATGTCATCCATTGAATTCAAGAATATCCTCTGCGTTGTGCAAAGAAATGGGGAGTGAACATGAACATCTTCTTTTACACTGCGAGGTGCGATGACTGTCAAGAGGGAATATTTTAAGAAGACTTATTAAAATGAAGGGTGAAGTTTTAATTTTCTTAGACCAACATCCCCCAATGGCTAGGGATGTAATATTGGAATTCAAAGACAGTTTTCATGATGTCAATTGGTTAATCAAGGTTGCCCACCTTTGTGACATTTTTGATTTTTTGAATAATTTAAATCTGACATTACACGGTAGCAATGTAACTGTATTTAAAGTGCAAGAGAAGATAGAAGCTGCAACAAAGAAACTCAATTTGTGGTCCCATCGTGTGGAAGCAAGGAATTACAAATCTTTTACAAAGCTAACAGAATTACAAAAAGAGTATAATATGAGTTCCACACCAGATAAGATTTCAGCTGTTATCAAGGAACATATACTAGGACTGCAGGCAAGTCTGAAGGAATATTTCTCCCAATCACAGCAACAAAGCATGGATAAGGAACCCTTTTACAGTGAATGCAGAATCTGAAACAGAATTGCCGAATTCAGATATTAAATCTATAATTGAACTGTTGAGTGATACAATACCACTGATGGATTTTTGGCTATCTTGACATCAGGAGTACCCAGTTTTATCAGAAAAAGCGGTAAAATTTCTAATGCCTTTTGTCACAACCTGTAAGTGTGAAATAGGCTTTTCAACACTGGTTTTTCTAAAAAATAAATATAGAACCAAATGGAAGTCAAACCGGATTTAAGAATAAAGTTATCTTTTCCTTCAAACCTGAAGTTTCTGTTTAACAAACAACAGCATCACACTTCTCATTAATAAATTACTTGGCTTTAGTTTAATTTCTTTATATTTTTGTAAGAGTAAATGCTTCTTTATTATAATAATAATAAATGAAAACTCTATGGACATTCAAATCTTTTTTATTTTACCTATTGGCCATAAAAATTTTAGTGGGTCACGAAGATGAAGTATTAAAGTAACTGGGCCACAGAAAAAAAGTTTGGGAAACCTTGGTCTATTACACATATCATACTTAATTATATACTTGTAAGGTTAATATTGAACTAAATTAATTCACTGATTTAATTATAAAGTGTATTTATCTGAAATAACTGTAATTTAATTTAATGCATTCTTGATATGAAAAACTTGTTTTCTTGTATACTTCAAGTGTGTGACAGTTACTGTATGCAAGTAAAACTACGTAACTGGGATGTGCTGGAGCATGAGTGGAATAAAAAGAACACTGTAATATTGCTGTGTAAGAAAGGGATTTTGGAAATTGATTGCAGGTATTTACAGTAGCAGAATATCGTTTTATGACAACGGAACAACTGTTAGGGAAAGAAATTATGGGAGGTTGTCTTTAACGACTGTTAATTTTTTCATAGTCTTTCATATTAGAAAGTAAAGATGATTTGCTTATGTTATGACTTTTAGAGAAAACTGGCAATTAAAATTGCAAGTGTTTTCGTGGTTTTTAAAAACGGAACACTGTAGTGTTCAAATTAAGAATTTCAGATACAGAAGTTTTGTTTCCAACTCTCTGGGAAAAAATAAATCTTTAATAAATTTGTTGACAGACACATGGAAAGAAATAACCTGATGATGAATGAGAAGATATTTTAAAATGAAACACACAAAAAAAGTGTAAATAATGCAAAGAAAATAATATATTTTGAATGAAAACAAGTTAGAAAACTCACTTGCTACTTGTCTCCGATAACTCACCTGTGGCAAGTGGATTTTTATACATGTGTGTGTGTATTTTTTTTTATGCGACTCTCACTCATGAAAGGTTGTAAACCTATAATACATTAGTGCCATGGGTGAGTGCTTAGGATTTTTTGTTTTTATTAATTTTTATGATTTTATGTATCTTATTCATTTTTCCCTCATCCAGAAACCTTCCTCTAGAGACCAAAAATGGAATTTTTTCAAGTCCCTGATAAGTGAGAGGGTAATCATGACACCAGGCAATGAAATTCATCCCCCACCTTAAAAGACAATCACAAACATCCATGTCCCATAGTACAGACTGTGTATGATGCATATGATATTACTTATTCAATGCTGATTATGATGCATATGGTATTACTTATCTAATACTGTTTGTATTAGTTTTCTTACAATTGCATATGCTTTTATATTCATATACTCAAGCCTACTGGCTCGAGAGCAGGTGTGCTAACCACTTGGCCAGACAGGCCAGTTCTATTCTATTCTATTTTCTCGTGTGTGTGTGTGGGGGGGGGGTAGCTATATGATACCATACTAGGGAAATGATTATGAGCAAAGTAGTTTGCTGTTGCCTTCCTTGCTGTGCTATATCTTATGACTGTAGCATGTGTGTTCACAGGGCCGGTTTGTCAGCTTGCGGGATGAAAAAACCCTGTTGTCCACGCCCAAGACCGGCTAACTTGGCTATGGCTGAGGAAGATCCTTAAGCTCCTCACGTCGTCAATGGAAATCGAACCTAGGATACTCCTTCTCCAGGCATATGGTTGCAAAGTGCATATAGCCACTAGGCTAACTGTGCAGACAACAGGCTAGTATGATTATGTAAATAATCTTTGTAATATTATTATTATTATTATTATTATTCCGGGCAACTCCAAGGAGTCCACAGACTCATCGAGGGAGGCCCTAACATAATGTCAAGAACAACTATTCAACATTCACACAGTATCTATCATACCTCGCCTTGAACTTATTCATGGGTGTAGCACCCACAACAGACTCTGGCAGCTTATTCCACTCATTCACCACTCTCCAAGTAAAAAACCTAGCTCTAACATCCCTGCTAACCACATTCTTTCCCAGCTTCAATGTATGGCCCCTATTCCTCCCACCACCAGTCCTATTCTCAAAAATATCTTCTGGATTAATCTTATAGAAACCCTTCAGTAATTTGAATGTCTCAATCATATCACCCCTTTTCTACCTATCGACCAATTTTTGCAACCCACAAATCTTCAACCTGTTCTCATAAGGTTCATTCCACAGACCTGCTATCATCTTGGTCACTCGTCTCTGGATCCTCTCCACCTCCTCCCCATCAAGAAGAAACCCTGGCACCCATATCTGGGCACAGTAGTCTAGATGGGGTCTTATCAAGGCTCGATACAGAGGAACAATAACTTGTTTGTCTCTGCTTTTTAAAGTATTTTTCAGAAGCCAAGTGATTTGATGAGCTGATTTAGCCACTTTTGCAATGTGCCCCCCTAAACTTCAATTCCCTATCCACCAACACTCCCAAATCCCTGGCCTCATCAATCTCCTGGAGTACGATTCCACCAATGTGATATACTGCTGCTATTCTTTTCACCCCAAAATGCATAACCTTACACTTTGCCACATTAAATTGACATCCATTTTCCCTATCCCAGTCTTCCAAATCATCCTGTAAAATTTTGACATCCTGTGCACTCACAATTGCTCTACCCAACTTTGCATCATCAGCAAACAAGTGAACACTTCCTCTCAGATCCTTTCCTATATCATTGATGAACAAATTGAAAAGTAGTAGTCCAAGAACAGAGTCCTGCGGCACACCACTAGTCACAAGCCGTCTTTTGGACTCAACTCCTGAATAAACCACTCCCTGGTATCTCTCCATCAACCACCCTCCTGTCCATCTCACCAACCCTATATCCATCCATATCTGCTCCAGTTTACTGATTAGAGTTCCATGTGGTGTCCTGTCAAAGGCCTTTGTAAGGTCCAGTAGAATCACTGTAAACCCATTACCCTTATCCAGTTCAGTCATCACTGTGTTATAGAATGTAAGCAAGTTACTGAGGCAAGATCTACCCTTCACAAAACCATGTTGTCCCCCATACAATATCCCATTTTCATCTATCCAATCCTGTATTCTTTTCTTGACTAATTTCTCCAAGACCTTGACAATGATTCCTGATATGCTAATTGGTCGGTAATTTACAACGTCTTGGAACCTCCTTTATGCAGTGGAAATATTTTCCGTTTTTCCACCCCCTCGGGACTAACCCAGACTTGAGACTCAAATTAAACAAAATGGTCAAGGGTACTGACAATTCTTTAGCTGCTTCGCGTACGACACGAGCTGGTATACCATCCAATCCCACAGATGTATTGACATTGAGGTTATGCAATAGACTACTCACCTCCACTTCAATCACCACAATTCCCGTATAATCTATTGGTTCATTCATTTCTGCAATGTCACCACCTGGATGATATATTCTTGCAAAGTGCTCTCTCAGTAACTCAACTATATCAACTGATTCAGTTACCTCCCTACCATCAGCATTCTTTAAAATCATTCTGCCATATACATTTTTTCTTTTACTGCAACATATCGAAAAAACTGTTTAGGATTCTCTTTAGCCTGCATGGCCAATGCTCTTTTGTAATCCTTTTTTCACTTTTGTTACCACACTCGTTACCCTTCTGGCCTGCGCTTTATACCATTCATGTGCCTGCCGGTCACCTTTCTCCTTAAATTCCCCCCATAGTTGCTTCTTTTTTTGCAGCTCAAGCTTAATGGCGTTATTCATCCATTTAACCCCTACTTGATTTATTATTCGTACTCTAGGTATACAGTCAGCCATTGCTTCATGCAAACACTTCTTAACTGCCTCCCATGCACTATCAACTTCTAGCACTTGCAGTTGCACATGCCATGGCACTGAACCAATCAAACTCCTAAGCTTGTCATACTTACCAGCCCGATAATTCCACATGTACCCTGTCTTAATTGTAAATTCCACACCTTTTGCCACCTCCCGAGTCAAGACCCTATGATCACTCTCACCAATTGGTGGCAGTGTGGTCATATTTGTTACAGCCAAATCCTCAGATGCAATTACTAGGTCAAGCACTCTCTGACCCTAGTATTTTCCATTACATGCTGTCGCAGATAGTTATCCCTTAATAACTGCATAAAATCCAATTCTTTCCTCCCGTTTGTCCTCTCCTCACTCCAATCAATGCGACCATAGTTGAAATCTCCCATATTAATTACCCTCCTTCCACTCATTTCTTCTATTTACTTCTGCATACTATCTCCACCATCTTTTCCATCACCTAGTCTATAGCAGCACCCAGTTGTATATTTTGTTCTGCTAGCCACAATCTCACACCAAATGGCCTCAAATGTGCTCTTTTCTCTATCCTGCAATTTAATTTCTGTTCTCCTTGACTGCAGCTCATCAGCTTTCATCAACAATACTCCCCCCCAATTTTATTCTCCCTGTCATTCCTGAACACACTATACCCATCACATTCAATCCCACTAGCTATATCATCTACAGTCAGCCATGTTTCACTAATGCCAATAACCTGTGGTCTGGAAGTGCCAATCATGGCCAAAAACTCTTCCTTCTTGTTCCTAATACTCCTAGCATTAGTGTACATGAATTTCAGACCCCCATTAGCCCCATCCCTACCTTGATGCCTTATACTATCTATCCCATTCTGATTTGATGTCCTTATTTGCTCGGGCATATTATACTCATTCATACACTCAACTGCCTCCCTAAGGTCTGCATATAAATCTAGTTTCCCTGATTCTGCACATCCACTTCATTCAACGACACTTTTTCAATTCTCCTTACACCGAATCCATTCAAATGCAATCCATCCATCTTATATAGATCCTTTCGCCCATCGAACTCACTCCACACGTCCACAAATTCCACACCACTCATCATACATAACCCACGCATAAAGTCATTTGCAATTATGGCCCTCCTTTTAAACACTTCACTGTCATACCATGGCAAAAGACTAATCATCCTAACTCTCTCACTCTTTTCTTTTGCTACCTCAAACAATTCATTCAGGTCCTCTATCATTTCCATTTTATCTCCTTTCAAATCATTCGTACCTGCCACAACAATAATTTCTTTCACCCTTTCCTTTTGCTCTCTAATAGACTCAGTTACGTCCTTGATGGTCGCACCAGGTTGGTACGATTTTGTCAAATCCTCTACTAACAAACTTCATACTAACGAATCTCCATACAGCACTCTCTCCTTCATTTTGTTTAAGTTCACACTCATACTCTTATTTTTCCTATCATACTTTTTATTATTGGCTGGTACACTCAGTAGACTTTTGTTCATACACTCTAGCTGCCGCTTTGCTCTTTGTATCGCTCCACTCAACAAATATATATATACACACATATATATATCACATTAATTAAATATGTCTGCATGGTTAGCTGAGTGGCTATGCGCTTCGCAACCATATGCCTGAGAAAGGAGTGTCCTAGGTTCGATTCCCGTCGATGATGTGAGGAGTTTAAGGATATTCCTCAGCCATAGCCAAGTTAGCCAGTCTTGGGCGTGGACAGCAGGGTATTTCTCCCCAGTTTATCTGGGGTTTTTCATCCTGCAAGCAGGCAAACCGGCCCCGTGAACACACGCATCTACAGACATAGGACACACAGGGAGGAATAGGGCTAGCCATCTATCCTCTGGGCGGGTACAGCTTAGAAGGGCTAACGATAGCCCCATAACAGGCCACTAGACCTAATACGTGAAAGGGAAGAAGAAGAAGATTAATTAAATATCAGAATAAAAAGTAATTATACTTAAATGCAGTTTTTTTTAATTGGTCTCATTACTGTTTCATAGTAATAGGGTACATGAAAAATGCACAGCTTGCATTTCAGGATTTTTGTTGCTATATTTGACTGCTTTTATTGTTCATGTTGGATTACAAATTTTGTAATTTAATGAGTACTAGGTATGCTGGTATCTTATACTAGCAGTCTGGTGTATTTAAGATGTGCTGCGAAGAACATCTTCCTCCATAGTCAAAGGAATTGTCAGATAGACCTCTAATGATAGATATCTTTCATTGGTGTGATAAAGAGCCAAGAGGCTATTTTTTTTTCTGGCAGTGTAAATTAAGTTAAGGGGAAAATAAATCCCTCATTATTTTAAAGCCAGATACGAAACTTGGAGATCGAAATCTAAGAGTTTCATGTTGAAGAACTATTGGCGAGTCCAAGCATAAGTCAACACCTGGGTAGTACAACACTCGGAGCCAAGGTGGAGCAAGCTCCATCACTATCCTTAATATTTTCTCACAATGTAAAACATAGCTCCTAGGAGATGTATTACTGTTTTACACTACCCAGACCGGTTTCAACATTTATTGAGGTCTCATCAGTGAGTAGGTAGACCTAGATAATACCAAGGTTTAAGTGAAACGAACTTGCATACCCCGACTATACGAATTGCCAGAAAGGTGTACCCATATATTATTACTATGATAAAGAGCCAAGAGGCTATTCCCCCCCCCCCCCCCCCCGGCTGCATAAATTAAGTTAAGGGGATAATAAATCCCTCATTATTTTAAAGCTGGATACGAAACTTGGAGATTGAAATCTAAGAGTTTCATGCCGAAGAACTATCGGCAAGTCCAAGCATAAGTCAACACCTGGGTAGTACAACACTATGGCAACTCGGAGCAAAGGTGGAGCAAGCTCCATCACTCTCCTTAATATTTTCTCACAATGTAAAATGCAGCTCCTAGGAGATGTATTACTGTTTTTAAAATAATGAGGGATTTATTATTCCCTTAACTTAACTTCATTTACACCGCTGGAAAAAAAAATAGCTCTTGGCTCTTTATCATAGTAATAATATATGGGTACACCGTTCTGGCAGTTTGTATAGTAGGGGTGTGTAAGTTCGTTTCACTTAAAACTTGGTATTATCCAAGTTTACCTACTCACTGATGAGACCTCAATAAAGGTCGAAACCGGTCTCGGTAGTGACCTCTCCTCATAATGAAAAACAGTAATACATCTCCTAGGAGCTGTTTTTTACGTTGTGAGAAAATATTAAGGATAGTGATAGTGCTTGCTCCACCTTTGCCCCAAGTTGCTCTAGTGTTGTACTATCTAGGTGTTGACTTACGCTTGGACTCGCCGATAGTTCTTAAGCATGAAACTCTTAGATTTCGATCTCCGAGTTTCGTATCTGGCTTTAAAATAATGAGGGATTTATTATCTCCTTAACTTAACTTTCATTGGTTTTATTTATTTGGTTTTATGCAGGGGTCCCAGTCCCCTTTCCTGAACCATCTCTTAGGACTGGTTCAACCCTCCTAATGAGGGATTACTTATGGATTTTTTATGACTCTAGATCCATGTGTGCTCATGAGCCGGTCTGTCTGTTTTGAGGGATGAAAAACCCTAGTTTCTGGGTGAGAAACCCCCTCTACCTCCATATGAGACTGGCTAACTCACCTTTAGTCAAAAGAGACAATATAAAGGTTCCCTCATTCATAGATGGGAATCGAACCCAGGTCTTTCCAACCAAAGGGGCCTCCTCTATACCGAGTAAGCTCCTACTTCCATTGGTGAAACAGGAAATTACCTTGCTTGTTGGAGGGGTGGCTATTTGCATGTTTCTCCAGATCATGATCTTTGGTTTCTGTTTTCTGTGTTTTAACAGTTAAGTGCTGGGAGGAACTCATGTTGGAGGCTTAATAGAATAAAACTGCTAGGAAGGATTAAAAACACTACTTAATTCTTATATTTTGTCTTATCCACAGACATCTCTTGGGAGTATAATATAAATTGCACACACACAAAGGCAGCATAAAACTAAGTGAAATGTGTAGACAGAGACTAGTCTACTTGTTTCACTTAGTTTTGCATTGTCTTTGTATATCAAAGGTTTTATATTGTACTCCCTGATGTTGTCTCTGTGAATGACACAAAATATAAGAAAAATGAAATAATGTTTTTAATCCTTTCCCAGTGGTTTTACTCCATTAAGCCTTCACTAAGTTTCTATTTCCTGCTTACATGCATTGCAAGTAAGCATCGCTTGGAGAGGAAACTAGATTCTCTCTGTAGAGATAACACGTTCATATCTTTCATTTCTTACTGCATTTCCCCTCGCTATTACTCTTCCTCATTAATCATGAATGACACCATCAAAAATCCTAAAACACCAAATCAAAAAAAAAAAATCAACTAAAAATGTAAAAAAACCACAAAAGACATCAATAACATATAAAAAAAAAATCTATCCACTTTCACTAAATATTTATTGCTTTAAGCCTAACAAAAATAGTGTGCACCACCACCACTTCGTCATTCCAACTTGACATGTTATTCCTGATGGAATCAATAACACCATCCACCTCAACTGTCCAAACTACGTTACATAATTCCTTCTATTACAAGGCTGGTATATGTGCATTCATAAAATCTAGTATCCCATTTTAGAAAATACCAAATCAAGAATCCCTTTTTTTTTATCTACCCTGGTACAGTAGTGTTGCACTCATTTGTTGTCTTTATTACTTTCAAAATTGTGACAACCTCCTAGACCTCTTTGATTATTTATTTTTGCAGCTTGATTTTTATATAATCCAAATAATCAGTATAATCATCCTCCTTGGGAACTTCATGACTATAACTTGAATATCCTCCCTTCTTCAGTTGCACTGGGTAAAGAGATCAGTACCATTGACCTCTTTACCAGTTCACCTTCTAGGTATACTTCAGATGTCAGTTTCCTCTTGGTACCTCAGACCATAACCCTATATCCATATATCCTTTACTATGGAATGTCCTTCACCCCAATCAGTTTCATTCTCGTGTTCATGAAACCACCTCCATTCTAACTGAAATCCCTAACCACTATTCAAGCCTTGGTTCTCTAACAAGGGTAGAAAGGTAGTTTGAGAAAAAATTCAACATATTACAAGTGACATGAGGCCAAAGTTCCAGCTTTGCGCTCAGTTTACACTGCAGCTCACAATACAATAGCAAATGTAAATCATATTTTGAAAGAGCAAATGCATACAGCTTGTCTACTGTTCAAATATTATTCAAGTCTTTTGGCTCTTTGCAGGACCATCAGGTACAACTTTTGTCCTTCCATGCTGTCACATATTACAACCAACATCATGACATCCCATAGATAAATCAGATTTCTTGTATTATTCTTCTCCAACTCCTACATAGATCATGTGATAAATTACTCTCACAATACCAAGAACAGCTAACTATGTATCTTCCTGTCTTCCATTGAAAAGATAACAAGAAGAAGAATCATGATCAAGTTTTCTGGTCACGATGATGGTATCCTCCCCTTGTGTTAAAAACATGTTTTTAGAATTAATGTGTCTCCTAATCTTCTCAGTCTCTCTTTTTCATCCAACATCACCCTTCTCATCCAAAAAAAAAAAAAGGAGTAATTATTACAGTCAGCTATCAAACTATCCTATTAATTTTGGTTCATTTCTTTCAAAAACGATGGAGAATATCAGTAGTTTTCTTCGCTGGCTTGAGGTCCATCAGTTAATTAGTAACCAGCAATATCAATCTGGAGCTCCACAACCAGTTGCCTAGCTGTCACCACCTACTTTCAGACACAAGCCATGGAAAAGTTTGGAGCAACTCTTTCCCAGACAATTTCAGTTTATTATCTTAGGACTTGTCTTCTGTCTTTTACAGTTGAATTGCAAGCTTCCTCTCTGGTCATTTCTCTTTGTTAGATAGCTTCTTCTCAGACTCCTCTGCCACTGCTAAAGTACTTTAAGGCTCTGTACTTTTATTCACTCACTTCCTCCTGTACATAATCCTCTGTCACTAACTTCAAATCCTATTAATAACTTTACTGATAATAACACACTTTGTATATCTTCTTCATTTAACAAACCTTATAGCACATAATCTTTCATAGCTTCAAGAACTTTCATAACTAGTGTCTTAAATTTTGATCTCTCCTTGCTATTTTTCACTGTGGTAAGAATAATCTTGTGACTTTCAGTGCTATTAAAACTCAGTCCTGTCTTAGTTGCCACAAAAAATCTCACTCTGCTTTTCCCTTTTTTTTCATAGTACTTATTTCCAAATAGGACTAGATTTATCTTCTTGAATTGATTTACTCCTATATTTCATGGCACAAACACAAATGCTTTCTCCTTTATTTTCCATAAAACTAGGTGTGCTTTTCTGCTCAAGACATCGCTTCTCATGTGTATAAATGATAACTATGTAAACCATGAAAAACTGTTTACTTGAATTGGTGCACCAAGAGTTCTCTAAGGATGCTTGATGTTATACAAAAGAGAGCATTCTAATTAACTGTTGGTTGCTCTCTCACAGATTCACTTTAATCATTGCACATTCATACTTGTTTTGTTTTTGCCTTGTGCCTCTTCTGTAAGTTTTCATGGACCATGTTCTCATGAACAGGCTATTATTCCCCCCCCCCCCCCCCGGCCACACACACACACTTTCTTCTACAACCATCAGAATATGAATATTGAACATTTCCTACCATACAAGTCTACAGCAAAGCTGTTATCATCCCATAAATTCAAAGGCACATCTGAAAAGATATTTAAAGTGCTTAATAAATATCAGCTATGCACCATATTTAAACCTTATGTCAAACTGGCAACTCTCATCCATTCACCTAAGGACAAGCTCTCTTGTTTACCACATCCAAGAGTTTATGAAATGCCCTGTTCTTGTGATCGGGCTTGCTATGAAAGACAGGAAGAACTGTTGACATCTGCCTTGATGAACATAAAAAATATATCTGGCACTATCAAGGTAGCAAATCAGGTCTAGCAAACCATGCATTGGATACCCCTTCGCGCAGTATCAATTGGAAGAAAACAAAAGTGCTACACAGAAGTCATAAGTCAGAGAGTTTGTTTTTGGAATCAACAGAAGCTTTAAAACATACTCCAAACCTCAACAAGTATGGCTGCATAAATTTAGCAAAAATCTGGAATACAGTCATTGTAAGATCTAATTAATACTTGTTTTCTCTTTTTCTAACACAATGGTGCCTAATTAGGACCTTAGTGTTGTAAGTTATTATTTTTTTAAACCAGTCCCACTGTTATACCAAATTGTTGTTTCACGTACTGTGACAAACGGTTTTTGTGCTCTGAAGATGCTGGATATAATACTGGCAAAATATCAGCAAATAAGTTAATATTAGTTATTTTTTTTACTATTATTCTGTGTTGCCATCAGTACTATGAAAATATATCAACATATACTTGCAAACACATAAGCCTTTCCACACATTTGAGAATTCTTCACAGACGATATTGTATGCAAGACATGACAATTCGGTAAGTGGAAGTTAAAATTGGTATGGCAGTTAAACAGGTTAGCCTTCTTAATGAGGTGCCAAGACACCAATACAATACCAAACTGTGTCAGAATAAAAAAAAGTTTCACTTGGCCAAAGCCCATTTACAAATTGGTGAGTTTAGCATATTACATGAACAGATTAACATTACTTGTATGGAGCTCTCAAAAATAAATGCAACTTTCAATGTGCTATGTGACAAACTATGTGATGTTTCAAACTTGATAGCATCTCTGATGCAACAGCTAATAAAGAATTCATCAAAGTTAAAAACCGGTACCAGAAAAAATTTGAACTCCTCCAGTCATAACTTAAAGTTCAGACGGAATGATTAGTTTTAATATCATCCTCGCTATTTACAATGTACCATTAATTGAAACCTTTGATTTGGTAGTCACATTTTTTCCCCCGGATATATTTAACTATTTAAATTTACAGGACATGTAGGTTATTTTACATGGAAAGGGAAGTTATACAAACAACTAAATGGGACAGCAATGCTCCCCCTTTTTTCCCCCTTTAGCCAATTTCTATAGAAAATATTTGGAAAAGTTAGTTATGAATATCAACATAGCATGGCCAAACCACTCTTGAACAGTGGTTTGGCTATGCTATGTTGATGATTGGATATATTTTTAACGAATTTAAATAGCCAACACCCTAAAATACACTTCGCAATGGAACAGGCAGCTAATGACTGTCTGTTCTTCCTGAATACACTAATCACATGGCTTCCAGATGGTTCCTTATCTTTTTCGGTTTATAGAAAACTCACACATACAGGGAGATATGCACAAAAAGTGACACCATCATCCAGCTTTCCACTAACTCACAGAGCTAGAGCTATTTGTTTCTATGACAATGCTCTTACTGCTGAACTCACTCATGTCACACCTTCTTAGCCAATGGCTATAATCCCCATAGGATAGAAAAAATGCTAAATGTGCCCCAGAAATCCCCTCCATTGCTTACCACACAAGACTAAAGCAAAACTGTTACCATCCCATGCATTTAAGGCATCCGAGAAGATGATCTAGAATGTTTAATAAATATCAACTATGCACCATATTTAAACCTTATGTCAAATTGGCAACTCACCTAAGGAGAAACTCTCTTCTTAATCACATCCAGTAGTTTATGAAATGCCCTGTTCTTGTGATCGGGCTTGCTGTGAAAGACAGGAAGAACTGTTGACATCTGCCTTGTTGAACATAAAAAATATATATCCAGCAGCATCAATAGGACAAGTCAGGTCTAGCAGACCGTACCTTGGATACCCCTTCAGGGTATCTAAGGATTGATTGGAAGAAAACAAAAGTGCTACACTACAGAAGTGTGGCACTTTTATAAGTCAGAGAGATTGGTTTTGGAATCAATGAAAGCTTTAAAACATACTCCAAACCTCAACAAGTATGGCTGCATAAATTTACCAAAAATCTGGGAGACAGTCATTTTAAGATCTAATTAATACTTGTTTTTTCTCTTTTTCTAACATAGATGTGCTTAATCAGGACCTTAGTTCCTTGAGTTGTAAGTTACATTTTTTTTTTTTTTAAGCAAGTCCCACACTGTTATACCAAATTGTTATTGTTTCACATACTGTCACAAATGGTGTTTGTGCTCTGAAGATGCTGGATATAATACCAGTGAAATATCAGCAAATAAGTTAATAAATATTAATAATTTCCTTATTATTCTGTGTTGTCATCAATACTGCGAAAATAAATTAATATGTACTGAACATATGAACACATAAGCCTTTCCACGTATATATGAAACTGCTTGTTTCAATAATGGAATACTGTGAGTTGGCATAATCAAGGGAAATATAAAAATGGAGGAAAACTTATTTAATGCAATATTTTCACCTAAGTATCATTCATCTTCAGTACAGGATCTATGATCCTGTACTGTGAAGGTACTCTGATGCTGAGGATTGTATTATTGTAAGCTCTCAGGTCAAATTTTTTGAAACTTGAAGTTTCTACTGACATTAGGCACTTTGAAATAATGTTGGATCTTTAATGTCTACTATTTTTGTATCAGCTAATGCCTTTTTGTTCCCATATAGGGAGTAGGCGAGGCCATTTTTTTTAGCCTTATCTAACTTTTGGAGACTGAGTGGGCAATTCAATCTCCACTGGTAGCCAATCAGAGATAGCTGGCCCAAGGCTATCACTAATTAATCGGCACACAGTGAAGAAGGCGGGTAACAAGTACCACCATCTGGTGGTCCCTAACACAATATTTTTAATGTCTGAAAATAGTGTGGGTTTGACGGCCGATTTTCTTGAGTTTATGGAATGAAAAAACCCGAGTTTCCGGGAGGAAAAACCCATTAGCCTGTGCCAGACTAACTCTGGAGTCGATTTCTGGCACGGGTGGAGTGCAAACGCCACTTCTACTGAGCTACACAGGCTCTATTTTTGTATAGTGAGAAAATTTATTAGTAAATGCCATATTTGAATGTTTTTTTACTCAAATTCAGAAATCTTTCAGTGTAGATTCTTTTGTGTTGAAAAACCTGGGCTACGAAACATAATGAATTTTTGTGTGAAATTGCTAGCCTGTTTGGCTGAATAGTTAGCACATCTGCTCTCCAGCTAAGGGCTGCAGGTTGGAATTCCTCTGTGGACATAGATGTTTATGAATTTAGGTGGGAGATGAATTTCATTTTTCTGGTATAAGACCACTGCCCCATTTATTGGAAGCCTGAAAAGGTTTGAAAAAGTTCGTTTGGTCTCTAGAGCAGAATTTCTGGATTATGTAAAAAAAAAAAAAAAGCAATTAAAAATACAAAAAATATATAATATGAAAAATTACTTACCCTGTTTACATTTATAAAATTGCATGCAATACTACATTTACAGTACTTATTTACTATAAGTTTATAACCTTTTGTGGTGGGAGTCATATTACAAACAAAACAAAACAAAAATTGACTGTCAAAATTTTTGCAGAATATTAAGTTATATAATTTGAAAAAAACTTAATCATCATATTCCTGACATCTATCCTCAGGGGGTGTATGCTGTACAGTATCTTATGATAGCACTACATGAAAGGTTACATCATTACTAATTTCCTATGATCAGTTTTCCTCCAGATTAGACAACATTGACCGGTGATATTCTGGAGAAAAAATGTTATCTGTCAACATTCCAGTATTATCAGACCCAATTGCTTTGGGTCTTTTTCCTGCCATCTTGGCAGAGAACACTTGTTTAGCTAATCCTTCCTCTCCCATTCTGTTTAAATGGGAGAGGAAGGAAATCTCTGCTAACACATTCCTGAATGTAACAATATCAAGTTCTTTTTAATATCCTCATTTTTAATATGATACTGCCATCGATGCCATCTCTTCGGCCCTCCTAATCTTTCTCAGGACTCTCATATCTATGATCTCCAGTCTTTGATCAAGTGTTATTTCTAACCCAGTTGTCAGATCCATAAGTAAAAATTGGTTTGAACACTGTCTTGTATACAAGTTTAGTGTTTTTGTGTTTTGACTGATGAGTTTAGTGTTTTGGCTAATCTCTTATTCCATATAAATTTATCAAGTTGACTTCCTACCACCAGCTTTTCTAATTCTGCTGTCTATTTCCAAATTTAATTTGCCTTCTTCACTAAAATTTGTGCCTGAATAGCTGAAATGTTTTCCTTGTTCTCTGTTCAGGATACAATTGATGTTTTCAATGTTTCTCCCTATTTTCATTGTCGTCTTTGTCTTTTAAATGCTGATTTTCATACCAAATTTATTATAGCAGTTATTCAATTTGGTCAGGGAATCCTGCAGAGTTGTTCTGGATTTATTTAGAAATATAACATCATCTGCATAAAGTAAAGAGCTGACATTAACATCACCAATTTTGATATCGGGTTTAATACTGCTTTACTTCATAATGTGATCCATATAGATGATGAATCACAGCGGAGATAATGTACATTCTTGTTGCATACCTGACTTAGCATCAGACTGTCTTCCTGTACCTCCTTCAATTTTAACTGCTGATTTACAACTCAAATAAGAGATTATGTATTGTTTGATATAATGTCCCATTTACACCATATAACTGGAATGTTTTGAACAGCTTTCCTCTTGGCACCTTGATTTTTTGAGTATTTTTTTTATGGGAAAGTTTTCTTTTTCAGCATTTTGTATTTCAAGGATTATAGTTTAATATAGGGTTATCAATTTACGGTATGCATACCCCTTGGGGGCACGTGGTAAAATTTTTGAGTACCCCATGAGAGCTCAAAAGTTGCTAAGTTGGCAACACTAATACTGATTACTTTCTGAGAACTGAGTGATGGAGCACATTGCTATAGTTCATGTCTATACACGTTTGTTAATCCTCCCTCCCCCTTCCTTACCCGAGAGCTGAACCTATCTGAACAGCTGATCGCCCAGTCAAAGCATCCATTCCAAGTGAGTGAATGTACCTTCTTACTGCTCGTGTATTTGTTGTGATTTATTTCACTTGCTGTCCTTAAAGTTATTTTTAGTTTCAGTTTACTGTGAAGTTAAATGAACGTGTTTCTAAAGTGTTTATTGATATATGTAATTTATGAATACAAAATTTAAAGTGCATATATATAGGTTTTATTTTATTCCCATTGTTATACTATAACTATAGTTTTATCTATCTATACAAGAGTTACGCAAGTTGCATACACATTTCTGGGGGGGGGGGTACATGGAGCATAAAAGGTTGAGAACCACTGGTTTAAGAAATATTTTTAAATATTAACATAATGGAAAAGTTTTGGTTTAAAGTTTTCTATTGTAAATTAAAATTTAAAGATATTATAACAAATTTACAGAATGTGTCATGAAAGTGGATCAATGGGTTTATTTTTTTTATAAATGCAAATTTTTTTCCCCAAAAATATTGTTCCTATTTAAAAGAAGCAATTATGATTTATGCCATCCCTAATTGCAGATGTATCTAGGTTCATAGGTATCTACATATTATAAGTTTAGGACAAGCCCAAGGTGTAAATGTGAACTAGTGTACTATGATTTGCTTACCTGATCCTTTATGTCACCGAAGGGTTATATATTAAGGGGCAGTAAAACATATCTATATCATTCATTATCTGCAAAGATTATTTTCTTTAACAGTTTACCTACCTCAGTTATTATTATTTGTTATTTTTGAATAAAGCATGCACTCTAAATCAGGGGTTCTCAGAGTTCATCATCTCATAATCTGGTTAATTGAACATATTTTCATGGTTCACCAAGAATTGTGTATATTTATCTCCCACCTCCTCTCCATGTTCTCCCTTTTGGTAAAAATGGTGTTTAAGTAAAGAATCTTAATGTAGGTTAAACTGCTATGCACATTTCTACAAATTTTGATTTTTGAATAAATCAAAACGTTATTTTTAATCTTTTGCCTGCTTTATTTTCAGTAAAATAGCAATAATAAAAAATTTTGAAATCATATTTTTTATGAGATAAAGATGTGTTTGTCAGTCAGGAGATTCTTATTTTCATATTTTTTTTCATTTTTTTTTTTCTTATCAGTTGTCAAGGTTTATTGATTGGTAATTGCTGATCTAATAGTTGATCACAATTATATTAACTTACATCCTTTTTTTTGTTATGTAGTGACACAAGTCCAAGTTGCACTTGCTACAGACTTAATCATTTCTACCTACCAGACTTAAACTAACTTATTTTATTAACATCACAAGTTTCACAGTACTTTCTACTTAAATCAGTATGTAGCATTTATTTAGTGGCTGAGCATATGATCACTATTTTATTTTAAGATTTAGTGGAATAAAAATTCTTGCACTGAGATTATCAAAAAAAAAAAATTATTGAATTATAAATCCAGTGTGTTTTAATTTGAGATTTTATTTCCACCTTAGACAGAGAAATAGTTTGCAAGATTGAATTGATCAAGAAGTTGGATGTGATGTCCTAGAGACACTGTGTTCTCACTCTAAAACCTATGCAAATATTGTTGGTCCTATGGTGGTTGTGCTGGAGAATTGTTTTCTATATCTTGGACAGTGCTTAGGCAGCCAAATTTCAGTAGTATGTTTCTCAGAGCTGTATGAGCTTATTATGAAATTGATGATGCAGTTATCATAAATCTTACCATTATGCTGTAAGCAAAGCTTTATTAAAGCAGACACCAATCCATTAAAAAGAGTTTTTGTAGCATCAGAAAAAAAGAAAATGTTACTACATTAGAAAAAATAACTTTCAGTAGAACGTACTTGAATGATCATATTTTTTTTTTGTGTGAGATTCTTCAGATGAAACATAGAATGTTTTATAAGAATAATACAGCATTACTTATTGTGTAGAGTAATATATTTGTATCAGCCTGAGATTTCATTAATTAAATTAATTATAAAAAAGTTAATGATCCCTTTTACCACATTATTATTTATATCACTGTAACAGTCCAGTTCTTCTAAAAAAAAAAAAAAAGAATTGATCTTGGAAAAAGAGGTCTTTAAGAATGTTTCATGGGAAAACTATGGAATTAGCAGTTCAGGAAATGCTGAATGACCTTGACAGAGAAAGTAGGAGAAAAAAAAAAAAGGTTTAAAGGTTATTAACACCCAAACCAGCCATGAAGTCTATAGCCATCCAGCTAAATCTGGATACGAATCTGTAACACCCATTGAATAACATGGATAAGAAGTGCAATTTGGTCTCACTATTTCATCCACTCGGACAGTAGGGAGGTTAATATAACTAAAGTGATGATAAATTCTGATCAAATCAAACTAAAATTAACAGAATCATATTGAAATTGTGAAGGACAATATTTATCTTGGTCAATTAGTTGGTTTTTAGGAAAAACAAGATAAAGAAATAAGTTGAAGAATCACACAAGGAAACAAAGCATTGTGGCAGTATAACAATTATGTGGTACGAGATTTACCTGGATGCCTAAAAAGAAAGCGCCTTAATACATGAATTATTCCGACGTTTCCCTATGGAAATGAGATATGGGCAATGACTAAAAAAAACAGTAAGACAGGTTATGTGTGGATCAAAGAGCCTTGGGGAGAAGAATGTCCCACATTACAAAAAAGGGAGAGAATTAGATGACCGGAGTAGAAGACATTATGAAGTGTTGTAAAACATGTAAATTAAGATGGGGACTGGCCATATTAGTAGATTGCTAGATGAAAGGTGGACAAAATTAAGCACTGAATGTATACCAAGAGAAAGAAACGTCACCAAAGAACAGGATGGAGGGATGATCTACAAAGGTTTGACATGAGATGCTGGGCATTCACTAAAGACAGACAGAAACTGGAAAGTTAACGGGAGGCCTATATCCAGTAGTGGATGGAAAGAGGCTAAAGAAGAACAGACCAGTTCTCATGTTTATTTCTTGAAATACTACAAAAACCACATATATAGCAGAACATATTCATATATTTTATTGCTACATTTGTGACATGAATCACTTCTTGTGTGTTTGCTTTCGGAAGTTTAAAAATACAACTCTACATTATGTGTTAACAAATACCTTTTTGAACTTGATAATTATTTGTCATATGCAGAAATAGCCATGAAAAAATATCACATCTTATATTCTGATAGAAATTGAACACATAAAATAATTTTTCTAATTAAATATAATATATACTTTTAGCTTTGATGAAAGAAACATACATTGATGATGGAGAAGAAATGGATGAAGAAGAGCATGGAGATGAACAGAGTGAAAGTGTAAGATATTAAGAATTTTTGAATTGAAAAAAAAATGATATATTGGTTAAACACAAAGGATATAAGCATGGTTGATATAATATCCTTTGTGTTTAACCAATAACTGACAATTCCAAAAATTTTGGAATTGTCAGTTATTGTTTAATTTGAGCTTAATGTACTGAAGATGCCTGTGACACACAGATGAAAATTATACTATTAAATAATCTTTGTACGTGAGTTTTTTCCGTTATTAATTTTCTATCTATGTCTACTCACGGCATACCTCTTTTAAAACTTATATGTTTTATTCAGTGATAGTTCTCAGTAACTCATTCATACAGTCTTTAGTTCTGCAAAATCAATTTAAATATCTCTGCATATCCTTGTGGCAACTTCTATTATATAATTGTAGAAGAAAAACATAAGTTTAATTGTGGTCACTGAAGTAGTGAAGTTTTCTGGGCATTTCTTTAGCTAATTCTAGTCTTAATTTGATTTTTAGCCCACATAAGAGAATTTTTTTTTCTTATCAAAGAAATAAATTGTTGGATTGGATTCAGGGCCGTCGCCAGATTAGATCACGCCCTGAGGCAAACAATTAAATATCGCCCCTGATGGATGGATTATAAGACAAAAATATAAGATAAGAAAATCTCCAATTGCTATTTTGTTTTTATTACAAGAGAAACATTAATGCAAAACGATTACATAATAATATTAATGAAATGTTTGCTCTACGGGAATATTGCACAATAAAACTTTATAAGCTCTTCTAAATTTAAAATATGAGCTATGTCTGCCTCTGTCGATATAGTTGCTAGACCAACCAATCTTTCTTGGGTCATTGCTGTTTGCAAATAATTTTTAATCTATTTAAGCTTTAAAAACTTCTTTCCACACAGCATCTACTGCAATATGGCAGAACGAGCACCCTTATTAAGCCGTGCCATGAGGCAAGCTGCCTCTATGTTACATCCTGTCGACGGTACTGCTGGATTATGTTGTATAAAATTGTGGCAAAATGAGGCAAGGGCATTATGTCTGTTAGTTGCATGTATTCTTCTGACTAGTTTGCCTGTTTCTTTGGAAGTCATTGATATGATTGCATTTTTGTCCATAAAAAGAAGGGAAGTATGACTTATTTTTGGAATATTCCTAAAACTGTCAGTATCCTCAATATAAATGCAAGATTTACTGTAATAAGGATCTTTTTATATGGCAGATAGTACATTTTGAATTTGCTTTTGAATAAAAGTTTCTTTTCAAAACTTTCTTCTGTTTGATTTTCATGTTTTAAATAGAACATTTGTCGCTTCCAGTTCATGAAAGTATCAAAAGCAAAATATCTCATTCCTATTGGAAATGATACTATAATAATTCACTTTCATTGTACTGTCTTGAATGTGTGTGTGTTTTTTTTTTTTTTCATGCCATTAACCAAGTGCAAGATCTGAAAGCATTGGTGATCAGTGTCGGCTCTAGGGGTACTGGTGCTCTGATGCAATTTTAAGTTGAGCTCCCCTTACTTTTTTTTAAATGTACTTAAAATTTAGAGATTAAAAAATCAAAACATTTTTATGTAAAATTGTGTACTTTGAAAAATACATATATTAACCTCGCAACTGGCCAGGATGTCTATATATGTCCAGCAAAATCTGGATACAGTGCATGCTGTCTGTTGAAAGAACACAGATAAGAAGTGCAGTTTGGCTGTCATGTCAATTAGAAGGTGCGATAATCTTTCACACTGAAGAGAATACTTAGATTATCTCACGATCATAGCTGCGTCTCAGTTGCCTATAACAAGAAACACAGTTACTAGCTCTACACTGAGTAACTGGACTTTTAGTTATATTGGATAGACTAAAAATATAGACATTATTTTAATTTTTGTTTTCTAATTTTATTGTATAATTTTTAATGCCAGAACAAATAAGAGATCCTTGCATACTTTCTTCACTTAAATATTGCATCTCTTTGGAGAACCAATGTCATTTTTAATTTTTTGTGCTAATTTTGCTTAATCACTTTGTCGACAATGCATTTTATTGTTCTCGAAGAACTTCATTCACAATAATTATTTGAAATATTTAAAAAAATAAAAAAAAATGGCTGTCGACTTTCCATAGATATTTCCATAGATTGCCTGAACGATGCGGTTTTGCTTTATAGATAATATTGCATATAGACACGTCTCAGATAATTTCATCATATATATATATTTATTTATTTATGTTATCCCACCTACAAAATGTTATTTTGCAATGGTAAAAAAACAACATTATTATTATTATTGAAATGAGTACTCTACAAATAACAATAATAATAACAGTTTGTTTCATTTTTCAACTGTGAGTTCATTTGAAATACTACTGAATATTAATTTTGCAATATTTTAAAATTAGTCTTGAAATAAGAATGTAATGCAATTTAACATCTTGCTCATAAAAGCAGAAAGAGTTCTCAAACAGCAGCAGTATATCTAAATCTGTAAGCATAACAACACAACATATTTCCATACATCATAGTAGTGTAAAGTAAAATAAAAAGTAATGTTCAAACCTTATTTATTGCAATAAATTTTGCTTGATAGCATTTTTTTTCAGAATATTTTAAAATAATTGTTTAACACAAGTGCAGAAATTAGAATGAAAATAATTTCCACAATATATTTTTTGTAATATGTCCTTCAAAATGAACGAATGAATATATATATATATATATATATATACATATACATACATATACACAGGCAGCCCTCGGTTTACGCCTCACTTCCGTTCCTAAAAAAAAAGGGCATAAACCGAATCGTCATAAAACGAACCCAATTTTAATGGGAGGTACAAAGTTACATTCTGCACAATCAAAAAATATGCACATGAAGTATGTGTAACATTATTATATTTAAAGCTTTGATAATACATACATATATATTTGTTAAAATAAAATTATTAATAACGAAAACAAAAACTTATATACAAAAAATATGAAACTTCGTAAAGATATTACATATTTTTATGTTGAAGTTTCTGGTTTTGAATCACCTGCTTTTTTTTTTTTTTTTTGAAAAAAAGTATCTAGTGTTAACTGCCTAGATTTTCTTTTTCTCTCTTTAAGGAGTTCAGTGTAAGGTCGAATAAATGCGATTACACTCCTTTTTTTTATGTTTGCACTCCATTCCCAATCATAGTCCATTTCGCAGAGTTCATCAGTCAGTGTCTCTATGCTTGCAAGGATACTCTGTAAATCGACCGTTTTTATATCTCTCAGAGGACCTTCTTCATTTTCTTTCTCCTCTTTTGGATGTTGACTTAATTGTTCAGCTAATTCTTTTAAGTCTTCATTGAAAAGCAGTTTATCATGGCTCTCAAAGACTTCTGTCACATCTTGAGTTGTAATATCATCCAATCCCACCTCTCGTGAAAGCTTGATAATGTCTTCAATAACATTCTCCTCTTGAGGAACATAATTCCTCGAAGTCGTGCATAAATGCTGGAAGAAGTTTTTGGCATGCTCCTTTTAAACACTTTGCTGACACTTCGTTCCAAGCTGCCTTGATGTTGTTAATGCCCTTCAAAATATCGAATGACAGTCAGTAGTCTAATAGTTTTTCCTGAAGTGTCCAAGACTCCTATCATTTCCATAAATGTTATACGGAGGTAATAGGTTTTGAAGATTGATATAATCCCCTGATCCATCAGTTGCAAAAGTGATGTTGTGTTTGGGAGCATGTAAACAACCTTGACATTCAATGGTGTTCTTACTTCAGCAAGGTTTTAAGGATGTGCAGGGGCATTATCCAAGAGAAGCAATGCCTTGGCTGGTCATTTTCTTTACAGAAGCAAAGCACGGTAAGACAAAAATAATTTGTGCTTTCTTGTTCCATTTCCAATAGACTGGCAGCATGACTTTTAGACCCTTGAAGGCATGTGGTGTCTGTGAATGGTACACCAACATTGGTTTAAACTTCAAAGTTCCAGAGACATTTGCACCCAACAAAATCATAACTCTATCTTTTTCAGCTTTAAAACTTGGAGCAGAACGTTCTTTACTGGAAATGAAGGTGCGTGATGGCAATTTTTTTCCAGTAGAGCCCAGTCTCATCAACATTGAAAATGAGATCAGGAGGATAACTTACTTATTCTACACAGTCTTGAAATTCTTTAGGAAAAGCAGCTGCTGCCGCAACATCTGCACTTGCCGCCTTACTACATAATTTGAACTATGGCACTTACTTTGAGACTTAAATCTCATGAACCAAGTGTTGTGTCCCAATTTATGATTATTATTCCAATTACAGAAATTCTGCTTATCTATGTTCAACTATTATCTATGCACGAGATATCACCCAAAAATACAAACATTTAAGTTATTTCTCCCCTTAGTGTCCCTAATATTTATATTATATTGTGCCTTTTGGGACATTTAGTTTGAGATATTAAATACAAAAACAAGGAAAAAGTACTAAAATATGTCTGAATGTGAAACAATATTGCAGTCGTGACACTTTATCTCGTTTCTTAACACATTAATTTCCAGCATGATTAGGTTCGTACGTTTTTCAAGTGGTGCATTGGGCAACAATTCCAGACAACTGTTTTATTCAATGAACAAAGGTTTATTAAACTCATTAGTATGGTACAATTCTAATATAATTAAACCTTTCTAATATAATTCAATTCAATACTAAGAAAACATTTACAAAATTAACATTAGCTTATCACAAGTTATTTGGTTATGATCTCATATGGGTATTACGATCATGCTGCCATAACAAATTCAACACATAAAATTATATGTGTAATCCCAGATCTAATTAACACCTTAGTTAACCCTATATTAGTCTGAATATACTATATGCTGTAGCACCTGGACATATGTGATCAACTCACTCTATTTAACGATTTAAAACTATGTAGATTAAATTATCCTTTTACTGTGTTAACACATAACCTTGACATTTAAAACTTTCCTATACGTTATAATACACATGCATAATTCTCAGGCCACATAATTACTTATATAATATTAATATTAACAAGCATACTTTCATTATAATCTGTCATGTACTAAAGTCCTAGTATAAATTTCCTCAGTCTCTTCAACAGTTCAGTAATAGAATAATGATTACAATTACAGACGATTTTCAGTTAACATGAGATTTTTACAGTACCTTTCTCTCTTGAGTTTTCTATATTGGCCTCTACCTTTTCTGATTATTCTTTCCTGGTATGATCTCTCTAATAATCTGTCACTCCTAAGTTCTTTTGGCAATAAACTGTGCTTACGCAATCTTAACCTTTCGTACTTGAATTAAGGGCACTTTTAGAATCATCTATACAATGGCTGTAAAACTCACCACGTGGACACAGACTTCTTTTACAGATTTCCTTTTTACGTAGTTGTCACTGGATTATGAAACACATAGATAATACCTTTTCTTTCCTTTAGCTAAATGGCATTCCTCGTTTCTTATCATAGGAAATATGGAATCGAAATCCCGCTCACTTTTGTTTCCTTGTTGTGACGATGGAGATATAACTCCAATCCCGCCACTCAGGAAAACCACGTGAAACCTATACGAAGAAGCTCGTGAAGAAACTATCCAGGAAAAAGCCCTGTTGGGGCAGGTTTCTAACCCTTTTATACCTCGACTCCTAACGGCACCTTCTTTAATTTCTTTTCTTCGCCCCTCACTTGATTCGACTTCACCGACCAATTAGGGTGGCGTTTTTCTGCCAAACATCCTTTGGTCGGCGAGCCCGTGACTCACACGTGACGACGTCTCAATTCGGGAATTGACCCTGACCGATAGTCTATTGTTTTTGTTTTTTTTTTTTTGCTAGCCTCTAAATTAATCCCCCTTCCAAATTTTTAAGAATTTATTTAATATTTTAATCTCTAGCCTCTCACATACAATTTCTTATGACTAATCCTTTCTGTCTTACTTAACTAATTTTTTTTTTATATCACAACACTAATATATTCCTTCTTTTATTAGTTAGTTCAACAAACACTTTTTTTTTTGTTATATATGTTACTTGGATGCAAGAATATTTTTCTTTCTTTTAAATAATTCATCTATTAGCTTTTATACAGTGGTTTTATTTTATTTTCATGTTACACCATGATAACTGGGAATTCTATATTCTTAAGGTATCAGGGTGTAACACAACCTTTGCTTCCTAAAAATGTTTCTTTGCCTCCATCTGTCTTTTTAAGCTCCTCAAAAATTGTTTTTGCTTTTTCAGTTATAACAGCCTGCGTCAGAGGAATGTTTTTCTGATTCAAGTCATCCATCCATAATGATAATAATTTTTCCATTTTTTCATGAAGTTTAACACATCTATAACTTACATGTTTTGCATTTAGTACTGCTGTAGATTGTTGCACAGACTGTTTTATTCTGCCTGCATTTTTCATAATTGTAGTAACAGTCGATGGAGGTAAGTTCATACTTCTACAAACATTAACACATGTCTGCCCATCTTCCATTCTTCGAATCACCTCCATCTTCTTTTCAAGTGTGATTGATTTCCACGCCTTCTTAACACCAAGTTCTGCTAACTTTTCTGCACTTCTTTTATCAGACATGGTATGTAATTTATAAATTTAAATATGTATATAAAAAAAAATTAAATAGAACAATTGGGTAGATTCAACAGTAAAACTAGGTTTGATACATATACGTCTTAGTAGCTCAGTAAATATTCAAACTCTAGAGTGCCTGCTAGTGTCGTTTCTCAGTCAGGCCACGCTACAGTAAGAAAGCATGTGCAGGCATCTGGCGTTATTGTGAATCGGCATAAATTGAACCATCGTAAACTGAGCTGGCTGTGTGTGTGTGTGTAGACCTTGGAACATTAAATTGTAGGACTCTGAGCAGCAGTGAAGCACAGCTAATTGAACTAACTGAAGAGCTAAAGTGATTAAAATGGGACATTCTTGAACTGTGTGAAGTTAGACGTAATGGTGAAGAAATTCTTCAATTAAAAAATGGAGAAATACTATATTATAGAGGCCAAGATAAGAAAAGAATCAGTGGAGTTGGATTCTTGATCAACAAAAACAAAAAGAACAACATAATAGAATTTGACAGTGTATCTGATCGAATAGCAAGTATTGTTTGTTCAAATCTCAAAAAGATACACTCTTAAGATCATCCAAGTCTATACACCACCAACAATAAGTCATACTGACAAAGAAATTGAAGCCTTCTATCATGATGTATCCCAACTCTACAATAAAGGAAAACATCATTTCAGAATTGTAATGGGAGACATGAATGCTAGAATTGATATATAACATTCAGATGAAAGCTCAATGGGAAATTTTGGATATGGCATGAGAGATGACAGAGGAGCAAGGTTAATAGAATTTGGAGAAAAAGAAAACCTGTATATCATGAATTCCTTTTTCAAGAAAAAACATACAGTAAGTGGACATGGAAAAGTCCAAATGGAAAAACTAGTGAAATTGACTTTATCCTCAGCAATAAGAAAAACATCTTTCAAGACTGCTCTGTTATAAACACCTTCAACATTGGAAGTGACCATCGTATGGTGTGCAGTAAAATCCAAATAAACTGCCAAAAAGAAAGAAGAAAAATGTATCAGAGATCAAAGCAAAACATAGATGTACACAAACTCAACATTAAAAAAGATATATTCCAACACAAACTAACAATAGATTTAAACATCTTATTATAGATGACAATTATTATTATTATTATTACCACGGGCTACTCCAGGAGTCCTTAGACTCACCTAGGGAGGCCCTAAACATCATGCTCACACAGCTGTTCAACATTCTCACGGTATCTATCATACCTTGCCTTGAACTCGCTCACTGTCATAGCACCCACAACAGACTCTGGCAGCTTATTCCACTCATTTACCACTCTAAAAGTAAAGAACCCAGCTCTAACACCCCTGCTAACCACACTCTTGCCCAGCTTCCATGGGCGTCCCCTAGTTCTCCCACCACCAGTCCTGATCTCAAAAATATCATCTGAATTAATCCTATAGAATCCTTTTAGCAATTTGAATGTCTCAATCATATCTCCCCTTTTCCGCCTATCAACTAGTTTCTGCAACCCACAAATCTTCAACCTGTTCTCATATGGTTCATTCCATAGACCTGCTATCATCTTAGTCACTCGCCTCTGGATCCTCTCAACCTCCTCCCCATCAAGAAGGAACCGAGGTGACCAAATCTGGGCACAGTAGTCAAGATGAGGTCTTATCAGGGCTCGGTACAGAGGTACAATAACTTGTTTTTCTCTGCTCGTCAAGGTATTTTTCAACAACCAAGTGAGTTGATGAGCTGATTTAGCTACTTTCGCAATGTGCCCCCTAAACTTCATCTCCCTATCCACCAACACTCCCAAGTCCCTGGCCTCATCAATCTCTTGGAGTACAGTTCCACCAATGTGGTATACTGCTGCTAATCTTTTCACTCCGAAATGCATAACCTTACATTTTGTCGCATTAAATTGACATCCATTCTCCTTAGTCCAGAACTCCAATCTATCTAAGTCATCTTGCAAGACTTTGACATCTTCTGCATTCACTATCGCCCTACCCAACTTTGCATCATCAGCGAACAAATGAACTGTCCCACTTAGACCCTTCCCTATATCGTTAATGAACAGATTAAACAGCAGTGGTCCAAGAACAGAACCCTGTGGCACACCACTAGTCACAGGCCGTTTTTTGGACTCTACTCCTGAATAAACTACTCTTTGATATCTCTCCATCAACCACCCAGCTATCCATCTCACCAACCCTATATCCATTCCCATATGTTGTAGTTTACGGATTAGAATTCCATGTGGTATCCTGTCAAACGCCTTTGCCAGGTCCAGCAGTATCACTGTAAACCCATTTCCCTTATCCAGTTCAGCCGTCACCTTGTTATAAAACTTGAGCAAGTTACTGAGGCATGATCTACCCTTCACAATGCCATGCTGTCCTCTGTACAGTATCTCATTTTCATCAATCCATTCCTGTATTTTTCCCTTGACTACTTTCTCCAAGACCTTGACAACGACTCCTGATATGCTGATCGGTCGGTAATTTGCAACGTAGTCTTGGATCCTCCTTTATGCAGTGAAACTATTTTCCCCTCTTTCCATGCCTTCGGGACTAAGCCAGACCTGAGACTCAGATTAAACAACATGGTCAAGGGCACTGATAATTCATTAGCCGCTTCATTCAAGACCCGTGCCGGTATACCATCCAATCCCACAGATGTATTCACATTAAGGTTCTGTAATAGACTATTCACCTCCACTTCATTCATCACAATTCCCATATAAACTAATGGTTCCTTCATTTTTTCAACGTCACCACCTGGATGATATACTTTTGCAAAGTGCGCGCTCAGTAACTCCACTATATCGACTGGTTCAGTGAACTCTTTATCATCGTCATTCCTTAAAATCATTTTGCCACGTACAGTTTTTTTTCTTGCTTGCAGCATATTGAAAGAACTGTTTGGGATTCTCTTTTGCTTGCATAGCTAGTTTCCTTTCTGGTAATTAATTTACGGAATTAACAACGCATATAAAGTAAATTAATTAAAGATAACTTTAATGAATCACTTCTATATTTCGACAATGTCACATTGTCATCTTCAGGAACATAAAGATATGGTATGTGCACTAAAGGAACTAACAAAGCAAATGAGGAAGAAATTAAGACACTAATTTTGTTCCTAAAGTCCTAATGGTGCCCTCTTGCGGGCTAATTTGGTAGTCTTGGCCGTTGGGCTGAAGTTCTCATAATGAAGGTCTCCCAAATTTGTTGAGGTTAGGAAAGTTTTTTAGAGCTGCTGAAGATTCTTTGAATAATCTTTCGTATTTAAACTTGCTGCGATGGATTATTTTTGTCTTCTTCCAACGAATTTTATGGTGGGTATCTAAGGCATGGTCTGCCAGCCCAGAGCGGCTGTACTGGTGAAACCGGATGTAGTCTTGGTATTCTGAAATCCTGATATTTGTTGTTCTGCCTGTTTGGCCAAAGTAGGACAATTTGCAGCTGCAAGGGACCTGGTATACACCAGGTAGGTCTAGGGGGAGTGGTTGGTCTTTGGTAGAGCGGATAAGGGATGCCAACTTTTTATATGGTCTGTAACAGGAAGTAAGGTCATATTTCTTGAGGATATTAGTTATTTTTTCAGAGGTGCCCTGGATGTAGGGGATAGTGATAGACTTGGTGTAGTCTTTATTGTTGAGGGGGGGGGGGGGTTTGTGGTTTTCAGGTTTTAGTATTTTTTGGATTTTTTTGGGGTTATAGCCATTGGCTAAGAAAGTGTTGAGGATGTGGTTTAGTTCCATAGTCAGGGCCTTGTCATCTGAGCAGATTAATTTTGCCCTGTTATATAGTGTTTTTATCACCCCATATTGTTGTGAGGGGGGGGGGGATTGCTGGTGAATGTATCTGCCAGTGTGGGTGGGTTTTCTGTAAACAGAGAAAACCAAAGATCCATCAAGCTGGCGGGTGATTAAAGTGTCTAGGAAGGGGAGGGTGTTGTTTTCCTCTTTTTCTAAGGTGAACTGGACTCTGGGATGTTGGTCTCCCGATATCTCAGCCCTATTTCAGTTCACAATGAACTCAGGCTATTTCGTTTGGCAAGGAAAGTTCTACAAACAGATAGAGGGGACAGCCATGGGTTCACCACTTTCCCCACCCTTGGCCAATTTCTTTATGGAGACATTTGAAGAAAAAGCCTTAAACTCCGCCCCACAAAAACCCAATATTTGGCTTCGTTATGTGGATGATGTGTTTGCTATTTGGCCACATGGCTCAGAATCACTCCACTCCTTCCTAACACACTTAAACAACCAACATCCCAGAGTCCAGTTCACCTTAGAAAAAGAGGAAAACAACACCCTCCCCTTCCTAGACACTTTAATCACCTGCCAGCTTGATGGATCTTTGGTTTTCTCTGTTTACAGAAAACCCACCCACACTGGCAGATACATTCACCAGCAATCCCACCACCTCCCTCACAACAATATGGGGTGATAAAAACACTATATAACAGGGCAAAATTAATCTGCTCAGATGACAAGGCCCTGACTATGGAACTAAACCACATCCTCAACACTTTCTTAGCCAATGGCTATAACCCCAAAAAAATCCAAAAAATACTAAAACCTGAAAACCACAACCCCCCCCCCCCCCCCCCTCAACAATAAAGACTACACCAAGTCTATCACTATCCCCTACATCCAGGGCACCTCTGAAAAAATAACTAATATCCTCAAGAAATATGACCTTACTTCCTGTTACAGACCATATAAAAAGTTGGCATCCCTTATCCGCTCTACCAAAGACCAACCACTCCCCCTAGACCTACCTGGTGTATACCAGGTCCCTTGCAGCTGCAAATTGTCCTACTTTGGCCAAACAGGCAGAACAACAAATATCAGGATTTCAGAACACCAAGACTACATCCGGTTTCACCAGTACAGCCGCTCTGGGCTGGCAGACCATGCCTTAGATACCCACCATAAAATTCGTTGGAAGAAGACAAAAATAATCCATCGCAGCAAGTTTAAATACGAAAGATTATTCAAAGAATCTTCAGCAGCTCTAAAAAACTTTCCTAACCTCAACAAATTTGGGTGCATGAAACTGCCCCAAATTTGGGAGACCTTCATTATAAGAACTTCAGCCCAATGAGAACTTCATCAAATATAGAAGTGATTCATTAAAGTTATCTTTAATTAATTTACTTTATATGCGTTGTTAATTCCGTAAATTAATTACCAGTTATGTCTAACCAACGTATAAGTCTTACCACTAGTTTCCTTTCATAATCGGCTTTTGCTGTTTTTACCACACTCGTTACCCTTCTGGCCTGTACTTTATACCGTTTGTGTGCCTGCAGGTCACCCCTTTCTTTAAATTCCCTCCATAGTTGTTTCTTTTTTTGCAGCTCAAGCTTAATGGTGTTATTCATCCATTTAACCCCTCCTTGTTTCACTATTCGGACCTTAGGTATACAATCAGCCATAACCTCCTGTAAATGCTCTTTGATCACTTCCCATGCTCTATCGACGTCCAGCCCTTGCAGTTGTACATGCCATGGCACTGATCCAAGCAATCTCCTAAGCTTGTCATACTTGCCAGCACTGTAATTCCACATATACCCTGTCTTAATCACAAATTTCACACCTTTAGCCACCTCCCAGGTCAAGACCTTATGATCATTCTCACCAATAGGTGGCAACATGGTCATATTCATTACAGTCAAATTCTCAGATACTATTACCAGGTCAAGCACTCTCACCACCCCTAGTATTTTCAATTACATGCTGTTTCAGATAGTTATCCCTTAATAATTGAATAAAATCCATTTCCTTCCTCACATGTGTCCTCTCCTCCTTCCAATCAATGTTACCATAGTTAAAATCCCCCATAATAATTACCCTCCTTCCACTCATTTCATCAATTTGTTTATGCATACCATCTCCACCATCTATTCCATCACCTGGTCTATAGCAGCACCCAACTGTATATTTTATTCTGCCAGTATCAATCTCACACCAAATAGCCTCAAATGAGCTCCTTTCACTATCCTGCAATACGTCAATTCTCCTTGGCTGCAGTTCATCAGCTATCATCAATAACACCCCTCCCCCAATTTTATTCTCTCTGTCCCTCCTAAACATACTATAACCTACACATTCTATCCCACTAACTATATCATCTTCCGTCAGCCATGTTTCACTAATGCCAATAACCTGTGGCCAGGAAGAGCCAATCAAGGCCAAAAATTCTTCCTTCTTGTTCCTAATACTCCTGGCATTAGTATACATGAATTGCAGCGTTCCCTTTGTCCCACCCCTATCTTGATGCGTTATTCTAAATATCCCATTCCCATTTTTTGTCCTTATTGCTGGCTCAGGTACATTATATACATTTTTACACTCAACTGTCTCACTGATGTCTGGATATCCACTCCCCCCCCCTCCTTGGTAGTTCTAGTTTCCCTGGTTCTGCACATCCATTTTCACTTCATTCAGCAACACTGATCTATCACAAAGTAATGACATTATTACCTCAAACCTTTTACAATGCTCACTTGAAATAGCTGGTACCACAGAAAAGAAACAAGACAAAATCTCTGAAACAAAACAGCTTATGAAGAAACGAAGAGAAATGAAACAATCAACTTTTTTTTTTTTCATTTAAAAAAAAATGAATACACTGAATTGTGCAAAATGATCAGAATACGTATCAAAGAAGAAATAAGAAAATTAAATTGTAAATTCATACAACAAACAATTGAAAACAACTGTAGTCTCAAAAAAGCCAAACAGCAATTGATGAACAGCAACAAACTGATGGTTGCAGTCAAACTACAATATGGGACCATCACCAGAGATAGATATGCTATAGCAAAAAGAGTTGAGTTTTACTCAATATTATATCAGGATGATGAATTAAATGAAGAAGACAACTACGAAACAGCTCAAGTACCACAGATGCTACTAGAAGAAGTTATGTGGAGTATCCAAATCTTCCAAAATGGGAAAGCTGCAGGTGAGGGTGGAGTTATAGCTGAACTTCTAAAAACAGGTGGAGAAATAATCTACAAACTCTTAGCAAAACTATTTAATTTATGCCTGAAGAAAAATGATGTACCAACAACATGGAAGAAGGCTACCTTAATTCTGATACATAAAAAAAGGTGAGTAGAAGACGACGAACTACTGACCTATGAGTCTACTAACAGTGGTTTACAGAGTGTTTACAGAAGTCTTATCTCATAGGCTTTGTGCAACTCTAGACCTAGCACAACCAAAAGAACAGGCAGGCTTTCGAAGGGGCTTTAGTATAATGGACCATATTCAAGTTGTACAGTAGATTATTGAATGGTGTAATGAATGTCAATTACCACTATGTCTTGGTTTTATTGACTATGAGAAAGTCTTTGATTCACGTAAAACTTGTGCAATACTTAAAGCATTACGAAACCAACAAGTGGGAAGAGCCATACATCAGAACCATCAAATCAGCATACATCATTGTCACAGCAGCAATTCATTTCAATGGAAACATCTCTACTGTAGGAATACAGAGAGGTATAAGACAGGGTGACACAATATCTCCAAAATTATTCATGCCGTGCCTAGAAGAAGTATTCAAACTTCTTGATTGAGAAGGGAAATGAAAGATCTGAAGATAAATGAAAGATATTTAAGCCATTTACGCTTAAATATCTTTATGTTCAATAGCCAGGGCAGGCACTAGGCTGGATGTCGCCCGCCTGCAAGCTGAAATGGGTGCCCCAAACAAATGGCAATTTATTTATTTATTTTTATTTTTGTCATAATCATGTGGAAAGAATTTACAAGAAAGAAATTAAATTACACATTTGTTCTTGAAAATATTTTATTAAAATTCAAATTTCCTAGTTTTGATATTAACAAAATTATCTATAATATTCTTAATGTCTAAGTTTTCACATATGTCATTTTCAATAGCTATTAATGCTAGACTTTAAAGCCTTGTTCTTAAATAAGTCTTAATTAATTTAAGTTTCGAAAACGAACGCTGACCGCTTGCTATACTAACAGGTATAGTTAATAATATTCTTAAAACAGTTGCAAAATTCGGAAAAGATAAATTATTCGACACAATATATTTAAGAATATCGAGAGGATTTAAAATTTTTGAAGTATCCTTTCAAAAAATATCTGTATAAGATTGTATCTCATCAAAGAGTTCCATGGCATTTATATCTTTATTGTTACCATCTTTCAAAAGAATTTCTAAGTCGTTGAAGTTTTTTCTTAACTCTTCATTATTAATTATGAAAAGTCTATACAAAAATCTAAAATTATCAACGTGAGTTTTAAGTTGTTTAAAACGTTCGTTTAACGAAGTCCATACAGTATCCAAAAGTGTATAAAATACGTTGACTTTAAATTTATCTTCTGGTGTTTGTGGCTATTCATCAGGATGTTTGTATTGAAACTGACGTTTTTTCTTCTGTTGTTGAACTTCTGATACAGATTTAAACTGTTTCTCCATCCACGTTTTCACTTAGTTGTTTTGCTATAAGTTTTAATAATGGCAAATCATGAGCAGACATATAAATACAAAATTAAAAACGGAAAAACTCGCGTAAAAAGATTATTTAATAGTATAAGTTTCGACTGTGTGTCACAGGCATCTCAGTACATTTTAAGCTCAAATTAAACAATAACTGACAATTTCAAAAAGCGCCACCTAAGTAGCTCGTGTAAGATAACTAAAAATGTCGATAAATTTCCTAACAAAACAAAAAAAAAAAAAAAATTATATATACAATAAAAAGTTAGGAAAGATTAGCTGAATTATAAAGTACTATCTCCCATAAAGGGGATAGACGTAAACCATCAGATCTGTTTAAGTTAGGCGAGTGAAGTAAAGTTTCACATGTTTCTTTATAAAGCCGTTCCATGAGGAACCGACTGACTTTTGTGAAGGACTCTTGTCTTTTTCCAGTGAACTCTATGTCTAGTGATGATGGCATGTTCCGCAAGTCCAGACTGTTCAGGTTCAAGGTATTGAATATAAGAATGGTGTTCTTCTAGCCTAATAGAGGCAGATCTTCCTGTTTGTCCGAAATAAGATAATCCACAAGAGCAAGGAATCTGGTAAACACCTGGATAATTAAGATGTGGAAGGTTGTCCTTAGGAGAAGTGAGAAAGGTAGAGATTTTTCTGAATGGTCGAAAGGAAACAAAAATATTCAGTGGTTTTAAAATTTTTGCTATGCATTCACTAATGCCTTGTACATAATGGATAGGAATGCATGTTATTTCTTCTGTATTTGAAGAGGAAGATATTGAAACTACTCATAGCTCTTTTGATGAAGGAATTCTTATATCCATTAGATAGAAAAGAAGTAATATATTGCAGTTCTTTCTGTAATAGATCGTCTGAAGAACAAAAGGAGTGGGCACTATGAACCAGTGTTTTAATAGTTCTTGCCTTTTGACTGGGATGGTGATTTCTCAGTCTATAGAAAGAAGACTCATACTGGGATGCTGAATCTCATCACCATCCCGGACAAAAGGCAGGAACTATTAAAACACGGGTTCATTGGTACATTGGTATATATACACACACATATATATCTTGGAAACAACCAGAATGTTGACTTGGAATTTCCTAATGGAAGAAACTCCAAGTAACATAGGTTCACTATTCTAAGTCAAGAGGTCATAAACATTAATTAGTCATTCTCATTTCCAATGTTTAGTTGCCAAAAATAGCAAGAAAATAATCGTGCACTTTTTCAAAAAAACACAAAAGAAATAACATTATAAATCACACTTCGAAATCTCCACTCATTGAAAAAGAAAATACTACGTATTTTCTTATTATTATTGTTCATATTATCATCATTATCTGGCATTTTCTTTTAGTACAAAGAAGAAATCACTGCATATTTGGAAAAGACAATGACTGCTAGTTTAGATAGGTGGCAAACTTTTACTACAATTTTACACTAAAATGTATGCCATCTGATCAAAAGTATCTGGACCCCCCCCCTCTGTAATTTACAAACTTACGTCTAGATGTCACTGCGACCTCACTTACTGGTAAAGAAGGCATGGAGCTGTGTGTTGTTCAGTGATAAGAAGTATGAGCAGAATGGGTAGGTCAAGGGAGCTCAGTGACTTCGAATGTGGACTAGTTATTGGTTGCCACATCAGTACGAAATCTGCCAGAGACATTTCAACCCTCCTCAAGTTGCCCAAGTCAACAGTTGGTGATGTGATTATGAAGTGGAAACGTGAAGGCACAACCACAACAAAACCATAGTCAGGTAGGCTGCGTTTAATAACAGACAGGGACCATCAAGCATTGAAGAAGTTGGTTCAGGAAAATCGCCAGACATTGAGTGAAACAATCACCCGGGAGTTCAGCAGTGCTACTAACTGTTTAGCCAGCACCATGACTGTGCGTCGAGAGTTAAGAAGGAATGGGGTTCCATGGTCAAGCAGCTGCCCATAAACCAAAAATTTCTCCTGTGAACGCTAACCTCCACCTGCAGTGGTGTAAAGTACAATGACAGTGGAAAACTGGAAATTTGGAGTGAAGAATCATGCTTTACCATGTGGCAGTCCGTGGGATGGTCTGGTGTTGTGAATGCCTAGAGAACGATTCCTGCAAGCATGTGTAGTGCCAACAGTGAAATTGGGAGGAGGTGGCATTACAGTGTGGGGATGTTTTTTCATGGAACAGAACAGGCCTCCTCGTAACACTACATGGAAATCTAATTGCAGAAGGGATACAAGGACATTTTGATCTGTTGCGTACTATCTATGGTAGATCAATTTGGTGATGACTATTGTCTGTATCAGCATGACAATGCTCCTTGCCATACAGCAAGGTCTGTGAGGGAATTTGTGGACAACAACATTCCAGAAATGGATTGGCAGGCCCAGAGCCCTGACCTGAATCTCATAGAACACCTTTGGGATAAATTAGAATGCCGACTTCGCTCCAGACCCCAGTGACCCTCCACATCACAAACAATTCTTCAGGAAGAATAGGCTGCCATTCCTCTAGAGACGTTCCGACTCCTTGTAGAAAGTTTTCCCCAGCAGAGCTGTCATAGAATCAAAGGGTGGACTCACCCTGTATTAATGCCCACTACTGGAAAGTGTCACAGAGAAAGTCTGATTACAGTTTTGAGTAGGTGTCCAGATATTTTTGATCAGATAGTGTATGAGTATGCTCTCCCAAGTGATTTACATTTGTAACAATTGTCATGTGAATGGTTTTGAAAATAAATTATTTCAAACATCAGCAGTATGAATAGGGGGGATTCCTCTTCCCCCCTCCCAAAAAAAAGCTGAATGCTTATGCAACACATAAGCACCTATTTTTTTTTAAATTCAAATCTTTCTTTCTTAAATAACTGCATCAAATAATTTATAAGTTTTCAATAACAGAAGTGAAATTGTAGTTATTATCTAATCTAATCCTGTGGTCTCCTCTTTAAGAGGGTTGCAGCTGATGAACAGTATGCTTCCACACTTCTCTATCTCTTGCTTCTGTAAGATTCTTGCCTGTCCAATCTTTGATGTTTGCAGTTGGGGTCTTCCTCTCCTTTCCTCCACCATCCCTTCCAATACTATTCTGGGAAGCTCTCCAGAAGAACCTCTCATCAAATGTACTGCAAACGCTATTTTTCTTCTTTGAATACTAGCCATATAGTCTCTTTTCATTTTGAATCTTTTAAGAACCTCTTCATTGCTCACTCTTTCAGTCCAGCTGAAATGATCCATTTTTCTCAAGCACTACATTTCAAATGCATTCAGTCAGTCACTGAACTCCTTATTGATCATCCAGGACTCGCATCTATATGTCCCCATGATCCAGTCTTGAGAATTCTTACTTTCAATTGTTTGTTCAGATTTTTATTTCCTAATATGTGGTATATTTGGAAAAATGCTGCTTTTGCTTTTTTAATTCTGTTCTTAATTTCATAATTAGATCTATTGTCATCGTCCATTCACTATAGATTTTAAAAAGGAGTGGGGACACACCCTTTCTTATGGGGATCCATTCAGTATCCTCTCCTTCAAATCTGACCCTGGCTTCTTGAGTTTTGTATATTCTAAACAAAATTCTCATAATATTTCTATCTATTCCTATTTTATTTAAAATATCAAATAAAACAGAGTGATTAACGTTATCGAAAGCTTTTTCATAGTCCATAAAGCATAGATATAAATCTTTATTGCACTCAGTCATTCTCCCCCCCCCCCCCCCCAAGTGTTGTGATAGCTTCCCTGGTTCCCCTGTTTCTTCTGAAACCAAACTATGCTTCATTTAATTCCCTCTTTATCATCTGTTCCATTCTTCTATATATTATGTTGATTAGGACTTTTGCAACGTGGCTAATCCAGCTGATAGTTCTGTGCTTGCTGCAATCCATCATTCCTATAGTCTTGAGAATAGGAATAAAAATAGATCTTACGAAGTCTTTAGGTATTCTATTGTCCTCCAGACTTCTATTAAAGATGATGGATAGAAGTTTTATTCTTTCCTTTCCCAATCCTTCAGTAACTCTCCTTGAATACCATCCACTCCTGGAACTTTCCTATCCTTTATTCTTTTAATGACTGCTTCGGTTTCCTCTTTCTTGATTTCTGGGGCCTCATTATTTTCTATCTGATCACATTCCAGATTATCTTCATCTCCATAAAGTTCTGTAACTTACTTCTTTCATCTTATAATTTTTTCATTTTTTTTCCAACAAAATCATTCCTCTTTCATCCTTCAATGCACTGCTTTTTATCTCTGTATCTTTGGAACTCCATAAATGCGTGGTATAAGAGGGTGTAGAGAGCGTAAAGAAAGGCGAATATTGTGAGGAAGTTCACCCTCTTATACCACGCATTTATGGAGTTCCGAAGATACACAAGGAAAACACTCCTCTTCGCTCAATTGTGCAAGGAATTGATGGTCCTACTTATAAGCTTTCGAAACATCTTGCAGAATACCTCAAGTGTTTTCTAATAAATCTTCATCATTCATCAAAAACACCACAGACTTCATTTCTCATATCAAAAATATTTCAATCAGCGAAAATGATATCATAGCAAGTTTTGACATTGTTTCATTATTTACGAACGTCCCTACAGAGGAGGTATTAACATTACTAAAGGACAAATTGTCTAAAAAGATATTTGCTTTATTAAAGTATTGTATTCAATCTGGCTACTTCAGATATAGGGACTCCATTTACAAACAAAACCAAGGCCTAACAATGGGCAACCCTTTATCCCCGGTTCTAGCAAACATTTTCCTGGAAGATTTTGAAATGAAAGCCATATCGTCCTTCTCACTTAAGCCGAAACTTTGGAGACGTTATGTTGACGACATTTTCATCATCTGGAGTCACGGACACACATCTCTCATGGATTTTCTTCATCATCTTAACAACCAGCATTCTAACATAAAATTCACTGCTGAACTAGAATGAAATAACTGCCTTCCATTCCAGGATGTATTTCTCATACGATGCTCTGATAGATTTAAAATCTCTATATACAGAAAACCCACTCATACCAACAGATATTTGCACTGTCAATCTCATCACTTTCCACCACAAAAGCTCGGAACTATTTCTACCTTAGGACACAGAGCACGCTCGCTTTTAAATGAACCAAATGAACTCAAAAAAGAAATTAATCACCTTTCTCTTATCTTTAAACAAAATGGATATTCTGAAAAAACGATTAAGAAATTTCTTCTGGATCCTCCTAGGCAGTCTACTATGGCACTACTGATTTTATAGGTAGTATCTCAATACCTTACATTAGTTCAGTCTCCAATAAATTGGCTAAAGTCCTGAAAAAATACAACATCAGGACATTTTTCACCATACTCCCTAAAGTCCGTTCTCTTATAAGCCACCCGAAGCCTATTCATTACAACCTGAAATATCCAGGTGTTTACAAGTTATGGTGCGATTGTAATATTCCTTATTTTGGACAGACTAACAAATCTGTTGAACTTCCTATTGAGGAGCATAAGAGAAACATCTCCTATAAAAGATCACATGCATCTGCCCCATCCAGTCATGTTCTTTTCTCATACAATCCTCATGATGATCTACAGAGTCACGCAGTTTTCTGGGATAAATCCGAAAACATTTTCTGTTGCAGTGATGAGTTTGAAAGGAAAATCTTGGAGTCCAGGGAAATCCTCCTAAATCCTGAACATTTGAACAGCAATTTGAGTTAGAACATCCCTGATAGCCATGCTGCAGTTGTTCAATACTGGCGTTCACGAGAACTTGCAAGCTCACATGCAATGAACAATAGCACGTTAGATAGAACAACTTGAAAAATACAATGTTTTTGTGTCAATTATGTATTGCATTTTTTGCCTGTAATTCTCAGTTTTTTGTAACTTCAATTTTTATTACTGTGTTCTATCTTTAGTGGATACCTGAAGAAAGCTGTAAAAGGCTGAAACTAGTTGTATCATTTTCATTAAAACTAATATTTTATCTTGGTTTTAAGTCATTAAATATTTATTCTTTAAAATGTACCATTACAACTGAGTAGAAGCTCAGGAATACACACACACATATATACATACATATATATATATATATATATATATATATATGTAAATAAGTTTTTTTTTAACTTGGGAATAATGTATATTAGAGTTATCAAGTAATTTTATAAACTTGGTTATTTTACTCCTAATCCCAAGTAAGCAAACAGTTAAGTTTGCCCCTGAAACGTAGTTCAAGTCTAAAGGTGGTGCGATACCAGGGCATCTCATAAAGTTGGGTAAAGCTCTGATCACTATTCTTAGTATTTTCCATAATGTAAAGCACATCTCACTAAGAGATGTATACTGCAATACATTATGGGTGGGGTCACTACCCAGACCGGTTTTAACCTTTTTTGAGGTCTCCTGAGTGAGTAGCTAGACCCTAAATACCAAGGTTTTAGTAGTAATACAGAACCTTATCAACTTTACCTATACAAGTTGCTACAAGGTGTTTTTATTTTGAATAATCTCTGGAGGAGATATAGATGTAAATAAGTTTTTTTAACTTGGGGTTACCAAATAATTTTATAAACTTGGTTATTTTACTCCTAATCCCAAATAAGCAAACAGTTAAGTTTGCGCCAAGTAAAAAAAACGTATTTACATCCATATCTCCTCCAGAGATTATTCAAAATAAAAACACCTTGTAGCAACTTGTATAGGTAAAGTTGATAAATCTCTGTATTACTAAAACCTTGGTGTTTAGGGTTTAGCTACTCACTCAGGAGACCTCAAAAAAGGTTGAAACCGGTCTGGGTAGTGACCCCACCCATAATACTTTTTCTGAGAATTGGGATAAGATTGAGTTTTGGAGAGGTTGAGGTTAAATAGGATATCCTTCTTCATTTGCAGGTGGCATGGAGTTGATCATAACTGTTACCAAGATATTTTAATTCGTACATTGAAAGTTTTCTCAAATTACGAGAAATGCAGAATACTGTCTTCACCAGTGCCATATTTATTGAAATGCCTTGGAAATATCAAGAGTGACCATATGAGTTTCTCTAAACTTTCTTGCAGAACAAGAGGGAAAGAATAAATATCGGTGATTGCTGATTAATTAGTGGGTCTCAGTTTGGAATAGACTGAATATAGATGTTCCTTTACCACCAGTAGTAAATGTTGAATGAGTATGAAAGAGTGTATGTAATGTTATGTGCATGTTAATTATAGAGCACAAGCTTTGAGCACAGTTGAGTAATACTATAAGGAATAGAAGACTCTTGGTTTAATGAGAAGTGCTCTGCATTGGTTGTCTTTACAGGAGTTGGGGTAAAACGCTGATACCAGGTGGTCAGCTTTGTCTCTGATGATGATGTTAAGATAGTACTATCTGGATGTGTGAGAGAGTGTTGGAAGTGTGTAGGGCAGAACCATACCACCTGAGATTAGCTCTGCTAATGCATTCCTGGATGCTGACAATGTCAAGTTCTTTCCTAATATCCTCGTTTTTCATATGATATTGCCATTGATGCCATCTGTTCATGCCCCTAATCTTTCTCAGGACTCTCATATCTGTGGTCTATAGACTTTGGTCAAGTGTTTTACTTCTGATTCAGCTCTCAGATCCAGTGGCCTTTGTGATGGATCATGACTGCTAGTTGAGTAGAAGGTAAGTTTTCTGCACTTGGACTTTTCAGAGTTGGATTTTGAAGCTAGAGTTTTTGTCTGAAACTGTTTGCAGTAAATTGATTTTTTTTATTTTATTTTATTTTATTTTTTATGCTTAAATTGCTATGGCACACTTGTTGGAAAATCAGTATTCAAGTAGCATAACAGGGAGTTTGAGATGAATTGCAATAAATTTCATTTTAGTAAGAATTATTTCACCAGTCATTCAGAGCAGATATTTGGATTAAGAGAGTAGAATAAGTAATTGGACTATAGAAAAGAAGAGTAGAAATCACAGAGATCATCCCTTGGCATCACTTTAGTGCCAAAGGACACAAGACTAAGAAATGAAGAAGCAGATTGTCTGTAGAAAAGGAAAATTGAGTTACCGACAGAAGAATTGACATCTACAGTATATTTGGAAGAACTAATTAAGAAAAATATTGATAGTCTGATGTGTACTCGGACAGTTTGCACTATGTCAATTCTAATTGCAAATACCTTGCATTTCTTCCATCTAGGTTACTGGAAATGAAAAAAGAAAAATGTTAGTTTGAGTGTTGAACATGAATGCCCCTCAAGAAGATTTTTTTAGGTGTACTTAGTCCTGAAAATCAAGCTTTAATAGTGAAGACAATGTGCATTCATGGCTTACACCTGATTTAACATTAAACCATCTTGCTGTATTATCCTTCAATTTTAACTGCTGACATCATCAAATTCCTGATATATACCCTCAAGGGGTACAGGATATGATAATACTACATGAAAAATTACATCATTACTAACTTCCAATCTACAATTTTCCTTCAAATCAGTCTGTTATCTGTCAAGATGCCAACATTATCAGATCTTATATTTCTATCTTCTAAGGCAATTTTTACTGTATCATTCCATCTATATCTTGGTCTTCCTCGGTGTTTTTTTCCTGCCAACCTGGCAGACAACACTTGTTTTGTTAATCTTTCCTCTCCCATTCTGTTTATATCACCTGAGATTAGCTCTTTTAATGCATTCCTGGATACTGACTATGTCAAGTTCTTTCCTAATATCCTCGTTTTTAATATGATATTGCCATTGATGCCATCTGTTCATACAGCTAATTTAGTGTTTTGGCTAATTTCTCTCTTATTCCATATAAAATTATTCGGTTGACTTCCTACCATACCAGCTTTGTTGATTCTGTTGTCTATTTCCATATTTAATTTACCATCTTCACTAAAAATCGTGTCTAAGTAGGTGAAATGTTTTACTTGTTTATATTATATAATTGTAACATTTTGTACAAGGACATGCTCATACTTATCCTGTGAAGGGCTCTGGCTAAGCACATAATGCCTCTCTCATTATGACTATCTCTTTATTCTCCACATCATTCCATGCTTTCATTCTCACCTATATTAGCATCCCTTCCTCTCTCCTCTTCAGTCAGTAAGTGCTAATTTTGAATTTGAACAAAAGTAAAACTGGAATAAGGAAATTTTGACTCAAAGCAGCTCAAAAAGATGCCATTCTTTTTGCACGGGACAACTGATTTCTCAAATTCAAGATGGAAGGAATCACACTGAGTCATTCTGTTAACTGAATGGAAGAAGTAATGGGGAAAAATTAGACAGTTAATTTTTCAACATTATCTACTGTCAGACTGCTGTTTGGAAATGTTGCACATTGTAATTAATGATTGCATTTATTTAAGTCGTCTAATTTCTCTAAGTTAATTAGTACAAGCATTTATAAATATGCATTATTGATTGATATAGGAATCAGAAGAAGAAGTAGATGAGGATGAAAAGATGGATGAAGAAGAGGAGATAGATCATCGGAGAGCACGACACCTAAGAAGAGAGCATGAACGAAGTAGAGGTAAGAAATGGTTATGAACCATTTGAGTCATGTTTTTCTGACATTTTTATGGAGCAAGAAAGAGTAGAAATCATGTGCTTTGTTTTTTCAATAAAATATATCTAAGTTTGGCACTCATTTGCATTCTGAAATTTTACACATGGTAAACTTTTCAGCTTGTAGCAACTATGATAATACTGTTTATCAGGGTCTACTAGGTTCTTCATATAAATATTTTCTGTAGTATTTACTCCTAGTAATTCCTTGGACATAACAATGGTGAATTATCCATCTCTTAGCAATAATGTTTTCTCACCAGTATCATGATCACTGTTCTGTCTGCATATATTGCACATCATTAGAAGAGTATACATACATACAGGACACACATTCTCACTCACTCTGTAACATTGCATGTGAAAATTGGTGATTTGTGACTTTTTAAGGATCTTTATTTCTAGATCCCCATACAGTGCTGTTGTATTTTTACAAGCATTTACCACATTTGCAGTTATATCAATAAAGATATTATCCAACACCTGATATGCTAGTGCCAAGAAATGCCCCTGACTTAAAGCCAGTTGTAGGACCAGGATTCCAAACATCTGGTTGTATGGAATTATGGCTGAAGCAATCTCCATATGAGATTATCTAACCCAACCCACTTTCAGTTGAACAGCCTTTTAAAGGTTGTTCACATCCTAGATGGTATTCAACCCTCCCCCCTTGTCTTTCCCACCAAAGGATATAATCACTGTGAGAATGGAGACTCTATGCTAACATATATTGTTATAATTAATCAATGAATTGTAGTGCTGGTGATCACTATGGAGACATTTACAAACTGACACGCAGTTCATTTTTCAGTTTGGCAGTTAGTGAATGATGTATAAGAGGATATAGTAATTTAAGTATTAATCCATGGGTGGTTTTTATCTTCATTCTTTTCCTTTTTTCAGCAGTCCTTTCATATCTTCATAAGAACTTATATCTTTCTTGAGTTGGTTGATGAGAATTTAGGCCTTCCTGTATAAAGTTTTACCTAAACTCTTCTCTTGTCTCTTGATGTCTGATTAGATTATTTTTTTTAACTATGTAGTTTTGAAAGTAGTTGTTCCTCTTTGGCTCTAGCTAGTACTCTCATTTGAGATTTGTCCACCCATGAAATCTTTAAGAAATTTCTATAGCAATGCACCTCTATCTCCATATTTTCTTTTAAAACTTCTACTCTTATTGTAGAAAGTTTTTTACCTTGGGTATACTATGCGTTAAAGATACTAAGCAATTTTATATAACTTGGTTTTAATCCTATTTCCCAAGTAAGTCAAATTTGCATCTGAATGTAGTTCAAGTGTGAGGCAACTCATAGTAAAGGTGGAGTAAGCTGTGATCACTTTCCTTAGTATTTTCCCCTAATGCAAAGCACATCCCCTTGTGGAGATGTATGATGCTATGCATTAAAGGCATCTCTGCTTTGCATTAGGGGAAAATATTAAGGAAAGTGATCGGAGCTTACTCCACCTTTACCACAAGTTGCCTCAGACTCGAACTACGTTCAGGTGCAAACTTGACTAACTTGTCTGTTTTCTTACTTGGGAAATAGGATTAAAACCAAGTTATATAAAATTTCTTGGTATCTTTGATACTCGTTGTAATTATTTTGTACCTGCATAATGCCATACTGCACGTGTAACTTGATAATTTTTATTTTTTAAATGTATTTTGCCTGATTTATTTGGCTAATTATTTCTTTTGCTTCTTCATTTTTACTTATCTTGCTTCCCAGATTGAGGGTTGGGGTGTTGCTAATTTGTGCTGCATGTCTTCTAGCCTTAGATTCATTTGTGTTTTTGTTGTAGAGAATCACTGAAATTTTCTGTTAATTTTTATATTGTAGGATGATTTTAAAATGTTCATTTCTTCGAGCATTTTATGAAGGTTTTCTCCATTGCTGGTTATAACTGTGATTTTTGCTTTTTCTTTAGCTCTATTGCTGCATGATTTTTGCAATCTGCTAATGCCTTTTATTTCCAACAGGGAGTAGGCAAGGCCATTTTGTCTAACTTTAGGAGATTGAGAGCGAGAGTCAGTCTACTGTTTGCCAATCAGAGATAGCTGGCCCAAGACACTAATTTTAACAGCATCTGGTGAAGAGAGTATAGCAGACAAGTGTTGTCATCTTGTGGTCCCTAACACAATATATTATTGTCTGGAAGGTTCTGTGGTCAATTTTCTTGAGTTTGTGAGGTGAAAAATCTGTTTCCAGAAGGGGAAAAAAATCTGCATGTGCATCGCCAGAGATTGACTAAGTTGGAAACCAGTAGAAGAAAAAGTTGGCATTAGAAACTTCCTCTAGCTAGTGACTAGAATCAAACTTGGAATGTCTTTCTCTGGGCAACCTAGCGTTGTGGACAAGGCTGTAGTTTTTATAGAGATTTAATATAACTTCTGCATTTAGGATTTTTTAAAATAATTTCATATTGCTCCTAATATTATATAATAAAGTAAAAATAGCAAGGTTTTATGATAAGAGAGCTTTTCCCAACAACTTATAAACTAATAATGAATAGCTCATCTTCCTATTATGGATATTAGGCCATATGGCCTGTTTTGGTCTCATGCCATTGCTTTCTTGGTCTTCCAATTCTATTTTTCCATTTATTTTATATCTGTTTAGTATTTATGGCATTCCTATTGTTCATTTGATTTAGATGTTCTAAATCAAATGAACAATAGACTGCCATATAATTTAGGTGTTCTAACCATTTTTGTTTATTTATTTACTTAAACAGCAGTTAATTGCTCTTATATTTAGGGATTGTAAAATTTCTTCATTTGTTTTATGGTCCCACTTGGTATACCCAGCTGTTTTTCTGAGAAATTTCATTTTTGCCATTTGAATCTGTTTTTCATTCTTCTTTTGTATGGTCCATATTTCACTTTATTATAATAAAGATGGTTTAGACAGGACATTATTAGTCTGATTCTGGTGCGTTTTTGTACCAGGGATGACTTAAATATATTATTTCTCATTCTGTTTACATTAACAAAAGTTGATATTTTAATGTCTATATATTTTTCATCTTCATATGATAAGGTCACATCCCAGGTATTTGAAAATATTTACTTCTAATATTTCATTGTCTATTTTTATTTCTTGTTGGGTTTTTTAAAGAAGTTAGAAGATTATTACTTGGAAAAAAATCAATGACAAATTTAAGCAAGATCTTTAAAGATATTAGCCTCACAACAAAAATCAGAATCGTGAAAGCAATGGTATTCCCTGTGGTGCTATATGGATGTGAAAGTTGGACCCTGAGGAAGAGTGAAAGAAGGAAGATAGATGCATTTGAATTATGGGTTTAGAGATGCTTGCTAAGAATACCATGGGCTGCAAAGCAAACCAATAAATCAGTGATAGACAGAATAAAGCCAGATTGCTCCCTCGAAGCTATGATCATCAAGCAAAAATTGTCATACTTTGGACATATTATGCGAGCAAATGACAGTCTGGAGAAGATGGTGATGCTTGCTAAAGTTGATGGAAGCAGGAGAAGAGGAAGACCAAGAATTAGATGTATGGATGGAATTAAAGAAGCAACTGGAGTAAGCTTGGAGGTGCTGAAGGACATGGTCAGGGACAGATCGGAATGGAAAGTGTATGTTCGTGGAGTTGCCAGGAGTCAGAAATGACTCGATGGATCATAACAACAACAAATCTTTATTTGTTGGTTGACTTATATACCAAATGGGTTATGCCATTTCCAGATTGTTATAATTTTATTTATTTGTGTGTGTATAATATATATATATATAAGTAGATATGATTGGGTATAAGTAGATACGTCCTTGCTGTTCTCCTCTTGATATGTCTTTCATTCTTTAAACAGTTTTTGTTTATTTATTTTATCAAAGGCTTTTTTTACAATCAATGAGGGCTGTGTGTTTTTCTTTAGAATTTTCTTCTCTTTTCTAAATAACTTAGGGAATTGAAACAACGTAGATCCGAATATAAATTAAATTATACTTTAATAGATATTTCCGATATTCCGGCAATGTCACGTTGCCATTTTCTAAAGGAACTTACCAAATATCGGAAATATCTATTAAAGTATAATTTAATTTATATTCGGATCTACGTTGTTTCAATTCCCTAAGTTATTTAGAAATGCATAACCAACGTATAAGCCTGTCTACGAGAATTTCTTCTTTTTTGATTAATAAGTTTAGATTAAAATTTGACTATGCAAGATCGACCTTTTGGGAATCCATTCTGTTCTACTAGTTTGTCCTCTGCAATAATGTTTAGTTTCTCTTTTAATATTTGTGTATATACTTTGTACCCTGCATTTAGCAGACTAATTCTTCCCTTATAGTTATTGCAGTCATCTTTATTTGCTTTTTTCATAAATTGAAATATTTATCCCCCCCCCCAAGAGTTTCGAATTTTTCCAGAATTAAAGAATTTCAGAAGTCTTTCATTAAATTTTTCACCTGCATTTTTGTATATTTTTTGCATATATATATATATATATTTTGCATATTTATATTGGCTTCTCCTGGAGTTCTTCCATTTTTCATCTTATTTATTATATTTTTTAAATTCTGATATTATAATATTTTCTGTTAGGTCATTCTTTGTTTTATAAAATTTTACTTCTTGATTATCTTATCTACTGATTTTTGTATTTGAGAGTATTATTCAGACATCTCTGGATATTTTGCAAGTAAATATGATACTGTATTTAATACAGAATTTAATAATTGAACCAAAAATAATATAAGATTAAGAACCAATAAATGAGCATAAAAATATATCAAATAGCAGAAATAAAAAATGAATATAACAAATTACAAAGATAGATAGTAAATAAAAAAAAAAAAACTATAGATTTCAGAAGGTTAAGAACAAAAAACTGAAATATCTGCAGTATACATGACTAGCACACTGTTGTGTGCTAGCCATTTCTTCAAATTTATCATTGGATTTTAGACAACAGAAAGTAGTTATGAGCTTGCTGTTTGGTTCACAAGATAAGGACATATTCAGTGCATTTTGGTTTAAGAGTAAGTGAGTAATTTGTCTTATTTGCCTTGAGAGAGTGAGATTAGATAAGGTGTTTTCATGTTAATTGCACACATTGGTTGATTCTTATAGTTAGAGCTCAGAGCAACATAATTTTCCTTCATTTTCTTGCAGTCAATAATGGTGACCTCAATTTCATGAATGAGGTTTAATTGTATAGCACGTAATGATATTTCAATTATGAGAATTTTGTTAATATTGTTAGTGTCTTTTTGTTTTTATTCTTAGTTTTTGTAGTGGGATATAAATAGTCTGATATATTGCAGTCTGGGGTCTTTTCCGCAGAGACAAAGCTACATGCCACCGGACAGGTCCCCAGGTTGCGGATTGTGGAATGGCCACTAGAGATGGTGGCTAACTGCAAATAGCCAATAAGCAGTCCCAGACAAGAAGCAGCAATACTAACAGGATGTGGTGGGTTAGTGGACAACTCCAGTAACTCTATAAAATGCCACAGAAGTCCAATGATGGTACTGCGTCAAGGCGAGCTTAAGCCGCCTTAAGCCTAAATCTGTATGCTCCTTCTCTTTCTGATTCTCTCCCAAGCTCTTCAAGGAAGACTAAGGGTTTGTTAGATAAGTGTCGATGTGCTGACAGTAAAAAGAAAACACGATTGAAATCTGATGTCAAAGTACAAGAAAAAAGACTCATGCTGGCTCGGACATTGTCCGGTCAAACAAGGTCCGCGTCCCCAATCGAGTAATCAGGATTGGATCGAAAAATCAGTTACTGAAAACAAAGACAAAAAAATCAACCTGAGGCCTGTAAAGGATGGAATATCAATTGGCACATGGAATGTCCGTACACTCTGGGCAACTGGAAAATTGCAGTTGCTTCAAGAAGAAATGAAGAAATACAGATGTGATATATTGGGTATTTCAGAAATGAGATGGACAGTGTCAGGGGAATCAAATTGTGGAAGAGTTCTCTGGTCAGGAAATGAAAGTAAACATGAAGCAGGCGTAGGTTTCCTGCTAAGTAACGAGGCCTCAGGCAATGATAGGATACAAACCAGTTAGTGAAAGAATAATGGTTGCAAGATTCAGTGCCCAACCATTTAATATCACAGCCATTCAAATATATGCACCCACTGCAGAGAGTGCAGATGAAAACATTTAGAATTTTACAAGGATCAATATGATCGACCTGATATTAATAAACCAGAAATGGAGAACCTCAGTTCAACAGTGCAGATCATTCCAAGGAGCTGATATTGATTCAGACCACAGCTTAGTTATTGCGAATATAAGACTAAAATTGAAACAGAAGAAGTACAAAGGAAAGTTCCAAAAAGCTAGAGACATCTCAAAACTAAATGAAGACAGGCTAAGAACAGCATATCAGAACATATTGGAAACTAAGCTTAAGACCGCAAGTGAAAAACAAAATATAAATACAAGAGCAGAATGACTGACTACAGTGCTAAAAAAAAGCAGTAGAGGAAGTAATTCCTGAAAGAGAAAAGATCAACAAGAAATGAATAACTCGGGAAACTAAAATTGGTACAAGAGAAAAGAGAACTGAAACTTAAAAGAGATAATTCAGAGGCAGCAGATGAGTTATACCGTCAAAAATGCAATGAAGTATGGAAAGCAGCAAGGTCTGATAAAGCTAAATGGGTTGGAGGACCAGTGCAAAGTTATTGAACAGTAGCATGGAGAACACAAAACTAGAGAGGTCTTCAAACTTATAAGAAATGTCAATAGAAAGTGGCAAACAAGATCAGTAGCAGTCAAAGATGAAAATGGTGAAGTATTGATGGACAAGACAGAAATCATGCATAGATGGACAAGATATTGCAGCAAACTATATAAAAAATCAACTAAATGATACTGCAACAGAAGTAATCAAAGAACTAAAAGCAATCTCTCCACCAGCAGAGATCTTTGAAAATGACATCTTGGAAGAGGAGGTGAATAAGGCTATAAAACATCTCAAGATCAACAAGAGTCCTGAAAATGACAACATAATAGGCGAAATGCTAAAATATGGGGGAGAATCAGTTGTAAAAGAAATACATCACCTATGTAATGAAATATGGAGATCAGAATATGATCCCGAAGAGTGAAAAAAATCGGTCTTGGTTGTTCTTCATAAGAAAGGCAGTGCTTTAGAATGCACTAATTACAGAACTATTGCATTAATGAGTCATCTTGGCAAAATGCTGATGAAAATACTAACAGAACACCTGAAGGGGCATATGGAGGCACATCTTCCGGATGAGCAAGCCGGATTTCAACAAGATCGAAGTACAGTGCAACAAATACTCACACTAAGACTAATAGCAGAGAAAGCTCGAAGAAAGAACAAAACGATATATTGCTGTTTCGTGGACTTCCAAAAAGCATTTGATAATATTGACCAAAATATAACATTGGCTGTCTTGGAATCGTATGGTGTGGACAATAAATTGATCCGCCTGCTGAAAGATATAAACAGCCAAGCACAAGCAAAAATCAGGATAGCAGCTGAGACTGGAGATTGGTTTGCCACTAGTCAAGGCACAAGACAAGGGGACCCAATATCACCAATCATCTTCATCACACATCTGGGAAGAACACTAGATAAGATTAAAGAAGAAGGTGGAAGCATTTCAATAAATGGCATGAGAATAAACTACCTCTGCTTTGCAGATGACTTCGTCCTGATTGAAGAAGCAGCAGCTAGGCTGTAACAGACGTTGCAAACACTATACACAGAAGGAAAAAGATATTGACTAAATGTCAACTTTGAAAAAACTAAAACTGATATTTGGACAACAGGGGTTACCGAACAGAGTTACGATAGATAGATTTCAACTGGAAAATGTGGAACACTTCACATATCTTGGATGCCATATGATGCTTGACTTGGACCCCAAAAAAAGAGATAAAAATTAGAATAGCCAGAGCAACAACTGTTTTAAAAGCCATGGACAAAATATGGAAGAGCTAAGCTATAAAGATGCAAACTAAACTGCGCATTGTAGAAACCTGTATCTTCAGCAGCATGCTCTATGGATGCAAGGCCTAGGTACTCCTGAGAAAATCTGAAAGGAGGATATTGGCATTTGAGAGGAAATGCTATAGAAAGATCTTGAGAATAAGCTGGATACAGAAAGTGAACAATGAGAAAATCTACTGACGAATACAACCAAAAGAAAACCTGATCCAGAAAATAATCAAAAGGAAACTACATCTATTTGGCCATATATGTAGAATGAATGATGAGAGAAAACTAAAAACGTTGCTGTTTGGAATAATTGAGGGAAAGAACAAAAGAGGAAGACCAAACAGAGAATGGGGCGACGATATTGTCAAATGGTGCGGAAACTCTATACACAAACTGAGTCATCTTGCACAAAATAGAATGCAATGGAAGAATCATATCAAGATGGCAGCAGACACCTACAGGCATTGGACCGATGGTTGTTGATGATGATATTGCAGTCTTCATATCTTCATAATGTTCAGTTAAATGTAACTTTAATAGTGAATCTGATGTATCAGATATTGCATCCACGTTTACAGTTAAATTTGTAAACATGCCATGGTAATACATTAGGCTGCATTGTTGTGGTTTTGTAGCTATTGTGTATTTCTCGAATAGTTATTCAAATAAAACCCATTTTCTTAATTATTTATAAGTACAGGTAACCCTCATATAATACGGTACTTATACAACACAGTTTCGATATAGCGCGGTCTACAAATTGTAGAAACCCTTGTTCAATGCGGTACTTATACAATGCGGTTTCAATACAACACATCTACAAATTGTAGTAATCCTTTATCTTTTTATATATTTTTCACCGTGCAACTTAAAAATCAAATTTTATCTTCGTTAAATTTGCGTCTACAAGTATCGCGCATGTAGTTATAAGAAGCAAATTTATATTAGGGAAAATACCCTTTAGCATTCATGTACGTCAATTGTTTACCGTATAAAGTGTTTATTGTTGAAATTTGCCCTTGTTTTTTGCCAGGAAAGCACATTAAAAATCATAACTGTGTTAATCTCTTTGTGTTAATTTGGACAGATGGGTGTTTATAGGGTGTGAGTACTATTACTCACACCCTATAAACACCCATCTGTCCAACCTTTATAATACTGTTTCACATTTGGGCAGGTGCATCAAAATCTGCTAAAAATACTTGATCTCATCTAGAACAGACAATTTAGTTGACTTTTTCCCTTCCTTCTGTCAATTTCTTACATATTGGGATATTATTTTAAAGTCTATATTTAATTAGCTATTATCGTTCTTTCTTCTAGAGTATTCCTACTTGTATAAATACAGTGTTTTGTGCTATGGACCTTTTCTCTGGCAATATGCTTTCAGCACCTGATTTGTTAAATACTCCTACACTGGTGCATTGCAAGAACTGGTGTTTAAGGAGAAATAAGAACATCCTGAGATTTCTTAATAGCTGTAGTCCTTGAGGGAAACTGCGAGGAAGACTATTCCACAAAGAGAAGTGGATGGAATGAAACAGAAAGGAATTAATTCAGCAGGCTTAAAACTGAATAGCAAACAGATTAGATCTGCTGTGGATAAGCTGATCATACATTTAGAGGCAGGAGGGAAAGTGGAGGAAATGATGATATACATGAATATGAATGCCAGTAAAATACCTCTAGAAAAGACAGAAGCTTGTCTATGAAAAAAGTCATTAGAGTGAATCGTGTGTGTCTGTGTTCAGTTATACCTTCTTGTCAGAGAAGAATTTTAATTATTATTCCCAGTTATGTTAATGTTATGTTTCATATTTTTCAGGAAGGACACGGTTGCGAGAAAATGACTTGGATCCAATGGACCCAGCTGCATATTCAGAAGCACCACGGTAAGCCTCAAAAGTTTATTATAAACTTAATTATTTTAACTGTTTTCTAAGGTTTTTGAAATTTTTGTAATAAGCTAAATTTTGTTCTTTATTTAAAAAAAAAAATTATAAAAATATCTTAGTAAAATGTCTTTAATAATAAAGACAAGATTTTAGAACAGGTGAATTCATTTAACTACCTAGGTTGTATGATTGCATATGAAAATGAAAAAGATATGAACCTAAAAATTGCAAAATATTTAAAAATAACAGATGTGATTAACTCTGTATTTAAACCAAACCTAGTTCAAAAACAAACCAGACTAAAAGTATACAATACATTAGTCCTACCAGTCCTAATGTATGGAAGTAAAATCTGAACAATAAAACAAAAAGACAAAGATTAATAACAGCTGAAATGAAGTTTATGAAAAAACTGCAGAGTATACTCTATTTGATCACAAAAGAAATGAAGAAATTATGTAAGAATTAAACCAAGAATCAGTAATAGAAAAAATTAAAAAAATATAAACATAAATGGATGGAACATGTTCAAAGAATGAAAACAGAAAGATTACCAAAACACGCCTTAAAGTACAAGCCATTAGGAAAAAGAAAACCAGGATGTCCTCTTAAAAGATTCAATGGTGACTTCTAAGGCCACTCTAGGCCTAAATCCTTGATAGGCATGATGATTAAAGACAGCACTGAGTTAAAAAGAATGGCTATGATAGCAAATGGTTCTGTGTAGAGGAAATGGATGCAAGTTTTTGAATGTGTGAAGTGAATATGATGGTAGAAAAGACTTGTATAAGAAGGATGGCATGCACCTGAATGAATTTGACATTATGAGCCTGGAGAAATTATTTATTGGGTTGAAACCTAATGCAGAGCATCAGGGAAACAAAATCATCATGAGAGGAACAGTGCGTTCAACTCTAGTATGCAAATATGGCAATGATATGAATATCATTGGTCATTGTTATGAATCTGGCTATGAAAAAAAAAATGCTAAAAGAAACAGACATGTAACTATAAGGAAGTCACTTTGCTTATTTATGAGGCATTGATATGACTGCATCTGGACACTGTGCAGATTTGGTCTCATGGGGTTCAGAGGGGATAAAGAAGCTGTCCAAACCATGCAGAGATGAGTTACAAAATAATATTAGGCTTGTGGAATGTAGATTGAGGATTTGAGAGTATGTGTACTGCAGACAGTAGTAAACAAAAGAAAGAGGGTGATATGACGTGACAGAGATCTATAAATTTCTGAATGGGTGCTATAGTTTGATGAAATTTTTCATTATATGGAAGGTGAGGAGAGAACATAGAGGCATCCATGAAAGTTAGGTTTGTGTGTGGTTGTGGTTAAGAAAGGTTGAGAGGTGGATTTTTCTCTCACAGACTGGAGAGTGGGACAGTTTTCTTGTTGAAGTAGTGAGTGCATTCACTGTGAATGAGTTTAAGAGGATTGAGAACTGGTGTGTGTGTGTGTAATCAGTGGTTGATGAGTCCTTGACTCCCTACAGGTGTCAGGTAATAATAATAATAGCTTCAAACTAAACAACAGCCCTAGAAATACAATTTTGAAATTTGTTCTCCTTCATACTGTTACAAGTCATTTATCAGAAATCTGGCAGAAATGCACATTTATCTTGGAACCAGACCTGTAGTTATTTCCTGCTATGAAGGACACGTGTATCTGCATCTGCATCTTTAAGTTAGTTATTGTTGGAAAGTTTAGTTTCTTGAATCTTGAATGGCTTTTCGAATTGTTTTGCAGATTGAATGAAGAGATATCAGAACTGTGCCAGAACACAGCTACTAAAATGTGTGCCATATTTTATTAGCAGTTATGCAATGTTTTTCTATTACTTTTATTAATGGAAAAAAAAAAAAGACTTAAACTTGAATGCATTCTCATTACCAGAGTATGCTTATCCAGTTTTGTACCCAGAGTAAGCAAGTTATTTTATATCCTGTTTACCCATATTTATTTTGTATAATAATTTGGAATTGTGCATGGGCAGATTCCCCATTTTCTCTCCTCCCTTGACATAGCTTATGTTCAAACTAATACATGGTCATAAATTTACATAAATGAAATAAATATTGATATTCTTTTTGAATGTCACTCAATATTTTCATTTCTAATTAAGATCATGCATAATAAAGTTAGTAAATAGTATTTGTGACATACATAAACTGGTTCTGCAAGCTAAATGACAACCCAAAAAAATTCTATCATTATGCTTCAAGTAAAAGGAATGAATATGAACGAATAATCTTCTGAATGCAGATGGTATGCAGGTGAAAGATTATTCAACTAATGAGTGTCCATTTTGCTAAAAGCTGTCAACCTAGTGTATTCAACATTAAATGAGCTCACTGCTACCTCTTCACTGGATGAAGAAACTCAGGTGTATGAAGAGGAGGTACTAGAGCTGTTGCACAAACTAAATAAAAATTTGGTAATAGAGATTGTGGGATATCAGCATGAATGCTAAGAGATTGTTGAGCTGAACAATCTATTCTTTTAATAAGACTATATAATTTGAATCTCAGAACAGGGAAGATACCACAGGAGTGGAAAGACTGTATGATAATTCCATTGCATAAGGGTGGTGCAAAGACTGTGTCCAGCATCAGTATCTCTGGAGTGGTTGTGAAGATTTTGGAAAAGTTGGTTAGGGCTTGCATACAGAAATAGGTTGAGAGAATCAACACTTTGCAACAAACAGCATGGGTTTAATAAGAGAAGGTCATGTTTGAGGGAACTTGCTCACGTTCTATAATAATGTTACTGTTGGTTAGATAAGAGGAATGGATACATATGATACTTTTAGATTTTGCTAAGGCTTTTGATAGAATAGAAGACTTGCATAAATTGGAAAATATGTCATTGGATTATAAAACATTAGCATGGATAAAGAGGATGGCTGACTGACAGATATCAAGATGCAGTATATGGAATCTGCAAGATTTAAGGTAACCAGTGGTGTACCACAAGAATAATCCTTGGTCCATTGCTATTCAATATATGCATTAATGACATTAGGAAAGATTTGACAAGAGACACATAGCCATTTGCTAATGATGCGAAGATAGGCAAAGTAATCAGGAATGCAGCTGATTTGCAATACTTGCATAATGATTTCATTAGACTGGAGTTGTGGGCATGTGAAAATGGCTATCAGTCCAGTGTTAGTAAATGCATCGCCATGCACTGTGATGGGATTTGATATCCAATATCATATTATATTGGTGGGATCATGCTAGAAGGAAACCGATCAGGGTAGGGATCTTGTAGTTTTAGCGATAGAAAGTTGAAGTTCAAGGGCCGCACAGCAGAAGTTGCCAATACAAGTTAGTTCCGTGGTTTCAGTGGTGATTCTGATACAATTGAGAGAGCACAAAGGAGAGTGCTAAAATGATATCATTAGTGTTGAATACTGATTATGAAGATCAATTGAGAAGTTGTAGACTGCAGACAGGAGAAAGAGGGATGATTTAATTGAGACTCACAAACTTCTGATCAGGGTAGACGGAATTTTTCATTTTATCAAGGGTGGAGAAATGACTAAATGGCATACTTGGAAGTTGGGAATGAATGCCATCAAGAGGTCAATTTTTCTCTCATAGAGTTGTGCATGATTGGAATGGATTGCCATTGTATGTGGTGAGTGCAGCCAGTGTGAATGAGTTCAAGAGCAGGTATGACATCTAGTGTGGGTAATATGTGACCTCCCTTAATGAGTCTCTGACTCTCTGGAAGTCTGTCTTAATACAGTAGAATTCCCTTATTGTGAACATGGATAATATTATCAATTGGCTATTGTTATCAAAATCAATCAGTCCCAAAACATACCGTTTAAAATGAATTAAAAATAATCCATCTATTATAATCAAAGTTCCAGTTATTGTTATCAAAATCCTCGAATGTTTAGCCTTTTCCATCTCAGAATTAAAAACTTTAAGGAAAAGAAAGGAAAAACTTTAAGGGTTAACCAGGAGAAAATTTTACAGAGAACATTTGTCGAAATCTGACTTTTTTTTGTTAATCTTCTTTTAATTTTATTCTTCCATAAATCTTAAATCTTCCAGGCAAATGCAAGTGGATATAAATACAGTTAAATTGTGATTTTTCGAGTTTATTTTCATGTTCTCTTTCAGTAAGATGCTCATTAAAACAGTCCTTAGCATTATGGCAGAAGTAAGTAAAAAATGTCAAGATTTATCTTTTCAAGAAAAGCAAAAAATTTTGGAGTTCTGCGATAAGTTGCCCAAAATGAATCAGCATAGTGTGGCTGTACAGTTAAAAATTTCACAACCACTCTCGTGTAAGATCTTAAAAAACAGATCACACATTTAAACTTCAGCTATTACTAATGAGAACATGGATCGGAAGAGAGCCTGATCTGGTAAGGATACTTAAGTTGAATCAGCATTAAAAGTTTTGTTTACTAATTTTCGTGAAAATAATGCTTCAATTATAATGGGCTTTTGATGTGTCAAAAACAGGTGGAAAAAGCAAGAGAATATTGTATGTGAGTGTATTTGTAGTGAAGAAAAAAGTGCTACTTTTTTTTTATCAGATGATCCATGGATTAAGACCGCGTGGCCAAAAATGATTGCTGAATATTCTCCCAAGGATATTTACAAGATAGACAAAACAGGTCTCTATTTTCGTGCTATACCCAAACATACTTATTTGTTTAAAGATGAAAGTACTAAAGGATTTAAATGTTCAAAAGAGTAAGTGACAGTTTTTTGTTGTGTAGATATGACGGGTGAGAAATGAAAGCTCCAAGTGATTGGGAAAAGTAAAAATCCTTGGTGTTTTAAAGGTGTTAAAAGTTTGCTTGTTGACTACTGTTCTAGTGCAAATGATTGGATGAATAATGCCATTTTCAACAATTGGTTAGTTAAGTGGGATCTTAAATTAAAGAGACATTATCTTGTTAGTAGACAGCTGCACTGCAAAAACAATTTATCATCAAAGAACATCAAAGTAATCTTCTTGCCTTTGAACACTACATCATTAATCAACCATGTGACCAAGGCATCATATGAATTTTAAAGCTTATTATTGCAGGGAAGTTTGTGCCAGAATTATAGCTGATCTTGATTATATAAAAGAACAATCTGATGCAAGTGCAATTGCAGAAAAGATTTCCCTTCTTGATGCATTGCATTTGGTAGCAATGTCATGGAAGCAAGTCTCAGAGAAGACTATTGAAAACTGCTTCCAAAAAAGGTGGATTTTTTAAAACAAACTCTGAAATTCCTTCTTCCAAAGAATTTGAATATCTTGCAGATGAAATTTTTGATAAAATCCCAGACTTTGTCAAAAGAAGAATTTGAAAATTGGTTGGATATTGATAACAATGTTGAAGTGGTGGCTACAATGACAGTGTCGGAAATATGTCAAACTGCTTCTGATGAGAACATTAAACTAGTAGATGAAAGTGAATCTAATACAAGTATAGAAGAACAAATTTTAGAAGCTCGTCCAACCAATGCTCAGATGCAAACAGCTCTATGAATACTTCATCGCGGTGTGCAACATAGAGCAACAAACTTCGAAAGGCATTTGAGTATGAGCAATTTATTCATGAACTACTATATTCAAACACATGATAGACAACACTAGATAAGTTTTTAAAATAAATTTTATGTTGTTGCTTATTAAAAAGTTGTTTATAACAATAAATTGAAATAAATTATGCAATTTTTATATACTTTGCTTAATGTTATGAGCTGGTTATTGTTATCGAAAAGCGACTCTCCCAAAGTGATCACAATAAGCTACATCTACTGTATTAAGAAAATTTGGTTTATTGTGTCAGTCCCCTTTCAGATTATAAGTGAAGTACTTCCTTTCCATATGAAAAATTTTAAATAAAACAGAGTAAGTAAACAAAGTGTTAAATAAAAGTTGGATAAATAAAATTGTTGTTGATGCTTTTTCATATGACTGACTTGCAATTCGGGAATCATTAAAGAAATAAGAGGTTACCAGAGTTATATTTTCACAAAAAACTGAACGCATTTAAATGTAGTAGCATAACAAAAATGTTAAAATTAATTCTTGTAAGAGCTATTAATTTAAATTATTTACTTTATCAGAGGAACATGGTCATCAGGTTTAGAACGCAAAGGTGAAGCTAAAACAGGAGCTGATACCACGGCATCGGGTCCCCTTTATCAAATGAGGCCATATCCTAGTCCAGGCACTGTCCTTCGTATGAATGCAGAGATGAAAACACCTAAAGATATTTCTGCTTTGAAGAAGTAACCTTCGGATCTATTTGTTTTGTGTATAGTGAATAACTTGTTTTTTCCTTAACCACAGTTAAAGGAAAAAAGGGTAATCATATATTATATTTATTAAAATCAAAATGGTTTTATCCCTTCTTTTTGTAAGAAACATTGTTCATTATAAAACACTTGGAACAAATAAGTATAGTAATAAATTTTGAATTATATATTCATTAAGTTTATGAGATCCATTAGGTCATTATTGTCATTAGGAAGTTAGTGATGATGCAAAGTCTTCATTTTGGTCAGTTATAGTATCCTGTTCATCCTTTGGGGATACATCTCAGAAATTTGATGGTAATGATAAGTCTATGAGGTGACTTCTAAAGAAGAACATGCATAATATGTACATGCTTGCCAGTGGCATATATAGGACTTTCCTAAAATTAACTTTTTTCCTATTAGTTACTAATATGCTCTCAGCTGGTCGCAAATGTGTATCAATGAAATTTTCTTAAATGATTAATAAACTATTGTTTTATTAAAGTATATATATTAATTTTCCTATAGACATGTATACATCCTTTCATAAAGTGGGAAATATCCAGAATTCTTGAACCTCCTATTACATATAATGAAAGATATTCATTTGGGAAATTATTTTTACAGAAACACAGTATATTAATGTAGTAATTGTGCATTTGATAAACTCTGCTATACAAGCTAACAGCTTGGATAGCAGAGTTGGTGCGATATCTGAGTAGATATTATAATTGTTCTCCAAACAAGCTTGCTGCAGTTTGCCTGCAGGCATGGATATGGATGTTTGTGAATGTCTTCAGATGAATTTAATTGCCAAGTGTGAGACCACATCTCACTTACTAGAGACCTGAAGTGATATAGAAAAGTTTTATGCTTGGTCTCTGGAGCACAATTTCTTTAAAAAAAAAAAAAATCAAATAATTGCTATAACAAATTTGGTATGAAAATCAGTTTTAAAAACATGGACTATGAAAATAGGATCACTGAAACACATACCTACTTCCTGAACCAGAAACATAGAAATGTAAAACATTTCAGCTATTTAGGAACAATTTTTAATGAAGCTGGTGAATTAAATATAGAATAGACAACAGAGTAAGTAAGCTAGTGTGGTGTGTTTGGAGATTGGGAGGGGGGTTAACTAAATAAATATATATGGAATAAAGAGATAAATTAGTCAACACACTAGCTGTATAGAAGAGAGTACTCAAATTAATTTTAATTAAGTTATGGATCTAAGAGCTGGGTTAGAAATAAAATATTTGATCGAAGACTGGTGACCATAGATATGACCAGTTTCTGAGAAAAATTAGGAGAGTGAGCTGATGTCATCAATGCCAATATCATATTAAACATCAAGATATTAGGAAGGAACTTGGCAATTATTAGCATTTAGGAATATGTGAGCTGAACTAATCCAAGGCGGTATCTTTACTTAAACAAAATGGGAGAAAGAAGGTTAGCAAAACAGATATTTGATACCAGGATAGCAGAAAAAGATTCATTAGTTAGATTGATTCAGTTATTTTTAGGTGTAAGATAAATTTCATTGCCCAGTTTTCGAGAACACTGCCCTGCTTATTGGAAGTCTGAAATGCTTGTTTGCTCTATACCAGGGTTTTTGAATTATGTAAAAAAAATAAATATTAAAAAATTCAACTATTTCTCTTAACCAGTCTAACGTAGCGTAAGTTCACTATATTATTTCTATGGGATTGCATAAAAAAAAGGTAGAAGATCAAAATATAAGATTCGGCAATATTTCTAATATTGCCGAATCTTATATTTCAAATAATAGGCTTATCTGGAGGAAAATTGTTGATAGGAGGTTAGTAATAGTTTAAACTCAGTCGTGTATTCCTGCCATATCATTCTGTAGATCCCTTCAGGGTATATATATATATTGAGAATTTGATGATGATGAACAAATACATTCTCAAACATCCATTCTCACAATGGGATTAAAACCCATAGTGTTGGAGGTTTGTTACGTATTTAGCCAGCCAGGCTGGCAGTAATGCTATTTAAAAAAAAAAAAGTTTGGTGACACTATATGCTGTAACATATACAGGTAGTTCTTGCCTTTACGAATTAATTGGTTCCTGGCGACCTTTCATAAATCAAGAATTCGTGAAGTGGGAGTTTATCTACCTTAGAAATAATGCTGTAAGTGAGAGTTATGTTCATAAGAAGGAATATAAAAATTTTAAATGAATATTAAATGATAAGAAAAGTCTTTACTGGCCAAAGATTTACATATTTAAAAAAACATAAAAAAATTTTAATTATAAAAAGGTTGTTTGAAGGAAAAAAAAAAGCTCATTTCTATATCACCAGATGAATCGGTGCATCTTTTTTTTTTTTTTTCAAAGAAACTTCGAGTGTCATCTGCTTTGTTGGCTTTCGCTTTTTGTTTAAAATAGCTTGATAGCAAGCAGGCGCATTATTCATTTTGTGGGAAAATTTACTAAATCGTTCAAAGTCAGAATCTTGTGATTCAAAGATTGCATGAGCTTTTTCAAGAAGTTTAAATGCTTCTTCCAGGCCTTTTAAAGTGAACAACCAAGTTGGAGCTTAATATTCGTTATCTTCTTTGTCTTTTTCTTCTTCGTTTCTTTCTTGTTTCTCTAATTCAAGGAGATCATTGGGTGAGAGTTCCATAGTGTGAAATTGAAGCAGCTCATTAACATCACCTTCTAGAAACTTCCATTTGCAACTGGTTAGCCATACCTAAGATCGCCTTTGTTTCAGAATTCACAATCTTTGTTGGGTCTTCAATGCCTTCGAAATTATAATTAACTGAGGACAATGTCTATGCCATACTCCTTTAATAGTTTTTTTGGAAAATTTATTTCAAGAGTTTTGCGTTACCTGAATTGCATCTAAAATGTTGAATCTCTTTGATATGAAAGTTTCCATCTTTATCAGTTGCTTCTAAATAATGTACTTTAAACGTCACGATCACTCCCTGATCCATTGGTTGTAAGGGAAGTTGTATTTGGAGGTAAAAAGATTATTTTTAGTCTTTTGTTGTAATAGATATGGTATGAAGGTCAGCATTGAAAAGACAAAGACAATGAAAATAGGCAGAAACATTGAAAATATCAATTGCATTGTAAAGTAAAACATTTCGGCCACTTATGCACGATTTTTAGTGAAGATGATAAATTAAATATGGAAATAGACAACAGAATCAACAAAACGGTATGGTATGAAGTCAACTGAATAAATTTATATGGAATAAGAGAGAAATTAGCCAAAACACTAATATTAGCTGTATACAAGACAGTGTTTAAACCAATTTCAACTTATGGATCTGAGAGCTGGGTTAGAAGTAAAACACTTGACTAAAGACTAGAGACCGCAGATATGAGAGTCCTAAGAAAGATTAGGGGCACAACAGATGGAATCAATGACAATATCATTTTAAAAACGAGGATATTAGGGAAGAACTTGATATTGTCAGCAGGTATGGTCACTTAATCAGAATGGGAGAGGAAAGATTAGCAAAACAAATGTTCTCTGCCAGGTTGGCAGGAAAAAGACCTAGAGGAAGACCAAGATATAGGTGGATTGATACAGTAAAAAGTGCCTTAGAAGACAGAAATATAATACCTGATAATATTGGAGTCTTGACATTTAACAGACTGATTTGGAGGAAAATTGTAGATAGGAAGTTAGTAATGATGTAAATTTTTCACGTAGTACTATCATTTACATATACCCTCAAGGGGTGTATATATCAGGAATTTGATGATGAATGAAATATGTTTTTTCTCACAAAGTTTTACTTCAGGAACAAAGTGATGCATAAGCCAATCTTCAAATAGGTAACCTGTGAGCCAAGCCTTCTTATTTGCCTTCCATATTACTGGGAGAGTATCTTTATTAATTCCTTTTTAAGCTTCTTGGATTTTCTGATTAATGCACAAACCAAGGGTTTTTAACTTGCAATTGCCAGCAGCCTCCTAATAGTAGTGATGCGATCCTTTAATGCTTTAAAACCTGGTATTGAGGATTCTTCTTTTGCGATGCGAGTTCTTGCGGGCATCCCTTTCCAAAAAAGCCCCATCTCGTTGATGTTAAAAATCTGCGATGGCAAGTAATTTCCTTCTTTAATTATTTCTTCTAATTTTTCTGGATAAGATTTTGCAGCCTCACTATCAGCGCTTGCAGCTTCACCCTGTACTTTAATGTACAAAGTGGTTGTCATGCCAACCACTTTGCTTTTTATAGTGGTCAAACCTATCACTACTTGCAGCAAAAGTCTCTTTGCAGTCATCCCCTTTTTGGTCTTTCAGCATTTAAAAAATGGCTAATGCTTTAGTACAAATCGTTTTGTAGGTATTAGGCTTGTTTAATCTTTGAGTTTGGTCGCTTATCTAAGCAGTTAATAGTTTTTCCATATCAGTAATTATAGTTTCTTTATTATGCAACCGTGTAGACTGCATAGATTTGCGCATTTTTTACTTCTTTCTAATATTTTTCTTTATCCTTTAAAATGGTACAAACTGTAGAAGCAGCAAAAGAAAATTTCTCAAAGAATTTTAAGCGTGCTACCTGCTTTATGGCTGGTAATAATTTTGTATATTTTCTCTAGTGAAATTGCTTTTCATTGTTTCTTTTGCTCATTTTCTGGTTTTGCACTGTTGCTTCTTTTTGAAATTGTTGGAAAAGAAAACAAAATAAAAAAATAAGGTGTAATTGAAGAAAACTACAAATAACACACTTGCGTTGCTAAGGCTCGTGAGTGACTGAAGCTTGTTCTAACTGATCATTACGCCATTACTGCATAATTCCCTGTACACACCCCTAATCACCTTCCGGGCATGCAATTTAAAATAAAAATTCCGATCCAAAAAATTCGTAAAGTGAGAACTACCTGTATTTGCTTAATGCTTTTTTGCATACCCAAGCCAAGTTGAATTTTGTCTTTTCTAACACATTTTGTAATGGTTAAGTAATTGTTTTGTAAAAATTTAATTTTTATTTTTTGGTTTGCTTGTTTCTGAAGATGTGTTGGAAATACTGCACATACAGCGGTGTATATATATATTTGTGTTTCTAGGTTATAAAAGTGCATGTTGGAACAGGGCTGTTGTTATTTCTGTTGTAAATCAGCTTTTGTAAGGCATGTAGCCCACAGTTGGTTGCACTTTCTTGAATAAAAAATGCTGAATGCATAGGTTAAAACTTATTTTAAGCATTGTATTTTAACTCAGTAATGTCACAAAAAAAAAAAAATAGGACTTAATCGCTTAGAGAAAAGTCACTTTTATCAAGGATTTAGCCATTAAGCTGTCACAAAATTATTATTAAGATTGAAGATGTTCATACTGCCAATATGTGCATGCTTGGTGCCATGACTATATGGGATTGGATTTTACTTTGTATAAGAGGGATGGCTGACACCTAGACATCAAAAAGTGGTGTGTATTTGGAGGGGGGGGGGGGGGTAAGTGCAAGTCTGCAAGATTTAAGATGACCAATGCAGTCTCCTTGGTCCATTGTTATTCAGTCTTTACATTGGAAAGGATTTAACAGGAGATATATAGCTATTTGCTAATGATGCAAAAGATAAGCAGGGTAATTAGGAATGTGGCTGACATGCAACACTTGCAAAATGATTTAAATGGGCTGGAATTGTAGGCATGCAAAAATTGTTCAGTTCAGTGTTAATAAAAAGATAATTTATTCATTTTGGTATATTTGTGATATTCAGTAGTTATATTGGTAGGATCAGGCTTAAGGATCTTTAGAGTTTTAGTAGATATGAAGTTGAAGTTCAGGGATCATAGATGCAAAGATCACAAAAATAATTCTGAGAATAATTGCAGTTCTGGAACAAATTGACATGTAAGAATAAGGAAGTCATTTTTGCCGCTTTACAAGGCTTCACCTGGACTATTATACTGACCTTTTGGTTTCTAAAGTGATGCAGATTCACTGGAGAGATACAAAGGAATATGTTACAGATGATATTAGGATTGTGGAATGTAGAAGGATGGATTGAGAATGTCTGATCAGCAGACACTAGCAAAAGAGGAGAGAGAGAGTGGTAATGGAAAATTGGCCATGCTGTGAGGCAATATCTTTTCATAACTTGCACACTAAAAAAAAAGAGATCATGGAGTATAATTTGGAGATGCTTTATTACTTGAAATCGCATAGCATTTATGTGCTCTGGCCATAAACATGTTATGTTAAATCTCATAATAAAAAAAAACTTTTTTATTTTTTATTATTCAAACACTAATAAAAAAATGCAGTTGCAGACAGTCTAGGGGAAAAAAAAAAGCTTTGCAAGAATAACAGAAACAGCTTCATATTGTCCTGAATTTTTGATATTCAAAGAATGACAAGAGAAACAGTAGCTTAGCTTCTCTTCAAATGGACTAGACAGATTTCTTAAGGAAGTATTGAAAAAAGCAGGGCCTGATGACATTCATTATGAGATGATAAAACATTCCCACAATATACCTCCATCTGCTACTATACAACAATATATACTGAAAAGCAATTAGCATTGCTTTTCAGTATATATTGTTGACACAAGGCAATTAGCATTGCTTTCTCAAAGCTAGAAAAATATCTAGAACTAGCAAACAATTACCATTCTTTCAATCTAACCAGTGGTATTTGTCTGATCTTGGAAAAAATGGTCAGTGCCTTTCTTTTGTAGTATCTGAAAGCAGTTTTTTGTTAGGGGAAAACCTCGAGCATTTTTTGCTGGTCAACTAAACTAAATAACAGAAAAACCTCCTTTCCCCCTAACTGTTGGCACTGCTTTGTATGTCGATCAGTTGACAATTTTCTGTCACTCCTGTAACATTGAGTCACTGAAAGGCAATCGATCATCTCTCATGTTCATGTCTAGCAGTAAAAAAGTGTCAGCATAAACTATGCTCGCATACACTCAGGAAGATCTTATCAGACAAAATGCATACATTTTTATCTTTTTACAAAGAATTATTTCTACAATCATATCTGATCATTATATTTATTGCTGAACAATGCAATGTATACATTGAATTGTTCAGCCCTTTAAACTGTTTGCTCTGCACATAAGATGTTATTTATTTATTTATTGAGCTATTTATTTTTATCTTTTGTAGTCTGTAACTTTTATTGCAGTATATGACTTTAGAAGGACAACTAATTGTCTTTATGTAAATAAACCCCAAACCTACCTACATCAATCATCCCCTCCTTCCCTGAGTATGAATTTTGGACTTCTGTGTATACTGGTTCTCCACATTTGTTTAATTGTATACTGCTTCTCATTACTAATGCATATTGCAAAAATAACTCCTTGGACAGTTACTTTTGCAGTCTTTTGGCATATAATCTGTTTATATGCTTGCAAAAGAATAACACCAGGGTTAACTGAAAATAACCTTTTTATACACTTTCAAAAAAATAAGAACTATTTAAAAAAGTTTGTAAAATTTAAAAGAGAGTGTAACCCAACTATGAAATTCGGAGGTGGTGGCTTGATGGTATGGTCCTCTTTTCCTTGGTTTAGCCTCGGACCTGTGTTTGTAGTGCCACGAATATTCAGCTCTGAGAGGTATCCAAACATCCTAGACAATGCAATGTTTCCTACTTTATGGTATTTCTACGGAACTGACCATTGTCTCTTTTAGTAAACAATGCATCAGGTTAAAATAAGCTGCTGCTGCAACTATATGGACATGAACTGCCTCCACATAACCCTGACCTCAACGCTATGGGATGAACTGGAGCATCGGGTAAGATCAATGTACTTTGTGCTTCTGAACTCTCACTGAACAACTTTCTCAATCCTCAGACCAAATCCGTTTAGATGCAAGCCATCCAACTTATATAAGTTCTTCTATCACACTCCACAAATCCAGACTCCACACCATTTCTCCTACACAATCTGCACACTAACTCATTTGCAATTATAGCGCACTGTCTCAGCTAGCCCCTATTATACTATGGAAACACACACAATTTTTACTTTCTCACTCTTAGTTTTCACATGCACTAGCAACTCTTTCATGTCGTCTTGCATACCTCTCTTTTACCTTAACTCTCCACATCTTTACAGCATCACTGACCACATCCTTTATCTTAGCTCCAGGAAAATATGATTTCATCACTCTACCATGAGTTTCCCCAACCACTCAATCACATGTTTGCATCATTCATATAATCACTCATACTGCTTGCACACTAACTACGCCAATCTCATTATGACACATTCTGTCTTTCAACACACCGTGATCACTCCTCTTAATCTCTTCACACTTATGACATTCACTCTTGAAATACTTTCGACAGTATGTTTCCCAGTTTCATTCTCCTTTCAGAAATCTCTTGTTCTGCAAAGGCCACACATTTTGCACATGTATGGCCATTATTAACATTGCTTATATTTTATATAAAGTATATATCTTCCCAGCTTTACATTGTCGATATAAAATAAATGCATGAATACCTATTATGCCACAAAAGGAGTAGGTAAGGCCAATTAGTTAAAAAAAAAAAAAAAAAAAAAAAAAAAAGTTGGTTTGTGCTAATTTTTTTTTTGTGCCAACTTTTGTTAGGGATGCATTCAGTCTCCAACCTTCATACATAGCCAGCCAAAGATGCAATGATTTTAATTAATAAGCATCTGAAGAAGACAGTATAGTAGACAACTGCAACTATCTCATGGTCTCTAACACTATATCTTATCTGAAATAGGTCCACCTTCAATTTTTTTGACTTGTGGGTAAAAAAGCTGCTAGCCTATGCCACATAGAATCACTCCTACTGGCATCACCTTTTATGACAACGTAGACGACATTCTATGCATTGGAGAACCTACACACATCACCACCTTACAAACATCCCTTGACAATTACAGCACCAGACTAAAATTCACCATGGAAACTGAACAGAACAAATCCATCAATTTCTTAAACCTGATGTTAATCAGAACTAACAACAAAATAGCCACGAAAATATACCACAAACCCACACATATCGGAAACTACCTCCATTTCAGTTCATACCATCCATATTCAGTTAAAAAATCGGTCGTCCTATCACAATTTATAAATGCTTACAAATTCTCAACTAACCATAATTATCTCAAGACGGAATTGAAGAAATTAACACAGATTTTTAAAAATCACAACTATCCCACACAACATAAATTACGCAAACAGAACAGCAAAAACCCGTCAAAACAACCCTACAACCAAAACAGACTTCCCAACATGAAAGGTTATCCAACTGCCCTACATTCAAAACACATACAAAGCCTACAAATATATTTTCAAACACACGGACTATAAACTAGTATTCACTACGAACCAAAAATTAGCAACTCTCCTAAAACCCACTAAATCTCTCGCACACAAAGAAATACTAGAACACCACAATGTAGTCTACAAATTTCCTTGCCAAAACGATTGTGATATCACCTATACAGATTCTACCATCAGGTCTTTATGGGCCAGACTACAAGAACATTTCCGTGAATGTAACATCCCTATTCCAGAATATTTAAACACAAAAAAACGCAACATCAAAAAGAAAAATAGAATACAGAGTACAGGGAAGAGAGAAATAGCAGTTCACGCCCTTGAACAAAAACATACCTCGCAAATTGACAAGGCCATAATAATAGACAAACAAGACAATGAAACAATGCTTAGAATATCGGAAACAATTGCCATAAAATGTGATGAAAACTCAATCAACGTCCACCGACCCTACCAATGTTGGAAGCTCCACAATATAAAAATGAGGTCACAACCCCCCAAAGCAGACATACCAAACCGTCATGACATAGCCCTACACTTCTCCCGTAATGTTCCGATGACGATACAGGATCGAAACGGCTCGCACCCCAATAACGCTCCCCCCCCGCCCAATTTCCCATATAACCCTTCCCTAAAAAGCGCCTTTAAATATAATAATGTATATATATTATTTAAAAAAAAACGGGTTTTCTAATTTATCAGCCCCCCCCTCCACGTTTCCGACCCTTCCCCCTTTTTTTTTTAACAGCAAAAGTATGGAGAAAGAAGACATCCTAACTTCCAAACAAGGTATGTGCAAAATTTCTTCCTCTATTAATTTGCATATATTTATCTTTAAAATACACTTATAATACCCTAAGAATTCTTGAGAAAAGAGCAAATGTATTTAAAATAAGGGACACTCCTAAACGAAGACAGGCAAAAAAAAAAAAAAAAAAAAAATATAGCCGTAATAATAATAGTTGCTGTAAACTTTTTTTTTTCCTGTACTAGATAACCTCAAATGCACTACTTCCATGGCGGAAATAGAAGCTCAGCAGGAATTGCCAATTACTCTCATGGGTAATAAAGAGTAATTATAATGGGTAACCTTAAATTATCCGAATATTGATTGGATAGCATAAGAACGAAAGAGAATTTATTGAGCTGTTGTGAGACAATTTTCTCAAGCAGTTCAAGGACAAAGAGTGTTAGATTTGAGCATTGCATTATCCCAGTTAAGAACGTGACTCTTGTCACCTGTTGGTGACAGTGATCATGCCATACTGACCTGGGAAGTAGCCAACTATATGGAAGTTCCAACAGGATAGGTTACATGCTGAACCAAATATCGAATTTATGACAAACTCAGCAGAATATTATATTACTCCTATGGTATCAGTTACTGAATGGGAAGCTATGAAAAGATGTTTAAATGATGTGTCAAAATGTGTACCTGGAATTTGAAGAACATTAGGATGGAAATAAAATGGATATGCAGTCTTATTAAGGAAGAGATCCATGAGATGACGACGTGGAAGGAATATCATGAGAATAAGAGCAAGAGGAGTTATGAAATATGATAGGAGAAAGGGGTGATATGATTGAGGTCTAAACATTTGTGAGGGTGTCATACAATATTGGTTGATAAAATTTTTCATTATATATAGAGTGCACAGAGAGAGAGAAAACAAGGGAGACACCCATAAAAGTTAAGGGGTGAGAGCTAGATTTTTCTCACAGAACATGGATGAGTGGAAAATTTGCCTGTTGAAGTAATTAGTGCATCTACTATAAATGAATTTAAGAGAAGGTATGACAGCTGGTGTGGGTGATGTATTGGCTCCTTCAACGAGTCCTTATCTCCCTAGAGATAGAATAATAATAGTCATAACTTGTTGATACGACCTGTGTAGCTCAATGGAAGTGGTGGCGCTTGCATCTTCTGCACTAGGCCGCCTGATGATAGACTTACAGTTCAAGTCTAGTTGCTGATTGGAAAAACTTATTCCAAGAATTTCTTCATCCACTTCCCGAGTTAATCGATCTATGGCACAGTCAAGTGGATTTTTCGTCCTGTAAACTGAAGAAAATCGTCCATAGAACCCACATTATTTCAGAGAGTAACACATCCTGTTAGGGTTAGGTACCAAGAGATGGCAGCACTTGTTTGCTGGTCTCTTCATCGGTGGCCACTTATAATTAGTGATAGACATGGGCCAGCTATCTCTGATTGGCTGCTGGTGGAGATTGAACTTCCCACTCAGTCTTCAAAAGCTAGATAGGGTTTAAAGGCCTCTCCTACTCCCTATAATGGAATAAAAAGGTGCTAGCTTATTATAACTTGTTGATTACTATTATCAGCAATGTCGCTCTTCCATTCTTGTTCTCCGTGAAAATACGATATGCATTGCATTGTATCCTTGCAACTGTTTCTCTCTCTCTCAACCGAGTCTCACTAACTTATGTAATTTTTTGGCCAAATTGAACTAACCAGTGCTAATATCTAAGAATCCTTCCTTTTTAGTGCTTTTTAGAACCAAAAATCTCGATTAACTGCAGTATACAGACACAAACCAAAAATGGAACTATACTTACATTTTGTTTTTTTTTTCCCTCGTTGACATTGCATTCATTTAAGTTATGTTAATTTCATCATATTATATATGCTTAGAAAAATTATTTTGACTTCTTACTTTTCTTGCACTGATTATCTCCGCAAACATTCGCCATTCACGATCTCCTTTGATTTTTCCAATCTGAATACCGAAAAGTCTACTGGTGCTGATGCCATTTATTCAATTATGCGGAATGTTTCTGTATACCCTCTGTCCAAAAAGAAACCGAACTTTTCGGAAATAGAAGAAACTAGTGGCGCCACCTGTTGTATCTTTTTGTTGTCGAAAGCGGCAACCTTCAGTAGTGTTGTTTCAACTGTTTGTGACATTTCATTAGAAGCGGAGTTAGTGACAGTGTGTTTTGACGAATAGTCGGAAAATGAGTTTCAAACAGAGAGCTGCGATTGACTTTTGTGTTAAACTTGGTAAAAGTTTTACCGAAACGCATCAAATGCTTCAAAAAGCGTACGGTGATGAATGCTTATCCCGTACTCAAGTTTACGAGTAGTTTAAGCGATTTCAAAGTGGTCTTGAGAACGACGAAAACCCAGGCCGTCCAAAAACTGGACTGAGCGAAGTTAACATCCAAAAAGTACGTGATTTCATCAAAGAAAACCCGAAATCGTCTGAGATTGATTGAAGATGAATTGGAGATTCCAAAATCAACTGTGCACAACATTTTGACCCTTCGTAAATTAAATTCGTGATTTGTTCCCCACAAGTTGACCGACGACCAAAAAAATGTATCGAATTGAACATTGCAAAGACCTCATTCAAACTGCTCGTAAGGACTCAAACTTCCTTGAAACGATCGTTACTGGTGACCAAACTTGGTGTTTTGAGTATGAGTCCAAAACAGAGTGCTGAGTGGAGACTAGAAGAGGGGCATCCGAAAAAAAGTCGCTTGGAGAAGTCAAAAGTAAAGACTATGCTGAGGGTGTACTTGAGACATCTGTTATGTGTTGCCTTTTTATTCTGTTGTAGTTATTTGTAACTGCAGTTTGGCAAAATTAGCTTATATCCATTTCATGCCTAATAAGGATGTCAAACCTTGCATCAAAAGATTAAACAATTCCTTTTATTGTGTCCTCTGACAAAAGAACATAAAAAGAGCAATATAATTGGCCTCAAATTTAGTTACTGTGACCATAACATCAAATCACTATCCGGTTGTCCACGTTTCAGTTCTTAAAGTAATTTGGAAATCCATTAACAATAAGCTTCTTTGCCACCTGGAACCTTCTCAGCGGTCGAATCCATCCATACTAGATGGATTCGACCGCTTTCGATCTCTTGCTTATATAACTACCATTAGACAAAAAAAAAAAAGTTTGGAGACACTCAAGTGGTTGGTTTTTTTTCTCTCTAAGGCATCTAATATAAGGGACTATTTGGTGATCAGTGTTCTGAATTTTGTGATTGTTATTGCTAGTTTTTTCTCTGGTTGCTTGTTATGTGACCAGAGAGAGAATGGACAGATCTTATCTCCACTCTATTCATTGACTGAATATAATCTGTAGTTTAGCCAATATCAGTATATTGCATACCTCAGATGACTAATCTTGCATGATAAAACTTATAAAAATATCTGCTTTCACAAACCTAAATTCTGATTTATTTTCAAATCATTGTTCAGTGGATTTTCTAATTTGATTGTGACTGTCTAGATGCACTCATTTCTAATTTGATTATCTTCAGGGGGGGGGGGGGGGAATTAATTTAATTGCCCGGTGTGAGATCACCTCTCCGCTTATTGGAGGCCTTGAAGTGACTTAAAAAAAGTTCCATATTTGGTCTCTAGGGCAATGTATCCCGGCTTTTTAAAAAATAAGCAAAAAAATATATAAAATCAATAAAAATGGAAACAAATCCTTAGCCCACCCACGGTACGAATATACCATAGGTTTACAAATAATCTGTCATGGGTAGGATCAACATAAAAAGCATTCCCTACTATAAAAAAAAAAAAACTTGATACTAATTTCTTGCAAAAAAAAAATCTTATTTTTGACAAATGTCAAAATCTAAATAAGATGTTTCTTTTCTTCAGAAATCCAAACTACTTACCTACAGTCCTTGGCTTAATTATATCGAGTAACACTTCCTCAGCATCCAGTTAAATTAGGAATTCTTCCTTTTAATCTAATCATTGCTTTACCTCTGAAAATCTAGAATATTGTTTTCAGATTTTGGATTGTGTGTTTACGAGCTTCCTAAAATCCCTTCTCATTGCATCGAGTAGCTGGATTGATTAAGTTCTCTCTCTCTCTCATATACGCAAATAATAATAATAATCTTTTAGAGAGGTATTCAACTTTCAGTTCATTTATAAAGCATGCTGGTGAAATTCTTCAAATAGTTTATCATTTCACAGAATTTCCTTCCTTCCAGAATTGTGAAATTAACAAAAAGTCTCACAAAAAAAGGTTTGAGGATATTGAATAAAGCGATATCGACAATTCCAAAGATACACTCAGCCAAGGTTGATAAAGATCTCCCACTACCAGTTTTATGCACGAATGAATAATGCTTCAACTCGAAACTAGCATAATGAAAGGCCTAAAAAGAGTGTCTCTTCGTTTATGATCACTTAATTGGAAAGAAGCCTAAATTTTGAGGATGTTTAAGCTGTTACAGAATCCTACAAGAAAAAGTATATAAAAAATCAGAGGAAATGTATAAATGAAATAAAATCTCATACATACGTTAAAGCACACAGTTTTTGTCAACTAACTACTTATATTGCACTGAGTATATTAACACCATCGCGTTACGTTCAGAGAAATTATAATATGCTCACAATAGGAACGTTATTGAAAAAATTTGCGGGTGAGGGATAAGCAATCCGCTATGCGCAAAAAATGACTCATTGGGCTGGTTCCTTCCCCCTGTAGTTTGTTTTTATTTATATAGCGCAGTGTTTTTTTTCTTTTTTTTTTTTTTTTTTTTTTTTTTTCTTCTTCTCGCAGGAACACAGATGCGGTTAACGACAGAGTTATACGCTTTTTGTCGCTATCTATAGCATCCATATCTAAAATGTACTGAATATATACGTAATGTAATTTATTCGAACACCTGTTTGCTGTTGCATTTTCAAGGTTATTTAAAACACGTCGATATTGTTCTGCTTGCCCATACGTAATCACTTAATTTGAAAAATATAACTCAGAATGGACAGGAAAGAGCAGTGCACAACTGCTCAGATTAGCACAAGAGCGCAGTTTGTTCGCCAAGATGGTCGCTGACCTTCGATAGAAGATAGCACAATAAGAAGATAACTCAGAATTCCTACGGCTCTAATGAGAATAAGTTTAAAAATGAGTGCTGTTTATACGTGAAACAAGTTTTACTTTTATTATTACGTGACACTACCAAGGACTCTTTGTGGGATGGCACTCTACACTATACAATTCACGACTAAATCTTCTATATTCACACTATCCACCATCTGCACATACCCATTTGTCGCCCATTATTAGTGTTACTGTCTCTGAATTGCATGTGTTCGTATACCTGAAAAATAAAGCTGAGAATTTGCCACATTGGTAGTTCCAAAGGTTATATTTGTTAACATTTTTTCTATATGTGTGTAAAAACGAGTGAAATAGTAGTATTTTAAAAATAATTTTGTATGTCTCTTCTGAACATTTCTCAATAAAATTCAGCTTGGGAAGGACTGAATTATTACTCAAATGTTCCAAATTATAGGACATTCCACGAGTAGCCATGTGTGTGTGTGCGCGCGCGCCGTGGTTTGCACGAGATTCTATCCCTGTTATTACAGAACAGTACAAAATCATATAAAGAATTTTCACTACTTGTAAAACGGAACGTTTTCTTATTTGTATGAAATAATATTAGTTGTATAATAGCTTCAATATACATAAAAATCCGTAATGACTTTTATTCCTGTAAATGAGTAGGCGAGGCCGTCTTAGCCCTGTCTTACTTTTGGAGACTGGCAGTCAATAAGAGACACCTGGCCTAAGATTATTAATTTTAAACAGCATCCAGTGAGCATAAACAGATATGTGCGGCTATCTCGTGTATAACAAGGTCTGAAATACTGTGAGTTCTACGCGAATGATTGTCTTGAGTTTATGGAAATTAAAAAAAAAAGTTTATGGGTTAAAAAACGCTTTCCAGAACCAGTCGAAGTAAGTGTTAGTAAAGGTTCCTGTAGGGGGTGACAAAATCGAACTTAGAACAGTCTTTTTCTAGAGTAACCTACTACTATGGTTCCAAATGCCATTTCTACAGGCCTATCAGCTTTAATATAACAATAACATTTTCTTAGCAGAAGACGCACACTATTATTTTCTGGCAACTTGCCCTAAGCAATGTCATTGGGCACAGGTTTAAAAACTTTATGCATGATTGAATTATTTTTCAATCTCTGAATAAAAGAACAGGCATTCTTTAAAGCAACACTTTGGGCAGAGGCTCATACCATTTCAAAAGCCATGTTCACCTAAATATCGGTACAGAGGTGACATCAATAGAAGAAATTGTGAGAAATTTAGGTAAATCAGAATTTGCCAATGCAGTACTTTTTTTTTTAACTGACTATTTTGTTAATTTATCTTTAAAGCCTTCCTTGCTACTTCACAAAATGTCTTTAAAAAAAAAGAGATCTTACACACAGGTAAGTAGAAATTAGAACTCATGCAAATTCTAATATGAACTGATAGAAATATTTCTACCAGCTAATGTAGGTAAAAAAGATTTTAACCAGTTAGTGGGTTTTTAGAAGTGGATTGGTGTTCTGCCATAGTCCCACTGGGGATGGGGACTAGGCCATACTATGGGAAAGTGAAGGCTGACTGGGAGAGGTCAGGTAATATATTGCATATCACCAGCATACGAAGATGGTCTGAAAGGTTCTCGGCCTAACAATGAAAAAACGAATTTATAATTTCAAAATTATTTTTATTTTTCAACATAATCTCCATTAAGATAATATATTTATTCCAGCGATGCTCCAGTGCCATTATCCTGTCCTTGTAGTGGTTCTCAGTAAGATCTGCAAAATACCCCTCTGCAGCTGCAATCACCTCTTGATTCGAAGAAAAACGCTGACCGGTGAGAAAGAGTTTTAGTTTTGGAAAGAGATAGAAGTCAGAGGGAACCAAATCTGGGGAATAGGGTGGATGTTCCAACAATTCATAGTGCATATCAATAATATTCCCCAGTTGTTGTTTTACTCTTTTCAAGATACTTAATAAACAAAATGCCTTTAGCATCTCAAACCACCGATGCCATGACCTTTCCTACTGATGGAACCGACTTTGCCTTCTTTGGAGCTGAACAAACGGCTTTTGTCCACTGTTTTGACTGCTGTTTGGATTCTGGTGTATAATGATGAATCCAAGTCTCATCCATAGTAATAAATCGACACACAAAATCTGTTTTATTCTTATAAAAAATGCTCCAAGCACTTCAGAGATTTCATCCGAGTGCGTTTTTGATCTGCTGTGAGCAAGCATAGCACCCATCCTTATGCAAAGCTTTTTCATTTGCATTTCTTCATGCAAAATATATCCAACATGTTCTTTTGAAATGCCTATAGTCTCAGTAATTTCACGCACGTTGACTCACCGGTCATCCAATACCATATCATGCACTTGATCAATGATTTCTGGTGGTGTTATACTTTTTGGACGTCCTTCACGTGGATCATTTTCAAGGCTGGTACGGCCACGTTTAAACTCGGCAGCCCATTTCTTAATTGTCGAAAACGAAGGAGAAGAGTGCCCATAAACGTTTATGAACTTCGAATGAATTTCTTTTGGCGTTAAACCTTTTACAAAGAATTTTATAAGCGCATGATACTCAATTTTATCCATATGAAGGGATACAGACAACACTTGCTTCCGACAGCTGTACAAAATAAAGTACATGATAGAATGACTTGCAATTTCACATGGATGCTTATGACAGATGTACGAACTTAGAAAAAAAATCTTGCCGATAGTGTGGTCGAGGCCAAGAACTTTTCAGACCACCCTCGTATGCCCAGTAGGTAATAATGATGTGCTTTGGTTAGAAAAACCTGGGTTAGAATATTGTCTAGGATATGAAGAATCTTGGAAAATATTCTTTATCTCACTTATCCTTGGAATGGCCTGGCAAACTTACAGGTATGAAGACGTTTACTCCTCCCTTAATTTATTATTCGTTATCAATTTTTTTTGTCAAAAATTTGACAAAGGAAATCCATTTAAAGGAATAATCCAGCATACTGCAACTAATTGTTATAAAAATGACCATTCTGCATATAGAGTGCCAAATAATTATCAGTCAAATTATTAGCATATCCAAGACTAATTTTAGGACCAAAAGGAGGAAATTTATTCCATGTTCAAATAGCAGTAAAGTTTCTGGTCTCTTGTCAAAATTGCTGACCATAATTTTTGTTAAAATAGGCCTGTGGAAATGACATTTACATCCATAGTGCTATTCCACCAGAGGAAAGATGTGAGTTTGATTCTAGTGCTGACTAGAGGACACTTTTCTAACTCAGTTCAAGAAAATAGACTAGAACCTACACTGTTTCAGACAATAATGTATTGCATTGCAATTAGGGACCGTAAGATGGTATTGGATGCCGTTTAAAATTAGTGATAGTCTTGGGACAGTTATCTCTCTTATTGGCTATGATGGAGATTGACTTCCCCTCAGTCTCCAAAAGTTAGATAGGGCTAAAACAGCCTCGCCTATTCTCTGTGGGAAATTAAAGGTCGCGTCAGCGATTTTTCTTTTTTTTTTTTACTTTGTTCAACTCCGCTTCCACATCTTTTCACTGCATTATTGCTTACAGAAAATACCAACTGTCTGGCATTTTACTTCTTGATGAGTTCAGTAAAGGTTGAAACAACATTTAATCCCCTCTTTGATATTTCCTTAAAAGAAATCAGAATTATATTTTATTAACAGCCAAATCTCTGGATAATATGGTCATTTTTGATTTAATTAATATTTAGTCTTTCTTGGCATAAGTAAAGTTCCTATATATGTAAAGTTTAAATGTGTGTAAATATATATATATGTATGTGTGTGTGTGGGTGTGTAAATATATATATATATGTGTGTGTGTGTAAATATATATATGTGTGTGTGTGTGTGTAAATATATATATATGTGTGTGTGTGTGTGTAAATATATATATATATATATATGTGTGTGTGGGTGTGGGTGTGTAAATATATATATATGTATGTGTGTAAATATATGTGTGTGTGTGTGTAAATATATATATATATATATATGTGTGTGTGTGTGGGTGTGTAAATATATATATATATATGTGTGTGTGTGTGTGTAAATATATATATATATATATATGTGTGTGTGTGTGTGTAAATATATATATATATATATGTGTGTGTGTGTGTGTAAATATATATATATATGTGTGTGTGTGTGTAAATATATATATATATGTGTGTGTGTGTGTAAATATATACAGTATATGTATGTGTGTGTGTGTGTAAATATATACAGTATATGTATGTGTGTGTGTGTGTAAATATATATATGTATGTGTGTGTGTGTAAATATATATATATATATGTGTGTGTGTGTGTGTAAATATATATATATGTGTGTGTGTGTAAATATTACTATTACTATTATTACGGGCAACTCCAGGGAGTCATTACTCTCATCGAGGGAGGCGCCAAATCATATTCATCACAACTATTTAACATTCATACAGTATCTATCATACCTCGCCTTAAACTCATTCACTGTCACAGCATCCACCACAGACTCAGGGAGCGCATTCCACTCATTCACTACTCTAAAAGTAAAGAACCCAGCTCTAACACCTTTACTAACCACACTTTTGCCCAGTTTCCATGGATGTCCCCTAGTCCTCCCACAACCAGCCCTGTTCTCAAAAATATCTTCTGAATTAATTTTATAGAAACCTTTCAGTAATTTGAATGTCTCAATCATATCTCCCCTCCTCCGCCTATCAACCAATTTTTGCAACCCACAAATCCTCAACCTGTTCTCATACGGTTCATTCCACAGACCTGCTATCATCTTGGTCACTCGCCTCTGGATCCTCTCCACCTCCTCCCCATCAAGAAGAAACCTCGGTGACCAAATCTGAGCACAGTAGTCTAGATGGGGTCTTATCAAGGCTCGATACAGAGGAACAATAACCTGCTTGTCTCTGCTTGTTAACGTATTCTTCAGCAACCAAGTGATTTGATGAGCTGATTTGGCCACTTTTGCAATGTGTCCCCTAAATTTCAATTCCTTATCCACCAACACTCCTAAATCTCGTGCCTCATCAATTTCCTGGAGCACGGTTCCACCAATGCAGTAAACTGCCCCCAATCTTTTCACCCCAAAATGCATAACCTTGCATTTTGCCACATTAAACTGACATCCATTCTCCTTAGCCCAGACCTCCAATTATTCAAATCATCCTGCAAAAATTTGACGTCATCTGCATTCACTATTGCCCTACCCAACTTTGCATCATCCGCAAACAAATGAACTGTTCCTCTCAGATCCTTTCCTATATCATTTATGAACAAATTAAACAGCAGTGGTCCAAGAACAGATCCTTCTAGCACACCACTAGTCACAGGCCGTCTTGTGAACTCTACTCCTGAGTAAACCACTCTCTGATATCTCTCCGTCAACCACCCTCCTATCCATCTCACCAACCCTATGTCCATTCCCATATGCTGCAATTTACTGATTAGAATTCCATGTGGTATCCTGTCAAAGGCCTTGGCAAGGTCCAGTAAAATCACTGTAAACCCATTACCCTTATCCATTTCAGTCACTGTGTTATAATACGTGAGCAAGTTACTGAGGCATGACCTACCCTTCACAAAACCAAGCTGTTCCCGTTACAGTATCCCATTTTCTTCTATCCAATCTTGTATTTTCCTCTTGACTATTTTCTCTAAGACCTTGATAATGATTCCTGTTATGCTGATTGGCCGGTAATTTTCAACAGCAGCCTTGGAACCACCTTTGTGCAGTGGAACTATTTTCCCTCTTTCCACCCCTTTGGGACTGACCCAGTCCTGAGGCTCAAATTAAATAAAAAGGTCAAGGGCACTGACAATTCTTTGGCCGCTTTACTTACGACACGAGCTGGTATACCATCCAATCCCACAGATGTATTGACATTGAGGTTCTGTAATAGACTAGTTACCTTTACTTCATTCATCACAATTCCAGTATAAACTGTTGGTTCTTCCATTCCTGCAAAGTCACCACCTGGATGATATACTCTTGCAAAGTGCTCGCTCAGTAATTCCACAATATCGACTGATTCGGTTACCTCCCTACCCTCAGCATTTTTTAAGATCATTCTACGATGAGCATTGTTCCTTTTACTTGCAACATATTGAAAACACTGTTTGGGATTCTCTTTAGCCTGCGTGGCCAATTTCCTTTCGTAATCTGCTTTTGCTTTTCTTACCACCCTTGTTACCATCCTGGCCTGAGCTTTATACTGTTTCTGCGCCTGATGGTCACCCTTCTCCTTAAATTCCCTCCACAATTGTTTCTTTTTTTGCAGCTCAAGCTTAATAGTGTTATTCATCCATTTAACCCCTACTTGATTTATTATT